>NC_057702.1:525522-834591 GCF_014466175.1 Vespula pensylvanica | reverse complement strand
GCGATAAATTTATTTTAGCGATACTAACACTCGATTACATCATTGCAACGCGCGGGACTGCAACGAGGTTCTGAAACAAAAATACAAACGAATTAATTAGTATCGTTGTTATAATGATAACTGTATAAATCATTCAACAAGTATATAGTAGAAGAATATACTTACTTTAAGTCTTCCTTAATACTCGCTCGAATTCGGCATCGTGCGAAAATTTCTAAGTCCAGTCGTGGAGATAGATTTTCAAAGTCCCCAAAGGTGAAAGGGCGATATCTAAAACAAAAGAAATAGTACAGACTTTCGAAGATATGAGGTATACGATATTGTACTTGCGTGAAATCTTCGTTAAGACTCGCACGAGTGGCTTCCTGCGAAAATTTCTAAGTCCACTCGACGACGTACGAAACCAAACTAAGCCTATAACTCTCACAGCCAGTTGAAGATCCGATTTTGTTATGGTTGCGCGCAGTGAAGGATGATTTGGCCTGAAGCAGAAAAGAAATAAGAGGGGCGACGAAAAGGAAAACGATTTGGAGACAGTAACCCGCCCGAAGGCCCACACCCTTGGGCCCCTCCCAAACGTCCCACCCGAAATGATAAATACAACGTTGTAATATGCTGCCATTCGCTGTTAACATTTCATCATTTAGTCAGGGATGGGAGAGTATCCGTAACTACGTACTGCGGGAGCTGGCATGCGTACTCGTCGAAATTGAAAGCAGATCTGAACCAGTGGTTGTCAGTCAGGCATATCTATAACTTTGCATTCCTCCTTGGTGGGGAAGGCATCCCCACTTCTCCATATCGTTCTGAAACAAAGTATTTGGCATAGAATATTGAAAGAATTAGTGATGTACTCATATGACCTCTTCGTTACTACTTGCGGAAAACGCGTGCGGGTCGAAGTTGAAAGTAGATTTGAATCGGAGGTTGTCTGTCTGTCGAATATATAACTTTGCAGTCCTCCCTGGTGGGGAAGGTATCCCCACTTCTCCATTTCGTTCTAAAACCGAATAAATCGTATAGAATATTGAAAGAATTAGTGATGTACTCATATGACCTCTTCGTTACTACTTGCGGAAAACGCATGCGGGTCGAAGTTGAAAGTAAATTTGAATCGGGGGCTGTCTGTCTGTCGAATATATAACTTTGCAGTCCTCCCTGGTGGGGAAGGCATCCCCACTTTTCCATATCGTTCTGAAACAAAGTATTTGGCATAGAATATTGAAAAAATTAGTGATGTACTCATATGACCTCTTCGTTACTACTTGTGGAAAACGCGTGCGGGTCGAAGTTGAAAGTAGATTTGAATCGGAGGTTGTCTGTCTGTCGAATATATAACTTTGCAGTCCTCCCTGGTGGGGAAGGCATCCCCACTTCTCCATTTCGTTCTAAAACAAAGTATTTGGCATAGAATTTTGAAAGAATTAGTGATGTACTCATATGACCTCTTCGTTACTACTTGCGGAAAACGCGTGCGGGTAGAAATTGTGAGTAGATATGAACCGGGGGTTGTCAGTCTGTCGAATATATAACTGTGCTGCCCTCCCCGGTGGAGAAAGCATCCCCACTTCTCCATTTCACTCTAAAACGAAATAAATCATATAGAATATGGAAAAAATCCTATAGAATTAGAAAAAACTGTAGTTACTGCCTTATCGACATGCAATGCAGATGCATTTATCATCTTCGCGTTGATAAATTGGTAATAGTCTTTAGATGCTGCCACAATGCAATAATAATGGTACCATCAAAAAACCATTGTCTAGCGTAGCAGGTAGTGCCATTTGAGAAAGGAGCTACGATTTGTACCGATTGCTATGTTGCATCAAATGGTAAAAAAAATTATAATTACTGCCTTACCGATGTTCAATGCAAGTGCATTTACCATCTTCGCTTCGAGATCACAGTTTCTGACTGAAAGAATTTCCAAGACTGCCGGTAAAAATGATCTCTTGCGTGTATCTTTTAGTCGGAACAGCGTTACCATCACGAATTCCTGGTAAACACTTAACGCGTTCTATAACTTTTCAAAACACACACACGTACACGCGTTGACGCCTTGCGCGTGTTCGTTTAGATAGCGATAAACTTAGATTACAGCATTGATGTCGTAAAGAGGCATCTCTCTCTCTCTTTCTCTTCATCCAATCGAGTCACGTATCGTTTTATTACGACGAACTTGAAGCTGCTTAATTTTATTTTGGAAAAAAAAGTAGGATGTTTTATGACACGTTATGATTTTATATCACTTTAGAAAATTTACGGAGAACACTTTGGAGTATCTAAGATACATACCCTTAGATTTTTTTTCGATTTATGAATATATTTTTCTCGAAAGAATTACGTCGATATAAAGTATTTTGAAATCGATAAACTGATTAATTTTTTCAGTAATTCCAGTCATCAGGAATTTACAGTATCGTTGTAAGTGTAGAGCTCTTTATTCGACGGGTGACTCAGAAAAGTGAAAGCAGAACAAATTTGGTAAACAGAAAAAAGTTCGATTCGTATCTTAATTTTTTATTAGATATATTTTCTCAAATATTAATACATGGTGTGATATCAGTGAGAGACGCGTAATATATAATTAATATATTAAATCGGATATCGAGATTCTCGCGAGAAAAAAGTTTTCTTAAGATTTTTTTGCGAGAAATAGACATCGATATTAGTGTATATTTACAAAAGTACAAAAGCTTACAAAACACCGATTTCTATACAGCGGGATTTTCTAATCTCCATTTTCATTCGAGTCTCTTTTATTCGTTCCTCGTATATTCTCGTCCGTAGACATCGAACCCTATCGTCAAAATTTGTCGACGATAAATTCTCGGTGTTTTTTTTCTTTCTAATGGAACAATAGAAAAGTCAGACTTGTGGATTACTCGACACAACGAACGCTGTGAATTATAGGCCTCCGTTTTTCCAATATTTTTCCTGCTGAACGAATAACGTTGGTTACAAAGAAAAAGAAAAAGAGAAAATCGTTACGAGTGTATCAGTCCCTTTTTTTTTTTGATTGGTATCAACGTCGATGAAACGTTTTTGATTCGTATTAGCTGGTAAGTCTTGGTCCGAACATTTTTTGTTTCTTTTTTTTCTTTTTTTTTTTTTTTTGTTTTCCCCTAAACAAACACGAAAACTTTACGATCTATATACAAAGAAAATCGATTCGTATTTTAATCCTGGATCTTCGTAAAGATCTTTCTTCGACTTTAAAGAGCGAATACAATCTATCTACGCAGTCTGTGAATTATGTTAGGAAACGGTCAACGTAGCACCACCGATCGCGAAATACGATTTGTATAAAGACTCGTCATTTCTAAAATTATAATCACAAGTTAGGGTAGTTATTAATCGTAAGGATTCCCATGGACGTTCGAGTTCGTCCTTTAAAAAGAGCTTTAGACTTGTATGTCGACGTAACTAAAGTTCTCTATATCGAAATTTGACGAACTTCTCCTTTCTTTCGTCTCATGCTTTTTGCCATCTTCGAGCAAAAATAAATTCCGCACGGTCTAATGTCGTTCTCGCGAATCTTCTCTATGAGCGCTGTGCCTACGTGATTCCTGACCACATGGCGTCACCGGCCTACGTTTGGATCTTTTAAATTTGGCTATGTCCTCGCCAAAGACGTCTCCGGTACGAAGGGCAGAAATTAGATCGTCGAATTCCCCTTTGTTGTCTCCTTGATTACCGTTAGCTTCGTTCTTTTTACTTAACGATATACTGTTTAATATCCCTTCACGAGAATTCTTTCTTTCCATCGTCCTTTTTCGCAACTGCAAAGGAATGATTAGATAAAGCAACGTTGAAGAAGTCGATCGAATAATTCCGTTTCGTTATACCTCTTGTTCCTGTTTAGCACGACGCTCCTCTTCCTCGATCTTCTTTCTCATGTTTTCAACGTCCTGTCTAGCTTCGGCAAGCGCTTGAAGGAAGTTTTCGAATATACCGAAGAATTCATTCGGTTGTACACCTGCCGAGTCTTCGCCGAACAGTCTGACAGCTCGGTCGAACTGCGTCGATCGATTGAAATCGGAACGGATTGGTTAGTGTAAGAAAAGGCACGATGTACGGTAAATGTAAAGGATCGTCCGTTCTTACCCTGGTCTTCATATCTTGGAAGAGGTCCTCGGCTTCGGCCAATCTACAGGTGGCTTGCGCCTGGAAGTCTCTCATAGCTGGTAAGAACATGTCACCTTGCAATACCTGAGATTGGCCTCGATGGAATTCTGAAAGGAAACAGAGCGAAAAAGATTTACTCGCAATTTCTCCTTGGAACACGGCCCGTTGTTGCACACCCACACACCCACCGATTTCCCTTTGAACGTCCTGCAAACCGTTCTTCAAGTTAGCCACCTCCTTTTGAAGATCAGCCATGCTGACTCTAGCAGCTGTCCTAACGTGCGGCATATCCTCTTCGATGTCCAAAACCTCGCGGAACCTCGATTCGAGGATTTGCACGAGATAGTGCAAAAGAGTGGTGCCTTTCGAGCAAGAAGATTTCGTGTCGACTAGACGATTCAAAGAAGCTAATCGAAATCCACAGGCGTTACCGCGAGCGTTTCCGCGATTTACATAATTCCCAAGAGCCAGAACCAGTTCTAACAGTTTCCTAAGTCTTCTGGATCTTGCAACTTGGCGACTAGCTTCGAGAACAGCTCGCATTCTTGGCGTTAATTCTGCTATACTGGCCGAGAATTTCTTCTTGTAGTGCAACGATCTCAGTCTCTGCTCGTAGTGAGGAACTCTGAAAGAATGAAGATTCGATGAAGACTTAAAAGAACGGCGACGAAAGGAGGAAGAAAGCAAGAGTCGGAAGGAAGAAGATAGAGGAGAAGGGCGCGGTGCACCGGTTCTTACTTCGAAATTTGATAGAGGAAACAATCGGCCCTATTTTGTAATTCCTTTTGGTGCATGTCCAAAAGAGCGGCTTCTTCCGACGACGGAATGTATTTTAACAATTGTTCGACCATGTCGATGTGTAATATGTTCTGTTGATCCATCGACAGTATCGTCCTGGTGATCTCGTTGTCAGACATCTTAAGCTTCGACAATAATATCGTACAATTTTGTGCTCTCCTCGAGTCGATCACCGACATAGTTTTCTTATTCTTTCCCAGAGTACGGAGATCTTCGATGGAACCTTCCGCGGATACGCCGTTCTTCTGATAGGCGCAAAAGATCTTGTCGATCGATTCCAAATCCATGACGTTGTACAGTTTCGTGTCGTCGAGCTCGGACCAAATCGTACCTTGGAGCTTCTGTTCCGGTATCTTGGACCAGTTGAAGGATTTCAGTGGATTGCTCGGTTGGGGAACGTTCTTCACTATCTCGACCTATCGAAGAAACGTCGACGTCGATCGGTGTCAATGGTCGTTACATTTTCGTCGTTTACATTTAAAAACGTCGATCGCGACGTCGGTGTCGTCATTACCTTCATGGGAGGCGGTGCGGCCGGCATCAGACAAGGCGGTGGAGGCGGTGCCAGAGGGGGCGGAGGCGGCGGAGGTGGCGACGGCTTGGCTTCGACCTTTTCGAGGACCTCGTCGTCTACGATCTTCAAAGTAGCCTTGGCATCGTCCGGTAAACTTCCCGACGCTACCAACTGTTCCAATCGTTTCCTCTCGGACTTTTCGTTATTGATTTGACGCGACAGGGTCTCGAGGTTGTCCTGCAACTCCGATATCCTCTGTTTGGTCTCTATATGCATCGACGTTTCCTTCTCTAGACGTTCCTTGATCCTCGCCAAGCTTGCCTCCATGTCCTCCTAAAAAAGGGAATCCGAAGCGGATCCGACCGCTTCTCTTTGAGATCGGCTCGATTACATAATTAGCAAAAGGGTTTCTTACAGCGTTACCTTCTCTTGCGTTCGTAAATCGAGCTCCTGTTCCTTCTTGGCCAATCTCGTTGACATATCGGAATTCTCGCGTTCCAATTCTTCGGCTTTCTTTCTGGCAGCGACCAGTTCCTCCTCCTTGGCCAACAGATGAACGATTTCCTTCACGTTGATGTCGATCGGCGCGACGTCAGGATTTTTCGGCGCCCCCGATTCGTTTCCCTCGGTCTGCAAGACGATTTGTTGGACGATCCGATCGAATAGTAGCCAATGTTGCGGGTGTGAGCCGTAATCGACTGGAACGAAGGAAGAAAATGATCCACCGATTGAATCGGACTTAACTACGTGGACGGGTCGATTCTTCCGAAACAGACTTACGTGGTAACAGCAAGCAATGTTGCAAGAGGCTAAGCAGATGAGGATAGGCTGCCGTATGGCTGAGTTTTCGCCTCAACAAGTCGAACATGGCCGTGGCACTCTTGGTGTCCACGTGTTCCTTCTCAAACTTCCTAGCCAGTTCCTTCTCGTCCTCGTTCCTAACCATCTCGAAAAAATCGAGATGCCTGTCGAGCGTCTCGTTCTCGTACTTCCTTAGTTTTTCAATAATCGGCTGGATGCCGAGCATGAGTAATTCGTATCTGAGGTGGAGCCTAAACTCCAAGGTGACTTGACCGGGTCCGTAATTAAGGACGGCGTTGATGAAGGACATTATGGCCGTTTTGAGAGAGAGATTGTCCTTGTAGATGCCGAAATTTTTGTCGAGATCGTTTATTATGCTTTGGAAACGCGTTCTCTCGGAATGATATTGTTGAAAGTGCAGCATAGCTTCCAAAACTTTACGATGGCCACCGGGTACCAAACATACCGCACCGAGTATTTCCAATACCGAAATTTTTGTTTTTATGTTCTCCGTCGCGAGTGATTGAGATATGGTATTGATCGCTGTCGGATGTGCCAGTACGTGTGCTCTGCCATTCTGCAAAAGAACTCGATCGATAATCCCTCGAACTCGTCTTTGTTACGGGCGATAATTATCGATTGGTTAAGTCTCACACTGACCGAATTGTTCATCAAAGCTTTCAAACAACCAATCACGCTTGTGTGGAGGTTGCTGTTGGCCGCCTCGACGTCCATTCTTTCCAGAACCTGCAGTAAAGCGTTCAAACCGTCCAGTTCGATGAACCTTAGGACGAAGCTGTGCGGTTGCGTTCTCAGAGCCGTCTTCAGGGCCTCCACTTGACGCATTCGTATCGCTGCCTCCTCTCCTTCCTCCGGGAACTGACTCTGAAATATGAAACGTCGGTTACGAGAGGGGCCGTCAGTTTTTCCGAACTTTTGCTCTTCGCTCGACGATTTTTAACAAGCGTCCTTCTCGACGAAAGCGAGACGACTGCTAACGGCTCGATGCGATCGATTCGAAAATGTATGGGGAAAAGTAAGTTATAACGTTCAACTTACGCTGGCAATGGCCCTGATCCTGTCGATGTAATCGTCAGGATCCCCGCTGAGATCGGTCGTTCTCAAGCCTCCGTTTTCGAGCGTTCCATTTCCCTTTCTGGAACAATATATCTGCCATTTCTTATTAGCCGGAAGTGCCAGAACCGCTTGCCGATTGGCCTGCGTCAAATCGAGCTCGTCGACCAACTCGAGGAACATCTTGTTCAATTCTTCTTCGGCCGGCATTGGCAAAGTCGGTGTCATCGCTTGAAGCGTGAGCGTACCAGTGTGTTCCACCACGCAGTACGTGATTTCCGGTGGCTCGTCATCCTGTCGAAAAATAACGAGGGCTGAGTCTCGACGAAGTCGGATCAACGACGAGTTGGCGAAACAGTAAAGCCGAAACGTCGGCGGTCAACGGTAAAGCCGATCGAGGGTACGTAAGCAGGTCTTGACCCTATTGCGTACGACTTAGTACGGCGAGTTTTAACCGCGGTGTCGCGGCCGTCCAATAGGATACCGAGCACGACGATCCGAAAGAAAATCGCTCCACGTAGTTCGAACAAATGACATACCTATGGTCGAAGAAAGCAAGGAGAGTGGATCTTCCATCGAGTCGCCTAAAAGTCGAGAAATTTCAGCGATCTCGCTCGGCTGCAATATTTGCGACGCATCTATGATACGGTTTTTCTACCAAATTAATTCTGAAAGAATCAAGTTCCGATCACGCAGTCGAACTCGAGAAGTGATCCGACGCAAGAATCGTTGGATTTGACTCGACGTTCGCAGATTCAGAAACGCGTAATTCGTTCTCTTCTATCGAGATTCTATCGCGACGACTTTCTTTCTAAATGGAACGCTGACAAGAAGAGATGGCCATGCGCAGCATCTCTCCGAGATCGTCGTACAAGCTCGCTCGTTCTACTCCATCGAACGGGACGGCAAAGGTCAGGAGACCGGCTTGGGCGCTGGATTCCAAAGGTACTTTCACACGTGACTAGGAAATTACCTATTCGCATTGGCCGTTTGCGACTCCTCGATTTGTGTCGTGCGCGACCACGATTACGTCCTTCTGCATCTTCAAAGAGGTCTTTTAGCTGGACGAATCGAACGATTATACGAAAGTTTGAGTCGAGCGATTGTCAAGAATTTATTTTTATCGCGTTACGATGGATATGAAAGAAGGAGAAAAGAAACAAGAGAGATGAACAGAGATTGGAGTGGAATGGAAGAGTTTGGAACTCCTTTCAGCTCGTCAGGCGTTTAGATGATCCATCGGGAGGAAGCTTCGCCGTAGGAGAACGCGTACAAAATAAAAGCGATTGAATGGTCGCACGAGGGTTAGAAATTTTGTAGAAAAACGTTTCGAGTATGTCGGTTTACCGTTCGAATTACGATATTACTTGGATGCTTCTTAGAAAATGCAAGGAGCGTTAGATAGGCGAGAATAAAGGGGAAGAAAAGATACGAGCGTAATTATATCTCGGCGATTAATATCTCTTCCGTGGAGCATCTCTAAGCACGGAAGAGATTTCTGAGAGGAGGAGGAGGAGGAGGAGGAGGAGGAGGAGGAGGACGAAGGGAAGGAGTCTTAGGAACAGGTGGAAGATAGACGAGAACGAGAGAGAGATACGTACTATTACCGACTGCCACATTACTACGTCAAATTAGCATTAATCTTTGAATGGCAAGTTCAAATCGATTCTAGGAAAGTTTCTCTCGCAAGTTTTCCTATTAATATTTTTTCATACGAATTTCCTGTATTTATTTAATCTTTTCCTTTTGTACCGTTGCTATAATTTTGGCTGCCATATCGAGCCTGTCATGATTAGCATAAATATTTGAATAGCAAGCTCAAAACGATATAAAGATATATTTTCTCTATCTTTTAGATCTTTTCCTTACTTATTCTGCTTTCATTTACACGTAACAAATTTGCTGTACTTTTTGCCATTTCGTTCTTATTTATAATATTTTCTTCTTACGGGAGGAAATTTCATGAATCGTTTGGAGAAGCAGCCATGCATTTTTTTATTCGCATGGGAAGATTCGTTGAAAAGAAAAAATAAGAGCTAGGAGGAAGATAGGATGGTGGATATACGATCGTTGGATGCTCGTTCTACGTGGACACGCCTCGAGGCACTCGGCTAACGCGAATCCACGGTGCATCGATCTAATAGAATTTACGGATCACATGGGATCCATTCAAGGACGACTAGCCTTTGCTTGAGGTCAACGACGCTCTTTTCCCTTCCAATTTCTTCTTTTTTATTTTTCTTATTTTTCTTTCATCCGAGAATTACGATTTTACGAAGCATGTAATTGCTGGCACTTGAGTGCGTCGATCGAATGAAATAAATTGTTAGATTTATCGAGCCATCTTTCAATGATTATTCAATGATTTTTATTTTTATAATTTATAAGAAATCCGAAATACTTAAATCACGCAAGTCTTCTTATACATCGTTTTATTTTCATTTAATAAATATCTAGCTTTTTGTTTAGGAATCATTGTTCGTAATGATATCATCGAAGGACGCAAAATTCTAAGAAAAATAATTTGTTTACAAGTGTCGTTCAATAGTTTGTAAAAGTGTACGAGAAATTTGTATAGAAAAGGCGTGCCGAGCCGTGACATTGGAAGGTCTCCCAAGGTGTTGCGGACCACGTGCTGAATACACGATTTTATCCGACTGTTTATATCGAGTTCGACCGAGGAGAAGGTCGAAACATTGAATTAGTTATCACCGAGCTATGCCACGAGGAATATCGGATGGGATTTCGTGCTGAAAATCAAACTTGGTTTTGCGATAAAAGTTCGTCGTTTCCTTCAACTACGATTAGACGAATGTGAATTAATTAAGTTTGTCTGTCCTTCTCTCTCTTTCTCTCTCTCTCTCTCTCTCTCTCTCTGATAAGATAAAATCGTTTGTTAAACACGCGTACAAACTTGTTTCTTTTCGTATCTCCTCAACGATTCATCTTCTTTCTCTGTAAGATCATTCAATGATAATTCGTTGCATTGTAAAAAGAAAAAAAAACAAAGAGAAGCCGCATAGTTCGTAGTTTAAGTCAGGAATGCGGAGATGCATACCAAGATACTACAACGTAATAGCGTTCTAGAAAATAAATGGATACAAAGAAGAAGAGGAGGAGGAAGAAGAAGAAGAAGAAGAAGAAGAACGCTGTGAAGAGAGTATCGATGAATTATCGACAAAGATTCCGTACGGATTTTCCTCTTTCTAAAGAGATTTTTGAAAAGGAAAGAAAAAGGATGATACACTTATCCTCGATATATATTACGCTGGCATAATCGTCTTTAGATTATTTCACAAGTATCTATCAACGATAGAAAGATGAGAAAACATTTATTA
Organism: Vespula pensylvanica; assembly: GCF_014466175.1. Classification (NCBI taxonomy): domain Eukaryota; kingdom Metazoa; phylum Arthropoda; class Insecta; order Hymenoptera; family Vespidae; genus Vespula; species Vespula pensylvanica. The sequence goes on along the minus strand of NC_057702.1, from coordinate 823,938 downwards.
GCACGCTGTACTTTTGTGTCATTACTAATTATCAGTAGCTATCTTATATGTCGTACTAATTATAGGTATACTAACATAATTGATAAACTTGATTTATATGTGATATACTGTCGGAGATATTTAACATTTATCATTCGATGTTTCGTGATATTGTTATCGATGATAATGTGTGTGTGTGTGTGTGTGTGTATATATATATATATATATATATATATATATACATATTTATTTATTTACTTTATATGGCGTGTAAAAATAAGATAAAGACGAGAAGAAATAAAAGGAAGAGGAAAGTAAATGAGACGTTTCTTAAGTATGTTTACAGGAAGGAAACTCATGTACTTACTTGGAGGCAACCGCAAAAAGACTTCTTCACTCTCGATGGCATCGTTTGACAGCGGCCGACAAACTCCTTCAGTGGTTGTGGACTCTTTACAGGACAGCTCGGAATCCTCTGAAGGCAAACAACACGAGTAAAACGTTATAGCGATAAGTTTTTATCAATCTACTTCTCTCAGAGACAAAGAACAGTATTCCTATAAGTTGCAGCGTCTTTGATATCGACAGAAACTAGTCTCGAGTTAATAGAGTTTAGTCGTTAAAATTTTTCAACATGATTGAAGGATTGTTTCGGGATTAATTCGAAATCGATGTAGTTTGAATCGTTCTTACGTCAGGATACCCCGTGGAGGAAGCAGAGAGAGAGAGTGAAAATAAGGAAAATGTCGCGTTGCGGAATCGTTAACGTAACGTTACTTTTTCTTTCACTTTTATACGATATACAGTGAGTCTAAAAAGTACACTCATAGGTTTCTTTTTAAATGCAGATTTCTTTTATCGTATATTTTTTCACAAAGTAATACGTTTAAAATTTTTCTTTTCTTTTTTCTTACGTGTGATTCTATCAGATATATCGAAATAATAATATACTACTATCTGTATCTTATATCGTATTATTTTGTCCAAGATATGCATATAATATATTACTTGATAAAAACGATACGACGTGCATATACGTATAATAAATTTTACAAGGTTTCGAAACTATAAACAGATTTTTCGTATAAACTGACACGTTTGTCTAATTCTTGGATATTTTACAATTAATTATAAGACAAAAAATAAGTACAAAATAAGTAAGAGAAAACTTTTTTAGACGCACTACATACATACACGTAACAGATAGAAAATTTTATCCATCATAACTATGGCGCGAAGCACGTTCACCTACTACATAAGAAATCCATCGACGTGGAGGCGTCACGGGTTCACCGTAACTCTCGATATCTCGTTCCTGATTCGAAGCCATTCGAAGAGATACACTTAACAACGTTTTTTAACACGAGTTTGTCGAATGCTCGACTGACAATGAGCTCTTTCCGAGGCACCGTCGAGCTTATCGCGCTAATTTCTTATCTCTTGAGTGAAAAAAAAAAAAATGTATATAAAGAAACCAAATGTCAGCAGCGTTCGCGATTTAGTCTCGAGATACATAGTTTGCTAGTATGCATATCGAGATATGCGGAAAGGTAACGTCCTTGAACCAAATCGTTCGATACCGGGGTACCTCTTTTAATGATCTAAACGCTCTAACGAACGCTTCGAATAATTTATTAGAAATTTATTCGATTACGATCGATCGATTCGTCGTGTCATCACCGAAAGGACAAGTTTAGAGAAATTTTGTGCAATTTGTGAATGAGATCTTGGGGATTAGAGATTAGATAAATCGATTACATCGATCTACATTTTCTATGCAATATCTTATATACGGAGTAGTAAGTTACTCTCTTTTTACACCGGAACTTCGAATTTCGCAACATTTGCAATTTTAGATGACACACCTGATACGTAAACCATTAAATAAATATACCTACGTAACAATCGAATAGTTTATCATCGAATTTCTATCGTACATACCTTTAAATATTTTCTTCCTGTATTAAACTCGTTTAGCGACTCGTTTAGTTACAGAGTAGATCGTGTTAGTTTAATTAAAAATACGATTTAGTCTAACCTTTAAACCTTTCGATCGAAACACTATCGATTGACTGTACGATTACGATTAGGTCAATACTCTACAGTTGGAAATAAATTTCCCAAGGTTTTTGCGGTGCAACGAACGTCCCTGCCCCTTTCGATCGTTTCCTCTTTGCGAAAATATTCACGGGACGACGTTGTTATTCGTCATGCAACTACGGACTAGCAAACGAGCTCGCGACTGGAAATAGAAGAAACCGAAACGAACAAGTGAAAGATAGCGACGAAGAAGAAAGGAGGACTCGTTTCTTAATTTCAAGTTGTCTCACTTCGTTATTATTATCGTTGTCGTTGTCGTCGTTGTTTTTGATTCAAGTATTTACGAAAGAATAAACAAGAAATATGTGAGGTGACAAAAATAATGAGAAGAGAAATGAGAACGAAAAGGAATAGCATTTTAGACTTTCCAAAGACTTTTTTTATTTTAGACTATATTTATTTCTGCTAGCTGTCACGGTAATTTCTTTTTCAATGCTACGTTCTATCGCAGAATCGAAATGTCGAAGGAAACGAGAGTATCGAAAATAAATACCTGCTCGTACGAAAGTTCGACCGATCGATGAAATTCGTAGAACTTTCTGTTATCAAGAAAGGGAGAGAGAAAGAGACAGAATCTAAACAAAAGAAGAAGAAGAGGACTCGACTCGAAAACAATGCTATTAAAATTTTGTGCAAAGTTTAGGAACCATTCGTACGATGTCGCGTGTCAATTGACTGTTGAACGATACGTCTAATGTTTTACAGCTATTCATTCCTTTTCTATCTTCTTCTTTGTGGTGTTAATTCTTCTCAACAAGAGAGCACATCTGGGCGAGCCTAATGGCGGTCGGAATAAAACGGCGAATGTATGTAACTCCTGATAGTATTTTATGTTACCGCTTTGTTCCTAACTTACACAAAGAATACATACGACGAGTTGATCATCAAAGTTTCTACGTATATAAATCCTTTGACGAGGAATTGTAAACGGCATTTGACAATAAAAGGTGTATTTCTTTCTTAATTCTTTACGTATTAAAAATATAACTGTATGATCTAAAAAAAAAAAAGGAATTATTTAACGGATCAAATCGATTTAATCGAAAGGCTACGTCAACGATTTCGTATCACGACCGACCAGGACGAGTTTTCACTCGTAACTTTCGCCCAAACGAACGCTTGGATAATTATTAAGAAACAATGGCTTCTCCGAATCAAACTATTCGTCTTGTATATTAATCATAGGTACGTTTTGTAACGCATCGGAAAGTATGTAAGTACGTAGTACGTATGTGAAACGATACAGCTCCTTCGCACGTTCGAAGGAGCACCGTGATTTTTTACGTAATTTGCGATTGGCCAAGCGAGAAGTTTCCTGCTCGTTCGTGTCCTCGTTCGTGTGCCCGTACAATGCATTGCGAGTCTACGTTTGTTATTAAAAAAATATCAACGATATGGAATGTCAATGACAAAAAGTGAAGACGAAGAAAAGGAAGAAGGCACTTTGAATTAGAAAAAAAAAGAAAAAAAATCAAGAAAAAAGAAGATTGGAAAACGAGTTTTTACTTTTATCTCTAATTAAAAAATCTCTCCTGAAATACGATGTAAAATATGTTTCTGAGCGTCTACGCAACGACTCTCTTATTAGAGGCTTACGTTAGCTGAACGTTTAAATGGCATTAGTTAGAATTAAGTTTAATAACACAGCACGTTAAACGATAATGCAATTAGGACACGAATTAGATGTCATTTGGTTTGAGCGAACGTGCTTACTCGTTGTCCAGCGAATCTCTCTGGGGGAATAATTTCACTCTGTTCTAATTCTAAATGATATAATTCTATTTAGGACGTATAATATTACCAGATTGAGTTTGCCCATTTTTTCAAGGACAGTGTCCATGTTGAATCCTTTTAAACGACACTTTTCCTTTTGGAAAATTATTCGAAACACTTCACGATTGAAATAATAGTTGTATTCGTTAAATCACATATTGGAGCATGTTTACTCTTCACTCGTGATGATTTTTAAAATGATTTTTTCGTTTTCTCCAGTCCATTCATCGAGCTTTCTCAATGATCGAACGATTAAATTTCTCGAAGATCTGAAAGAGAGCGAGGAGAATATCGGAACACCGGTTCGCTCGCGATCGCAGCTTCGACTGCCAGGTGAAAACACAACACCTCTCGAGCGGTCTACAGGTGGTTCTCCCAGGTCTCCTTCAGAAGGAAGGGGGGACACCTACTTGGACTCGGGGGACTCTCCGTTGATCGGGAAATAACTGACTATGTAGTTACTTCTTCAAAAATGTTAGTGACTTAAAAAATGTCGTTTGTCAACGAAACATTTTTTATGAATAGGACAGTTATTTCTTTCTTTTCTTTTCGACTTTACTTCTCGCCAAGATGCTAAATGTCCTAAAACGAATCAAATCGAAAGTAACTCGGGTTTCGTAAAAGGTTGGTTAAGCGATATCATTTAGCGAATCGTTGTTGTCCTTGTTCGCCTCGAGATACCACAGGAGTCTTGCATCGGAATGCAATCTTGTCTCTTCTAGCAGCCGCGGCCGCCGCCACCGCCGTTGCTGCTGCTGTTGCTGCTGCTGCCGCTGCTGCTGCTGGATACGACTGGTTTTTCAGAAAGAAAAATGAAGCGTACGACCGCTTCGGGATATTTTTTCCGTCCCCCGTCTTCGGATTAGGAGACACGGGGAGAGAGAAGAGAAGAGGAGAATGCTCGAGGGGGAAAAGGAACGAAGTTTATTGCCATTCCTTCTGGTGGATCGTCGACCTTGACGACGATTCTCATCGGACGAATCAGAGTCTCTTCCGCGATATACGGAAATTAAGTCACGCGATCGATCGATTCGTTTATGAAAACTTTTGTGGTATTTCAATGAGTATATACAGGGTGGTCTAAAATAGGCTTAATCCGAAGAAAAATAATTCACTTAAAAAAGAGAGTAAAATGATATTATACAGCTTCAACAAGACCAAATATAATCTCTATCGTATCCTCTATAAGTAAGAACATTTCTAATTCGAAATAATGAGAAATATGATTAAGTAAAACGTTTATGGGCATATCAAAAGAGATACATTTTTAATTCATACGTCTCTGACTCTTCGTTTATCATCAATAGTAAGAAGAAATTGATCAGCTACGATTTGGGTGACCGGTACGAATGTGACGAAGACTAAACGAGTTAATCGTTTTAAAAACATGCTTTTTCGTGAAATATAATTTCAAGGAGAATCATAAAAGTAACGAAAGGAAAAATGAATTTTGACCAGAGCTGGAGACAAGTTTGCTATGCGTTATGATCGTTCACCCGTTAGATAATTTATACATGGTACATGGACGAACGATCTCTTGGAACTTATTCAAAGTCGATTAGAGCTCGAACGATCAAAGTCTTGTGTTCGAGACATCGTACTTCTTTTATTATATATATATATATATATATATATATATATATATATATATATACACATTTTCTTCTTATTTTTAGGCTCTGAGAAGTTCTCGAAAGTAGAGAGAGAAAGAGGCACCTTTCACTCGGAGGTCTCGATCGTTCTCCCTTATCGCGTCGGTCCCTTTTCGACCTTGGTTGTTCGGCTTGTAGAGAAAGAGAGAGGAAAGGAGAAAAAGAGAGAGAGAAAGAGAGAGATTCCAGTACTTTCGTATACGGTGTTTAACGGCCCACCATTTAGAAACCGTTCGACGTAGTTTCCTTCCTTCTCTCTGTCCTTTTATACGTCCTTCTGTACGTCCATACAAACGTCCGTACGTCCTCCTGACCCGACTGAGACTTCTCTCTCTCTCTCTCTCTCTCTCTCTCTCTCTCTCTCTCTCTCTCTCTCTTCGTTCGGTCTTCGCTTTTCTACCATGATGGTTTTTATGGGTCGAGCATAACGGTGAGATCGAGTCGAGTTCATGGCACGTCTGTTCACGCTATATCGTTAAGTGTCATAGGTCATCACTGGCATATATTGAAATCGATTACGTTCGACTTGGATTTAGTTTTTATAGATTCGTGGAATCTGCACCGATCTCTGATTACTTTGGTTCGGATGCTTTTGATAGAAACGGATCTTCTTGAATTTTCCCCGAATTTGGAGAAAGACGGAAACGGAAGTGGAAGATTTCTCTTGTCTGTAAGCAGTCTTTTTTTACCCGCATAGGATTCCATGCGTGACCTCTTGATACTGATACCGGTTTCACTTGATTATTCAGACAACTATTGTGCATTCCTGAGCGATAATATTTAGATACCCATTGGATGGATTTTTGATTTTTGATCGGATACGTTTGAAACAGTTTTTCTTGAAACATTTCATAAATAACCTCATCGAAGATCGTGAAGGCTGTCAAATATTCTAATTTTAAACTTGTTCGAAATAGTTTCTGTTATAAGCAAATCTTTTCTCTAGCTTAGAATTTGTTTTTTGGATACCTGGATAGTTCAGAATATTGAATAGTACGAAATAAAAATTGCATGGATCTTTCGCTGGATGAATCATCGATGAAGCATAGTTTATTCGAGTCAAAGAAGCTTAGTAAGTTAGTCCTTTGAAAGTTTTCGAATAAGAAGAAGACAGGAATCGTGTTATACCAAGCACGTTCGACGTGGTGCCAGAGCTCGAGCGGTATTCGGCGTAGGTGTTTAAGCGTGGGCTCATTCATAGATCGCTTCTCTATTCCACTCGTATCGTTTCTTACCAGTCGAAGGAACAAAGAACTCTGTCTCTTTCTCTCTCTCGACTTACGAAGCTTCTCCTTTTATTTTTATTTTATTTTTGGAAGATTTTTTTACAAGCAAGTTCGCGGACTTTCGTAAAAACGTACGATTATTAAATATTCGAAAGTTTGAATTCCGCGAGGCCGAGTAAAGTCGAATATTCGTGTTGTTCCTTCCGCAATGGCGTGACGCGTTTCAACGTATCTCGTTAACCAATCCGATCGATTTTCACCCTTGACTGACGGAGAGAATGCTGTACTGTGAAAACCACCAATTCCGATGGTTAAAGCTGTACGGGATATTGTACGAGCGAGTGTACCGGTGTATACAAGGTGTTTTAAATTTATAGGAATTATTTGAAAATTTTTAGGAAAATTGATATACCAAATATTTTCTTGTAAAAATTATTTGAAATCGGAATAAAAATTAATTTCTATAGTTTTTGTCTGATATCGGGAGATATTATAAACTGTTTATTTTTTTTTACATTTGATTTTCTTATGTGATTTCTAAGGTAAAGGGTTACACATACATATAACAATCGTAAACTGGAATTTCAGGATGGCATAATTTTAACATGTTAAATAAATAATTTGGTATATAAATTGTCTAAGCAGAGCAAACGTTAGGAGAATACACGTTAAATGAGAGAATGTTTTTAAGGATACGAGCTGAACGTACGTCTTCTCTCTATCTCTCTTTCTTTTCGCATAATAACGAACATATAGAAACCAGAAGATCTTGTAAAAATAAAAGGAGCCAACGTGTCGTCGCCATCATCGTCGAACGATCGACGTGCCAAGTCGCAAGTACACCTGTTGCTCGACAAAAATCGTGGCACACTGACCCTAGTTGCGTTTTAGAATAAATTTAGTCGTGTGGCGTGTTCGCCATTAACGGTGCCGGACCGTTCTCGCTTATGGCAGACGCATTTTAATTTGCCAGACGTGAACGAAAAGGTCGAACGTGTTTCTTCCTTTACGTTCCTCCAGAGACATTGTTTTATTCTAATCCTACCGTCGTGTCAACGAGATTCTAAGAAGTACGAGCACGTATCTACGCGTCGTTAGCTCTCTTCTTCTTCTTCCTCTTCATCTGGATTCGAGTTAAGCGTTTCTCCCGTTGATGCGATCCCGTTAGAAACGCCTTTGCAAACTTGGATCTTTTAAACTCGTTGGTGCTTTTCCGATCGCGTTAAATTGTGATGGAATTCCCGTATGAATTTAGTTTGAAAATCATTATTAATAACATTGGAATTAATCATTAATGTTATTAATAATTTTGTTTTCGGTATATATTATAGGTACTTTGAAGAAATGCGAAGACGATCCTTTCGGTCGATTCCCTTCGTTAACGAACGTAGTCCTTTTAATCGTACGAATTAAAAATCGTCTTCGCGTTTGTTGAAAAAAAGAAAAGAAAATGAACGAAATAATTATATAAAAAAAAATTGATTTTATTGGTCGATGGCACGAGAAGCCCGTCTTAAAGCAATTAATTTATCGATACGATAAAAACGTTAAGAAACGTATTATTTATTTAAACAATATTAATGTAGAAAATACTCGATCGGTCTGTATTAAAATTAATATTATAGATACTAATGCGACATGTAATCAACGATTAGTTATTCGCAAATAAGACAGATTTCGAACAAGTTCGTTATTATTAATTACCAATGAGAAACGCACAAAGTAATAAGAGTACATTATCTTTTGCTTTTTTTTTTTTTTTTCAAGCAACAGATAACTACCGTTATTCGAAAGTAACGATTCTGCAATATCGCTACAGGACAGCGTCCAAAGTGAGAGCAGGTGTGTACATATGTACGTACATACACGCGCATAAACCGCGTTCCTGCATGAAACAGTCTCGACAAGAGTTTTCTATTATCCCTCAACCAAATTCTTTTAAGCGACACTTTCCTTTCAAATTATTTCTTGGCTTCTCCTTATTTTTTCGAAATTTCTCACCTAATCATCTTGTTTTTCTTATCGTATAACTTTCACTACAAAACTTTACACATCGAGATTACGACGACCTGAGAGAATGTACATATAAGAAAAAATCAATGTAGAAGACGTTGACTTTAAAGAAGGTCACAGCTTTATGTATAATGTTTGTATATACGAAGGAGAACAAGAGAAAGAGAGAGAGAGCAAGATCATGCCTCGTTTTGTTATTGTTTTTAAGATCGTCGTTTCGAGGGACTTCTTAAGAGGTATGAGTCATATGAAACTCAGTTCAAGTTTAGACGCTGTACGGCTTAGTTCTCTCCTTTGTTACCTCACCTTTATATACGCATTTGTAAGTGAAAGATTTGGAATTTTGCAACTCGACCATTAATTTTATACGTTTTCATGTATTGCATATATATATTATTAGAATTTAATCATATTAAGGTGTCATATAGATATTATCAAATATTATAATAATATTATAGCCGAATTCAGTCATGTAGTATTATGATACGATTTAGCACACGGAATGACAAACTTTTTCCAATTTTCTGATCGTCTACGAATCACGGAGGAAGATAAAGCGAACTACCTGCATGAATACGAGTATCACCAAGCTACAAAAATCTTGGCACACTGACCTACTAATAGCCGATAAGAAGAAGAAGGAGAAGAAGAAGAAGAAGAAGAAGAAGAAGGAAATAGCACTCAAAAGTAACGTTCTTGATTAGGAATGTTTCTAACTCGAGCGATTACTACTATATTAATCCGTAGATGCATGCTTTTCGATAAATCGATATGTGCACCGCTCCAATTCTCTCAACTACTTTCTTTTTCTGCGATCGTCCGTGATATTTCGACTGTGAACGTCATAAGTAGCTTGCTATGGAAATACGCTTTAGTATGATCGATGAGTTGCGATGAACCAATCTCGTTCGATCGAATATTTTGCTTACCGTTATTTCGTATTTTTACGCGTCCGATTTTTATTAGTTACTAAGTTATACATATTATTTTCTAATATCTATTCAGCGATGATTTAATATTGAATTAGATGTATATATATATATATGTATGTATACATATAAAAGAAAAGATAGGTGTAATATCAAAAAGAGTTCGATATGAAATACGATGATACTTAATGTTTATATTTATCTGTCTAATGGTCAATAGTCGGACAAAGAAAGTCGCACATGCATATACGTAAGCAGTCTTAGACGAGCTCTTCTCCTTTTCACAATCGACATGCGTTTATCGTCGTTGGAAAGCGACAGGAAGTTGGAAGAAGAGCCGACTCGTAATAACGTTAGATCTCTTTCGTAACGATGTTTACTGCAATGGCTTGTGTAAATTGAACGGGTTTTTAGAGTTTTCCGTTAAAAGTAATACTTAATTTATTCGTTAGTAGATCTAATTGAAAGATTTCGTTCACGTTTAAAGTACCATTATTCTTAAATAAACTAAATTTTTGTTTAAACAAAGCGAAGAAAACTTTTCGATAAATGTAATATTTTTAAATTCTAATTATTATTAGAATTCATATAATTATCGTTATATGGAATAGTTTTTATATTAATATAATCAACACCGACGATTGAGAATTATTTACAACTCTCGGGAAAGTTTAGATCAAATTTTGTTGTTATTGCTAGAAAATTAGAAATAAGCTATCCGTTAAAATTAGAAGTACTCTAAGAAAGCCAAAGTATCTTTTCTAAAGAGGATCGATTCTCCTCCTTTAAGGTCTACCCTGCAAGTTCCTCGTTCTATCTCTTTGTCTCTCTCGTTCATCGATTCTGGTGGCCCTACCTGCTACTCGAGACTCACCAAGCGATGATTTAATTAATAGGGAACCCTTCGAGTATCGAAGCATCGAGGGCTGATATCCGGTATAAGATTACCTCTACTCGTCCATTATTGGATTCTCGGTAATATATGTATGTAGAGTGAAAGTGTGCAATAGACTTTGTCTTCTTTCAAATACGAAACTATTGCGAATTTAAGATCTTTAACGATATTTGAGATAGTATTTTTATCGTAATTTTCCAAATTTTTCTGTTTTATTATCAGCAGAAAATGATAATGATCTTTAATGTAATTAATTTAGTTTCATGTTATGTATAATTTATTTCATTCGTCATTATTTATTCGTTATTTGGCAATTAAACGCTACAACTATTGACTTTGTATATATTTAAAGGTGACATTGTATATTATCGATTAGATTTAGAACGTGAAATGAATTGTTTATTCACGCGTTCCGTTCCAGAACACGTATTCACGAATCATCCTGTATTTTTCCGTGCGATCTCTCGCGTCCCAAAATTCCAAATAAAAGTCAGAACGTGCGAGGAATGTAAGATACGTGCATGAAAAATTTGGAATAAAGAGACATCACGAAAGAGGACGTCGAAAGAGGCGTGGTGTTTAACGAACGAACGAACCAACTGCACAAAATCATTTTTATCAACTTTATCTTTCTACAAACTTTCTTCAAGGTTCATTATTCCTAACGCGAACTCTCCTCGGCTCTTTCTCTTTTGCAATTTTTTCTTCTCCTATTTCTTTTTTTCCTTCTTTTTTCCTTTTTTTTTTTTTTTTTCTTTGACTCACTGATCGACACCGATAACGCGTTACGTCTCGTTGAGATTTTCGAAGATCCAGGCCGATGCAGTTTGTAAGAGAAAGAAAGAGATAGATGGATAGATAGAGAGAAAAGAGATGGGAGGTGTAACCCGGTTACATCGTAATCTTAAACACCGATTTGCCTTTCGAGAGAGGACATTGCATTTACTCGGAGACCTTTATCGAGACTTCCGAAAACGGTCGTGATCTGATTTTCCTTATTTCAAAATTTATTTATCGAGTTGATATCCTTTTTTAGAGACGAATACCTGATGGTATTTTTATGAGAGTTTTTAATAATTACGTTCTTAAATGGAGAGTGTGCCACAGTGAGTGTACGAAAGAAAAGAAAATTACATCTATCTACGTAAGCAGATCTTTTTAAGATATTAACGACAAACGTTGTGGCGCGTTAAAATATTATTAGCTTAACGACAGTAAATGTATACAAATATTTGTTATATTTAATTAAAGTATACACCTGTGTTTCTACAATATTAACTACGAAATATCATACTTTGTGAGTTTCAAAGAAGCATATAAATTAGTTGGGAGAAAATATTACAGTAACTTTCATCGTGAAATTTGAGTAAAATCGGATCACGCTGACCATTTTCGGAATAACAGGCTATTTATTTCGAACAGAGATCTTTAGCACTTTCATCTTATCTCCGTTTAATAGTCTTTTTTATGTTTTCGCTATACGGTAGCTATGCTTTTGCGCGTATAATACTTCGGAGTCGTAAAAAAAAAAAAAAAAAAAAGATGAGAAAAAAAGAGAAAAAAGGAAAAGGGTCATCGATCGGAAGACTCGTCGGTTCGATAAAAGAAACTCTTGTCTCTTTTCATTCCTCTTCTCTGTTAACTTTATACATTTTTTTCTTCTTTGTGCACATGACTCTCTCGTATCGAAAATATTTCTTCTTCGAGATTCTTTTTCGACACAACTGCGGATTCGCGGGTACACACTCACGCACACACGTATATACGCGATGTACATTAGACATACTATGTAGGCAATGCGCTTCCATCGAATAGGAACGCGTCCCTGATAGATGAGACCCTGAAAAACGGATCCTCGATCGTCATGCCGAGCACGTAGAGAACGACCGGGTCGCCAGCGTTGATTTACGCGTGCCGTTACACGTGGCATTGATCGAACTAACCAAAAAATCGATGTATACAAAATTTGTACGCGTACACGTATGCAAGTACACGAGTATGTTCACGAGTCGCTCAAGTTTCCCTTTTAAAACGTTTCTTAAATATGTTGTAGCTTTCGTCGAGTCATTATCATTCTCGTAAAAGATTCTGCAAATGTTTATGCACAAATGTAATATTTTAGAAATTGTATTTATCTGCATATGCGTTCAATATAAATTTGTATGTATTTTCGTGATACAGGTGGGGTCAAAAGTTTTTCAATGACTTTAAAAATCGATACTTTTTGTAATCTCTTAGTCGGGCTTAAATATGGGTCAGGAATTAGTCTGAAAAGTTTGCAAAAAGGTGATCGATTTTTCGAAAATCATGCAAGAGTCTCGCTCAGTATATAAACCGTAGGATATTTATATCGCGTTACGTTGATAATGACATGGCCTAATGGGATAGTAAATGGAATGGACACGCCTTAGAGTGTCTTCGATCGCTATAGAAAGGGCCGAATGCCTCGAGAAGAAAGCAAAACGAGAGGTCGTAATCTTTGCGTACGTATTCTCTCTTCCATTGGCGAAACGAAAGTAGAATAAAGGAAGCTCGATGAAAGATGTTGTAGAAAAAAATACGACGACTATACCGTTTTCATTAACGAATTTGTGAATGCAATTAATACGCCGACGACGAAATCTCAAAGATTTAAAATTATATATCGACGTTGTAATAACGTAACTCCTTTTTAAGTATCTCTTTACGATCATCACCGATGTCGGAGAAAGCGTCAAGCAAAAGTCGCGACGAAGTCGTTTCAATACATATGCATATAAATACTTTGATATCTTTGAACGGTATCGTTTGGAAATTACGTTTATTACCATTTCGAACTAGAATTCCAATAGTTTTGCGTTATATAAGATCGTGTCAGTTTATAGGTAGGCTTTTATTACGACTTCGTAGCGAGTAAATAGTTGGAATAAATTTCGAGTTTTGTATCTTGTAAAAAATTGTCTTACAACAAGGTTACATGCTTTCCGATATGATCGGTATTATTGAAATCTTGGAAGATACCTTTACTTCCTTTAACGCAAAAGATGCGACGCGTCGGTAAAAAATACGCGACTTTCGTATAAAGCAATTTCTCATAGAGCACGTTTGAAACTTATCCAAAATAGGCACGTTACTCGGATATTACTCGAAGAAGCGTAGCTTCCTCTTCCTCTCCCTGTCTCGAGAAAAAAAGGAGGAAAGAAAGATCGACTTCCTGTTTCGAATATAATCGAGCTTGCCACTTTCCTTTTCGTTTCGAGCCCGCGGTGTGTCTTTAATTACTGCTACGTCACATTGTCGTCATCTTCCTGGTTTTCGCGACGTTACGTAAACCCTAAGATCTTTGATCGTTAGTTCGATATAGAAAGGTCGATCTCGATGAATCCATCGATCGAGGAGAGATTATATTATTAATCTTTACCTTAAAAAACATAGGTCTTCCAAATTTGCATGATCTTGAACGGTGCGCTCCTTCGATTCCTTATCGTTCAAGGTCACTGCACATACGCACAATCACGCACACATGTACGCGCATAGCTCGATTAAAACAAATTTCGTACGTCGGCCTCTACTCGAACGAATCTCTCGTTTGGAGATTAATCGGTCATTTTCGAGACGAGACATTGATCGAATAATCGATGACTCATAAGGAACGTGTGTAACAACTTTGTCTCGTCGAGAGTCTCCACGTGGCTCGTGATCTCAACTGCTCTCTCGTATATCCTTCCTTTCGATCTTTGCCCGGTTCTCTCTCTCTCTCTCTCTCTCTCTCTCTCTCTCTCTCTCTCTCTCTCTGTAGTGCGCGCGCGCGTAAACGATCGAACCAAGGGTAAGTCGATGGGCACGACACCCTACGACTTACTGAGCAGACCCTCGTGGACCAAACATCTGCTCTCGCGTGGACCTCCCCCACTGCTGCGTCGACCTACCAAAGCCCTGCCATAGACCCTATAGTATGGACTCACGCATGCACGCGATAGTACGTGTACTCGTATCCGAGCTTGCCCTTTTTTAACGTAAAAATGTCGACAGAAATTCGTTCAGCTATAGGCTAATAGTTGTGTAAAATGACAAAAGTAGGAATTTCGATTAGAAAGTTGAATTGGAATAATCGAAAATAGGAAAGTATTATGAATATTGAGAAAATATCATATACGGATATCATATTTACTATATTAGATCTATCGAAAAGTTGTAAAAAGATCGTTAAGTAAAAGAAGACGGTACACTTTTATATCTCACTTATCAATACTTGATTAATTTAGACATAAAATGATTCACCAAATATATTATTCCGACAGACATAATAATAAAGTCATAATATATAACGAAACTTGTTTATGAATCAGTTCGATTCGTAAATACGTACACGCGTAAGACGAATAAAGGAATGAAAGATGTAAAGAGGACCGGTCTTATGTTAACCGGAAATTCGATGCTAATTCGATGCAGCGAGTTCAACACCGCACCCTTTGAACCGCTACATACATATATACATATATATATATACATAGATATATAGTATGGTTCGTGCCCATAGCAACGCGTGGCATCGTAATAAGAATGGTTTCACGGTTTATTAGGGACGGGTCAGTCGTAGTGCCGTTTGGCTAAATGCATCGCGACACCGTACAGAAAGAGACAGAGAGAAAGAGAGAGAGAACAATGGAAAGGTTGGAAAGGAGGTTAGCTAGGAGGATCTTCAACTCAAGTTTCTCAGTTTTCTTCCTAAGCGAGTATGCGAATGTCGCTGCATAATTCGAAAAGAGAGTGCTTGAGAAGTGCGTAACACTTGGTTACGAGCCTGAAATTGTAGTTGAAGAGAGAGAGAGAGATAGAGAGAGAGAGAGAGAGAGAGAGAGAGAGATAGAGAGAGAGAGAGAGAGAGAGAGAGAGAGAGAGAGAGAGAGACGGAGGGAGAGGGAATTGGACTCCCTCAATTGGCAGCAATTGACGACAATTAGGGTCTCCCTGACTATGTCGATCCGTGATTTCACATTGAATTGCGAGAGTAACATGGACGACGCCTTTGAATTAAATACCATGTCCCCTCTTTTTTTCTTTTTTCTTTTTTCCTCGAGAGATTGTACTTTGTAAAGAACAAGAGGGAGAGAGCGAGAGAGACAGAGAGAAAGGTTCGATGTCCTTGATGGCGATTTCTCCCAAGAAGGGTTGACGCTTGCCAAGACGAAGTCTCGCCGCGTGGATCCCATAAACGGAGCTCCGACTTTCCGAGAAATCACAGAGCCAGATTCCTAAGGAAGAAGAAATAATCCTGGCAGCGGTGCTTTTGCTGGATGACCGAGAAGACAAAGGTAAGATGGTTTTCGAGGAAGGATTTCCACGTTCTATTTCCTCCCGCCGCCTCCCTCTCTCATCATTCACGCGTTTCTCGTATGTCCTATTTGTCGTTGAGAAGAAGACACAAATTTTTGTCGAAACGTAGAAAAATCATTGTCCTTTCGGATCGATCATACGACGGTAATTCGTGGTACTACGTCGTTCTTCCGGAATACACCATAAAGTTGTCGGTGAGTCATTTAATGACGAAATTGGTTGGAAATATAATCGTACGTAATTGATAAGAAGACGTAATCGAGGATAAGCGAAACGTTTGTTGAAAGAGAGATAGATCTATTGTAAAACAGATCGTCACCTTTCCAAGTTTATCGTCTTGGTGTACACGTAAGCGTTCGCGAAGTACAATATTTTGGTAGACCGTATAGGCCATGACTCACTCCAGAGAAACACTCGAGGCAGCCGTTTTGTCGCGGTCCATTTCCAAAGGTACGTTCGCACCAAGAGAAATGCCGTAAGAATCGATAGTCGAACGAATCGCGAAGCTAGCGAGCTTAAACTTTCGACCTTTAACTCGGTCGTTGAAACGGTCCTTTTCCGCCAGGACTCGATCCTAATGAGATCTCTCGGGAAATTTATAGACGATTTAGAAGATAAATTTTAGTTTCGGACGATTGTGAGAGAGGCTTAAGGAGGCGCCGCCGAAGCTGACAGCTGCGGCGAATAGGCCACATGGCGCTCTTTGCTCTCGCGTCGAGAGATGCAGGGAGGCCTATCGATTTTATCGCGTCGTTTCGCTAACGAATGGACGGTCCGTTGATTAGAGGGCACGGCCGTTTTATCGGCCGATAGTTATTGACTCGTCCTTCTCTCCCCCTCTCTTCCTTCTCCTCCCCTCGAGCGATCGAGAGGGAAAAGATTCGATCGTATTCTCGTTGAAATCGTTTTCTTCGATCTTACGAGCGTTCTCCTCGCAGCGCATTATTATTTTAATCGCCCAACGACCGCCGACACAGCGTCGTCGACTCTTTTTTTACTAGACGCATTCAGACGCGTTCCATCGGACCCGTTCGCGTTTCTTTCCTACGAAAATCTACGAAGCGGAAAGGCATGCCGAGAGCAAGAACCGATCTATGAGCCGAACGTCTACACCTCTCTTTTTTCTATCCGAGAAGCATCATTTTTGTACGATCCTTTGCCTACGATCCTTTACCTTTTTTATTTCTCGATATTTTCTAGGAACGCGGGTCGGAGTGCTTTCCCAAGTAGGTTCTTTTCGCTTAGTTAGAATTTCAGACACGTTGAAATTTCAATTGTTCGCATAGACCGGACGGAAATAAGATGAGAAGAAAGGCGTTTGCCTTTCGTGAAATGGAAAAAGATAGAAAATGGCGCGTCCGCGGATGAAAATTATGTTTTCAAGGTAATATCGAAAGACTTACAAAAGATTCGGTTCGCTTTACCGTCGACTCTTTTCAAAGTCTCTTTCGATTCGACACCGTTTATGAGAACGAGCATCTGTGTCGCTTCGTCGCAGTCATTCTAAATATTTAGAGAAAGTCTTTGCACCGGCTCGTCTCTCATAAACCACGTCGACGGCGACGGCGACGACGACGTTTCGTGCTACTCCATAGAAATACGAAAGCTTTTTCTCGACTCTTTATTTCCAAAAGGTTCGTCTTCTCTTCCTCCTCGTACGCCTCATTCGTCGACACCCTCTTCCAGTCGAAAACTATTTTCGGTGATATACACATATATCTGCGAATGCGTATCTTTATCGAGCCAACACGCCCTTAAACTTCGATCGTCTAAACTGGCGTATGACGTCAGACGTTGAATAATAGAATCGTTTTGAAATTTCTTGGTGGAATATGTTTCGATTCGATCGTTAATGCGATACAGAGTTGCATCGTACATCTTTTCGACTAATTTGAAATTAATCGATCGATCGATTTGGATTAACTTTGAAAGTAATTTATCTAATCTCTCGATCTTATTTCCGAGCGAACAGATCGTCTAAATCGTTTCGACGTGGAGCGACGATAAGAAGTTGTGCTCGTGCGTAATTTTTCGGCACGTCGTTTATCTAATCTCGATATTATTTCCATAAAAATAGATTTTAAACCGTAGATCGTAAATAAAAAAGAAACATCTTGCCGTAATATCCTACTTCCGGAACGAAACAGGAAAGAAACAACGCGAACGCCTTCTTATCCCCATCGAATTTTATTAACGCTCGGAGAGTCTCCCCGCCTGCCGTTGCTAATCCGTAAAATCGATAGAGTGTGACGCTCGATAACTGTCCTTTGCTATATCCCCGAGGTCACTTCGATTTGTGCAAATTCTAATGCAGGTCAGGTTCTTTTTATCGCGAGCAGAAAATCTTTATTTTCTTTTGTTATATTTCGTTGCTCCTTTCAGTTTTATCATTTTCATTGGCGACTTTGTTCTCGTCAAAAGCGAGTATAATTATTTTTCGTACATGTATCTACGCCCTGTCGATCGACGACCAATTTTCGTGATCGTTTCTTCAACCGTGGTCGTCAAGAAGAAAGAGCGAGTGTAGATTATTTCCGAAAAATTATGATACGTAACAGTGAGACACATACGGTAGATTTTGTTCGTCGCGATGAGCGAGCAACGGTGATGTTGCATACATATAATACATGCATACGTTCGATTCTCGATGTACAGTTAGGTATGCACTTGATGCGTTGCGTTTCAACGTGCTATCTCGTTGGCGCATTATCGCGCACGATTCTATTATATTATTACGCCTATCCTACCTTGGCGAACGTGAACGAGAAGATTACGTACACGACGGAAAGGAGCAAAATCTTTACGTATGCACAAGGAGTCTTTCTCGTCAAAACGAAGAACGATCAAAATAAAATTACAATTCCTTTGGAATTCTCGTGCGTTGTCAATGACTTATTGATTACAAAACGTCGACCCATTGGCGGATAACGCAGACGATTATAGAAGATACGAGGTAGAAGGAAGAGGAAGATCGATAAGAGAGTAGTAGCAAATTACAAAGATTAAAAGGAAAAATAAACTCGTCGTCTCGTCTCGGAGAAAGGAGAGAAGGCGCGGCTTAATTAGAGGAGTCGTTTTCGCGCCGGCTTTGCATTCCCATTTGCCGGTCTGCTCGGCCGTTGCTCGCAAAACGGGATTCCTTTAAAAACTCTCTTTCTCTCTCTCTCTTCTTTCACAAAAGTAACGACAAAAGAGTCTCTCTCTCTCTCTCTCTCTCCCTCCCTCTCCCTCTGTCTTTCCGTACGTAGGCAGTCAGTGACATTTTCAAATGTCAACGTAATCTATCGCAATACTTCAGGACGATTCTCGGAGAGAAAACGAGAGGAGAAAGATGAAAGATAATTAATTTTTCCGAAAAGTTCGTGCCGGTGGCATAAGTGGTGAAGGGTCAGTAAGTAGAAACTTGTCAATAATCCAAACGAAGTCTTTGGAATTTTTTTTTCCTCTACTGTTGTACTGTTTTGTCTCTTGAGAAGACGACATGTCGAAGACACCAACTTTTCGGACAAGGCAAAAAATATAAAAAACAAAACGGAAAGAAAGGGACAGATAGAAAGTGTTAGTGGCCTACCTGGTCCTCCGAGTGTCCACGATCGTCCCTCTAAAGACGAAGCCCCATCGAGAAGAGAGAGAAGGAACGCATTAAGAAACTGGCGAAGGAGGAGGAGGAGGAGGAGGAGGAGAGAAAGAGGAGGAAGCAGAAGAAGAAGAAGAAGAAGAAGAAGAAAATCAGAGTCTCGCGATCCTCCAGGAATAGTCGCGCGGGCGTAGGCGAGTATCCGCCCTTCGTGAACGACTCGATGATGTTTCGAGAAACTTGCCAAGAGAATCCATTCGCAATGGAAATGAGAGAATGTTCTTTGGAGATTTTTGGAAAATTCAACAAAATTGATTACACGTTCTCTTTCTCTCTCTCTTTCTCTCTCTCTCTCTCTCTCGCTCTCTCTCTCTCTCTCTCTCTCTCTGTCCACCCTCTCTCTCTCTCTCTCTCTCTTTCTCTTTCTCGGTCGCTCGCTCGCTCGCTAGCTCGCCCGCTCGCTCGATCTTGTTCTCTTTCTCCGAGTTTCCCGTGCGACTCTTTTCGTTGTGTGCGCGCACCGATCAATAAGAGACGAAAAGGCACATGTCCCGTAGCCTTCTCCGCGAGAAACCTTCTTCGAAAGGTTCGAGAAGGGATGCGCGGATGCGCGCGAGGCTCACTGTTCGCGACGCTCGGTTACTCGCGAGAACGGAGCGTCGAGGCGCCTATTGCGCCGACGCCGTGACGACGCGACGCCGACGCCGACGCCAAAGTCGCGATGCTGTCGACGTTGCCCGGGCAACCCTCTAACTTCTCCATTCCTTCTTTCTTTTTATCTTCTTATCCGGGGAATTTCACGATGATACCGTATCGATGAGATACGCTTTTGTCCTTTCTCGAATCTATTGTTAATTTCTTGTCATTTTTGTTCATTCAGAAATTTCATTCGAGTCGCATTGAAGTTCAAAGGATCGATCTAGCTTTTGATCTCCAATGATTTTAATCGATTGGATTTAAATCGTAGATGATACAGATCTCAAATGATTTACTAAATCCAAATCGTACGCACTTAAATCGATCATCCTAGGCTTAGATTTTAATCCGACTGAATAAATAGAAGGGAATATTAGCCAATCGAACGTTTCGTCTCGATCGTTGTTCTTTAAATTTGAAATAAAAAACAATGGAATAATCGTAATCGATTGATCGATCGTACTAATCTCTTGCAAGTATTGAGGTTATTTAAACGAAATGGGTAGAGACGTTATCAAAGTTTTTGCTAGATTAAAACCTGAAGCAAACCGTGAAAATCTTACGGTATTTAATCAAATTGATGTCGCAACGATTGGAAAACCCGTCTCTGTACATCTTTCTTTCAGAAATATCGTATACTTCGCCGACCAAAGGATCACAGCAAAGAAGATTTCTTGGTGTTGCTGGCGCCTTTTAAGGACGACGAGTATGTCGATCATCGTCCTGAATCGTGGAAATTTTCGTAAGCAGCTCCTTAAAAAAAAAAAAAAAAAGACATAGGAAGGGCACCATTCGGTGTATTCATAGCCGATAACGCGAATCGCGCTCATGCGTCAGGTTTTACCGTATCATCGAGGAAGAGGCGAATCAGCAAGATGTCTTTGAGGACGTCGGTCGGCCTGTGATCGAGAGGTGAAGAGAATTCCATTATTCCATAAATTTTGCTATTTATGCTTGTGTATCTTCGTTTATTAAAGTGTCCTCGATGGTTACAATGGTACCGTCTTCGCTTATGGCCAGGTAAATCGTAATGATCGATGCGTTTCGTTAAATTCAATGATATAAAATCATTATTATCGTTAAGAACGACTATACGCATATACGTGCATTGATCGTAATCGAAGGTATTTGAATTTACAGACAGGCAGTGGCAAGACCTATACGATAACGGGTAAAGTTTCAAGTAGCAATAGCCAAGGTATCGTACCAAGAACCTTGAGTTACCTCTTCGACGTCATTAAGATGGTATAGTTCTCTTCCCAGTATTATTCGATAGTTTTAAAATGAGTAGTAACGATTAAGGGCAAATATCCTGCAATGAAACGATTAACATTGTAGCATCCGGAAAACGTTTATTCCGTGGACGTGGCTTATCTGGAGATCTACAACGAATACGGTTACGATTTGCTCGATCGAAAGCAGCAGCAGCAGCAGCAGCAGCAGCAGGTGCAGCAGGCTATGCGTTTGGAGGATTTACCGTAAGTACGGGCCTCCTTTCTCGTAAAAGGGCTCCTCTCTTTCGCCGTGTATCGACATTCCAAGTAAAAAACCACTTGGTCGAGATCCATTTAAGGCTCTTCGCTAGATCTATTCCGAGAGTATGAATATGGAGCAACCGGTGATGGAGCAACTTGGCACGCGTCCTTTTGCTTCCTTCTGATCGAATCTCGAAAATTCCTTCCTTCTTTTACCGCGTTTGTTACCGATAATGCATGCGTGAGAACTCCGCGAAGAGTCGAACGTGTACGACCCTTGTCCTAGTTCTTTCCCCTTCTTGCCTCTCACTTGCCTCTTCTTCCCCAATGAATCGTCAATCTCGATGATAAATTGTTCGTTGAGCAATACTTAACGCTTCATTGTCTCCAACGCCTCCGTAGACGCGTCAGCATCCAGGAGGACGAAAAGGGAAAACTGCGTCTGAAGAATCTGACCTTCCACAATGTAAAGAGCGAAGACCAGGCGATGGAGTTGTTCCTTATCGGCGATTCTCGTCGGTAAAAGTATATTTCATATTTATCGACGCTATTCCTATCGGTAATTAATCTCCGATGATCATCGAATGAAACATCTTTCTCGACACGACGCTCGTCGAGCTTCTTTCGATCAAAAAGTTAATTTTTGTGTCAAGATCCTTTTAAAAATTTTATTAGCGTTACAGCCGACACTCCTACGAATCCGCAGTCATCGAGATCTCATTGTATCTTTACCATCGTCGTATCGATAAAGCAGCTTGGAGCTAATCGTTACAAGAGAGCCAAAATGCATTTGGTCGATCTAGCAGGGTACTATTTTATCGTTGGTTAATATTTTCCGTTTCGCTCCTGGATCTAAGCAACTTGTTAGACACGCGCGTTTATAGATCCGAACGAGTTTACAAATGCGCGATCAGTGGCACCGTTTTGTCAGAGGCGAAACATATTAACTTGAGCTTACATTATTTGGAACAAGTTATAGTGTGTTTGAATCAGGAAAATTCTAGTCACATACCTTACAGGTACGTTCCAGTCGGGTCGTTAGATTCGTCAGAATCGTTAGATTCGAGTAACAAGTTATTAACGTTCGTAGAAATTGTTTGCTAACTGCTATTTTAAGAGACAGCCTCGGTGGAAATTGCATGACGACGATGCTGGCTACCTTGAGTGTATCTTCCGTCAATGTTCAGGTACAAGTATATTTAAACGCGTTTTCATTGACATAGGAAAGGACGAGAGACGAATCAAAATCGATTTTACGATCGTCAGGAAACGATATCGACTTGCAGATTTGCTCAAAGAGTCGCTTTAGTTAGGAACGATGCTAGATTGATGTTGGAGCACGATCTGAACAGTGAAAATACGCTTTTGAAATTGGAGAACGAGAAGCTGCGGAAACAAATCGAGGAGTTAATAAAGCAGAACGAAAATTTCAAAAGTATGCTGTCTTTGCGAGAAAACAGAAACGATTTCGAAAAGAGATTGGATTATTACAAAAACTTAGTGACTCAACGAGATCAAGAAATTTGTATCCTTTTTCAAAATTATTTTTTTCTCCTTTCTTTTTTTTCTTCTTTTCTTTCTTGTTTCTTTTCTTCAATTAAACACAAATTTTCTCAATTTATCCGTAACTTCGTTAAAAAGCTGTGCTACTGGGTTCGCTGAGAAAAGCCAGAGATAAGAAGAATCGCGTGGAAGTAGACAGTAACGACGTGGAGGTACGATCTAAATCGAAAGCCAAAGCGAAAGAAAGTACAGGTAATAAGAATATGATTTCAATCGGAAATGAAGAAATAATGAAAAGTCATGTTAAAACGAATGATTTCAGCCGAACGTTTGTCGAAGACGACAAAATTACTCGAAGTTATAAAAAAATCCGAGCTTGGAAACGGCATGGAATTAAAGGAAACAGATTCCGATGCATTATGCAAACCAGAAATGAATTTATCGCAAAGAAAATTTGTTGAAGAAGGAGAAATCGAAAAATCGAAAATTGAACGAAACGTTGAAAACGAAGATATTGCTCGTAACGGGGAAAACGAGCGCGTTTCGTCGAAGAAAAGGATTTCGTTAAAAAAATCGTTAGGCTCGAATGGCGGTGTAGAAATCGATCCTTGTAAAGATAATAGATCGAAATTAGAGGAGGGATCAGAGACGAAAAGAATCGATAAAAGTTTACACGACGATTCAATTTATTCGGCTAATTTATCTTCGAACAGGGCTATGACCAATAAATTTCCTGATTTAATAATAAACGATGCTCTCGTCAACTGTCCCGTAGCAATGACCAATGATCGATTGGAAACGCAACGTTTGCAAAAGATTATAATGTGCAATAAAGTCGATAACGATTTCGAGAAAAATTTGCCATTGACGGGTGATCCAGAGATCGACGAAGAGATCATCGCATTTTATAAGGCCAAACGTTCCGGTGGAATTTATTAATAGTTTTAAACATTTTATAATGATTACGTTTTATATGGAGACAAAAAGCGAGATATAAAATTTATTTTCTTCTTCGCCAAGATATAATAATAAAAATTTAGCAATTAATTTATGATAGAAACGGTGAAGATCATTATCTCTATCGATAATTTATATCGATATCATTTCACAAAACACATCACAAAACATAATCGTGAATCTCTTCTCAAAATTAATATAATTCGATTATATTTGATACAACGTTAACTTCAATTTGGCTTAACAATAAATATTTCGATACGTGAGCGCGATATCATATCGATATTCAAGGTATAACGCATGACGTTTTAGGCATATCCAATCTCTCTCCGTGCATTTTAGCTTCTAATATCGTTAATCGATTTTTATTAATTACCGCCAAACAATGTCTCTTCGCCATGTCATTATACTTTCGTATTTTCAATTTCGAAATCTTCTCAGCTTGAATTTTAATGTTATCTCGATAAACGAAGCCTTGAATACCTGCAACCCAAATGATTTTTCATTTTAATAATATTTGACAAATCGTTCTTTTTTGTTTCATCATCAAAATACCTTTATACTCGTAGATTTTAAGGCTTCTATTGTTTTCAATAAAAATTAATAATGTCTCGACTAACCCCTCGAAATTAATTATTGAAAACGACGTTGGATCGTTCGTCGGTATTATTTGTAGAATTTTCATTCGATTGAAATCATTATCGCTGACCTAAAAGGTCGTAGATTTTTATTAACATCAAATATTGCACTTTGCTTTTATTCCATTTTGTTTCTTCTGATACTTACGAATATGTGATCCCTGGTAACACTTTGATCATAGTGAAGAAACGCTTCCTTTTCAAAAATTCCTACCTTGATAGCAAAAATCTCTTTCGATGCCATGCTGTTGTTCGAAAACGTATAATTCTTAAGGTCCTTATCAAGTTCATAGATCGTATGTCGATTATTTAATAATATTCTATCGGTATTGGAAACAAATTTCAATCGTTGATCTTCCTCGATAGAAAGATAATAATTTGGATCGAATCCGAACGATTCGTTATTATATAATTGTTGGATAGTTCGACTTTCCAAACGATCCACGAACAACAACAAAAATGTATCGTCGTTTAACTTTTTCGCGTCTTTGACATCGTCGAACTGACAAACGTGAACGAATCTGTCGTTATCGAGTTTCCATAAATTCGTCGAATTTTTTCCACATTTTTCTTTCCCCATAACGAGAAAGTATAACGAGTCGTTGTGATTCAAAGTTATCCAATTATCGACGTGTCCAAAATCAGGGATACTCGCTATTGATTTAAATTTTCTTCCTGTAAATTGAAAAGCATCCAAGCGACAAGTTTCGTAACTCATTAGAAGTATATCGAGATCCTCTATCTCGAAGTAATGGACGCTCAGTATTCGATCTTCCACATCGATTACTTGCAGGTACTCGAAAGCGTCGAATTTGTAGATTTGAGTTTCCGCATAATGCTGCATGCTCAGCGCGCTTTTGCATAAATTGGGCAACTTTGTCTGCAAAAGAAAAATTATTAATCGATCGAACAAAAATTTCGTCTTTTTTCTTCCTTTCTTTTCTTTTTTCGTTTTCTATTTGCTCCATTATCTTCCTTCGTCATTCGTCATTTTTTCTTTTTCCTTTATTTACGTACCGTCGATTCCGTCAGAGACGCTTCCATCGCCAAACAATTTCGTATCAACGTATCGGCTAATTCGGTCGAATCGAATCCGTTCAAGCGTCCTCCGTTCTTAACGCTTTCTCTCAAATAAACATCCCCGCGTATCTTCCATTTTCCAGAGACCAATTGCTCCGTCAGATAATCCTTAGTAACTGCGGTTGCGTGCCAACCAATTAGATCTATTTCATTGAAACGTCCCAAGACTCTTAGAGATCCGTTTAGAACCACTGGTTTTTCAAACTCGAAATTTCCTATAAGAAGAGAAGAGAGAGAGAGAGAGAGAGAGAGAGAGAGAGAAGGACAAGTTTCGTTAGAACATTTCGGCTCTACGATTACAGAATCTTCTTGTTGTAAAATAATTCGTAATTCATAAATGTACCAATCACAGTATCGTTGGTAT
This sequence comes from Vespula pensylvanica, assembly GCF_014466175.1. Classification (NCBI taxonomy): domain Eukaryota; kingdom Metazoa; phylum Arthropoda; class Insecta; order Hymenoptera; family Vespidae; genus Vespula; species Vespula pensylvanica. The sequence goes on along the minus strand of NC_057702.1, from coordinate 797,765 downwards.
TTAAAAGTAGAATCTGTTTTGGATTCGCATGATTCATAAGACGAGGATTAAAATCGTGGCGCATAAGAACTTTGCCAAGAAACGTCAGATTTCCAGTAATATTTTGATCACCAATTTTCTATATGAATAACATGGAAAATTATTTATTCCACTTGTGCATTGCACGTTTATTTTGTTGATAATTCATAAATTAGAAACAAGTAGTTACCATAAAGGTATCCGTGTAAATTTCATTCAAGCTATATCCGTTTATCTTTCTTCGAACATCGATCCTTTCGACGGCGACGTCGAAAGCTCTGACAAATCCGCTCGACATCGTCTGATCTGTGGCTAATGGAATTATCGAGTCCATGTCTACGTCGTTCCAAAGTTTGACGTTTATATCGCAATTGAAGTTAACGTTCTCGAACGTCATCGCGGCTGAAAAGAGATCATTATTACGAAGTGATATGAATCATTTAGTATTGATAAAATTGCGAATTACTCGATTTCAAATGCCGTACTCGTATATCTCGATGAAACCAATGATAATGATAGCTCTATTCTATATTACCAGGAAAGAAGAAAGGCCGATCCAGATGAGCAACGATATCCTTCAAGCCTTCGACGTCGATCCCACCAATCGTTTTAACGTCCAAAGTCTCGAGAACCTCCAGATTCTTCTCAACGACAATATCCTCTTGAAAAAGAACGCTGGAATTAATCGTGAAAGGTTCGTCGATGAAAATTGCCTTTTCATAAAATTCTTTTAAATCGATATCGTTTAGAGCTTCCTCGACGATTAGAAACGATTCGTTGAACGTCAACGACCCTTTAAAACGTTTAACTCCTGACAAAGTAACGTTGTCTTCCTTCTTAAATACCACGGATTTGTTAAACTCGTCGAAATTCGTTCCATCGATCGTTCCGTCGGTCGTAAGATCGATTATTTCGATCGAATTGTCAAATCGGACGTTTGACTTTAGCTCGAACGTTTCATCGTCTAATTTTCGTACTCTGTTTATCAAGTCACGGAAATGTACTTCATTCATCTTTCCTGTTGCATCGAAATTCCCCGCGACATTAACGGTGCCTGCAACATAATACGAGACGTAGCGATTATATTTGCGTCTTAACATTTTACAGCGACCTTTTAATAATAATTTTTAATACGTACAACATCGTATTAAAATCGTTTTGAGATATCTTACCGTTTACGACGACAGGACCGGCCAGATCTTGATCCTTGTATGGATCGAGAAGATTTTCAACGCTGCGTCCATTGAACGATTTAATTTCAAGATACGTGCAACTAACATTTTCAAATTCTTTCAAACCATTTACTATTATTTCTTCGTCCGTTTTCAACGCAGCATTCTTAACGAGTTCAGTGAAATTGAAATCGTTTATTAAACCATGAACGGTCAGATTTTCCACGTACAGATCATTTTCGAAGATCACCGTACCCATAGTTTCCGGATCATACATTTTATCCAATAATATTCCATTTACCGACGGTGCGTAGATCATTCCTTTTACAGCGAGAGATTCTAGCGTCGCGTTACCATCGAAAATTTGGCGATAGGATCGATGTAACCGATCTATCAGATCGTTCCACCGTTTTATCGACATTCCATTTAGACGGTCGACCTCGAGTTCCTCGACTTCCAATCGATCGAACGTATAATTTCCAGTCAAATTTTGCGTCGTCGATCTAGTTACGGCAAATTTCATAAAGTCACTCAAACTAACATCGTTCATCAATTTTGGACTGATCTCTCGAATATTTAACTCGTTTGCTCTTAAATTATTAAAGGAGATATTTCGAAAAGTTTGATTCAATTTTTGTTCGAACATATCTCTGGCGATATCGTTGTTTAAAATATCGAACGATAGATCGTCGACGATCAAAGTGTTTTCGAAAATTATAGTTTTGTTCAGGCAATTCGACTTTTCCCACGTATTTTCCTCAAGGATTCTTCTTACTTTTTTTGTGTATTCGTAAGTGACGTTATCGAAGGTTGCGTTCTCCGAAATTTCCTTCAAATCTGACAACGAGAAAGAGCATTTCATGCACATACACATTTATTTACGTACATTTTATTTAAAAGAGTAAACACTTTCCGATAAAATTCCACCTACGTATGATTTTACTTTGTGATCTTTTTTGTAATAAGAGAAAGGGTCAAATAAATTTCTGATATAGAAACAAAGGTTCGGATGATTTTAGATATACTTTGTTCTTTTTATATTTTTTATATTTTATACCCACTTGAAAAGACTTGATCGGTATCCAAAGTTACGAATTCTTCGATGGAATGTCCATTGATCGCGTCAGACGCGATATAGATCGATCCATCGATCGCAACGTTGCCCGTGAACGTCTTCGTTCCAACGATCTCGACCTTGGAATCGTTCTTCGATAAAAGGTCGTCAAAGTCTGACCAATATTTGCCGTTTATCGAATCCTCCAAACGAACATCTCCCAAGACGATTAAATCGTAAAAAATAATGTTCGAAGATACGCTTCGAGTCTCGTTGATCAATGGTTCTTGTTCGAGTCGAGACGCGTTAAATCCACTTATTTTACCGTTGACCTGTAAATCATAGTACAAGCTAAAATTTTAGAGAAATTCAAACAAAATATATATATATATATATATTAATTGCACGTTTACATTTTCTTTTTCAACGATTAATGGACGTGATCGCGTAAAAGATAAACGTTTGTATACCGTGAAAGGTCCGAGAACGGTGATGTTGTGAAAAGTAATTTCCTCCTGGAAAACATGATCGTCCTCGAGTGTAACGAACTCGTTTATACCAACGTTGTTTATACTGAAAACATGGGTCAACCTGTCGACGGTCAGTCGATCAAAGTTCTTTGTTCCGGTAACGTCGACAGGGACGGGGCCTTCCTCTAGCACGTAATCGTAAGGATAACTTAGATCGTTCAACGTCCTCACGTTGAAGTCGGCAGCTTCGATTTTCTAGAAGAAGTGGTCAGCGATATTTTATCAAGGTCCTATTTATTTATTTTTTCGTCTCGTCAAGAAAATCATACGTACCCCGTTGATTACAGTTTTTTCCGGTATAAAAGCCAATTTATTTTTCCAGACAATACGTTCCCAGTCGATATTATTTATCTTGGAGAAAGTCAAGTGCCCATCGATCGTTGCGTCGTTGATCTTGGAAAAATCGATATTCGAATGATCGACTATGGATCCTTCGAACATGATTCGTTCTATCGGTATACCATTGATCCGTCGAACGATCAAATTTCTTGCTTCGATATTAGAAAACGATTTTTCTCCGTCGACGACGTCATCGGATCGATCGCTCAGGTAATTTTTTAATATTTCGGATATCGGCAGATCGTCGATCGAACTCGTTGAAAATTGTTCGACGTAGAGGTTTCCGTCGATTCGTAGATCACCGGAAATATCTAGATCACCGGCTAGATCGATATCGGTTGAGTTTAGATCGAGCGCACCTTCCAGATCCGACTCCAAGGTTTGACATTTTTCCGTTAGATCGTTTAAGGATATCTTTATCCGAGTCACGTTCGTTAATATGTCCTCGGACGTCAAATTTTTCGAGTCCAAACCGATCGTATAAAATACGTCCTTTTCTATGGTTAAATTCGTTGTTATTATCTTGGACGCGTTGAACAACTCGATTCCCGTGTAGTCTATGCGATCGAGCAGATCGAATTTTTCGTCGATCTCGTCGATGATCTTTTCCTGTTTGTTCAATAGTTCCTAAAAAGGTTTGCGATCGATTTAAATCCAACTATTCAAATCAAAAGACACGAATGAAATTTTACTCTTATCAATCGTATCATTCGATAGTAGTATCGGTAGTACGCATGATACAATCGCACAGGTGCGCGTTAACGTACTTCTAGCAACGTCTTTGCCTTTATCATTCCTGAAATTTTATCTTCGACAGGACTGGGAAGTTCGTTCAATTTCGTATCGATCTTGACAAAACGATTTCCGGATACGAATCCATATCCGGGAATACTCGTCACCGTCGAAAGATCGAAGTTATCGAGGAGAAAATTGGGTAAGGATATTTCTTGAAATCGATCACCCTGCCAAGCCAAAGCACGGACCGTGGAATTTTTCAATTGTACCAACAGCAACGACTCGTCCCTGTAAGTTTCGATGCGAACGTCCTCGATCCAGGCAATCTCTGAAAAAGCTAATTCATTTCGTCGGGTCAACGGCATGACGCATTGTCGTAACGTAATCATGTTTCTAATCATAACTTTACAACGATCGTCCCATCTTTTTCGGACGCGAAACAATAGGAAATAAATTGTTTACCGTTGAAAAAGTCTTCGGTCTCCGAATTATATTGAAACTCGTTGTCCGAAAAATGAAATAACGCAGATTCTCGTCCGGACGTAGCCAAATATTGCATGTGACCGCTCTCGAAGCAAACGAAATTATTTAAATCGTTCGATTTAATCGTTTGCCAATATTCGAACATTCCATGAACGTAATCGTTCCCTTTGTGCTCGTAAAGTAAAACTTCGTTTATGCCACCGAGAACGAGTACAGTGCGCTCGTATACCTTACATATCTGCATGTCGAGCGTCGAGGAGGCCTGTATCCTTTGGATCAACCTTTCGAAAACGTTTCGACACTTTGATCATCGATTAACCTTTTATAGATGGAAAATTAATTCCCTTTGAAGCAGCTTATTAAGTTGCTTCGATTAAGGTGTCTTACGCGAAAGAAAGTTACGTCGAAATTGGAGAGATATTCTATCGTAAATATGTCGTTATATGCGTGATATAATTACCATACGTCGTAGTCCTTTTCGACAAAATCAAGGCCGAAACCGTATACGTTGATCAACGAGACGGATGTCCCGTAATGGTCTCTGTTGAATAGCAGTAGTAATTTATTTTGACCCTCGTGTCTGACGAACCGTATATCTTTCGCTGGTTGTTGTATATCCCAGACCCAGAACAATATCAAACGTTGCTTCGAAACTCGGTACCATCGCAAACTCGTGACCCCTTTATTTTCAACGCATAAAACGGCGACGATGTCGTTCTCTGCACCGTGCGATCCCGTAGCTTCTACATTGACCAACGTAAACGTCAACACACGACCCTCTATATCGAATTCGTTGAAACGTCTCGTCGTTGCGTTCTCCTTGATATCGAGGGTATACAACAGAAAGGTCGTTTCTTTCGAACAAGCTAAATAATTAATTCCATTGTTTTCAAGTACTATCCAATTAAATTCATTCCTTGGTAATCTTGAATCCTCTTCGATCGAGATGTCCGTTACTACGACTTCTAGAGGGATTTGAGAAAACCGACGATAATTGCGTCTATCGAAAGCGTACAATGGGATTAATTTAATAATTTAATAAGCATTCTTTGTTCTTCTTACTCTCCTTCGCGCTACGTCAGTTCGCATACGAAAGGAGGTCCCGAACGAAATGAAACGAATGAAACGCGTTAGCTTTATAACGTTGACGTCTTCTTCTACTTTTTCCTCTTACCTTCTCGATTTCCAGCGTTCGTTCCAAACTCATATTCCTGCCAAATCGGAGCGCTTTCCATGGAATCTGGCGAACGACGTTGCAAAGATTTCGCGGTAATATTTAACGCTTTGTTTACTTTTTCTAACATCTCTTCGACGCTTTGACATTTTGTCGTTTCTAATCGGAGAAAAAGAAAGACGAGAACTAGTAACGACGAACGAAGCATGTTAACGAATGCCGAACGTACCTTCCTTCGATCTTGATTCGATCCTTCGAATCTCGTTTCTTTCTTCTAAACTCGACTCGAACGACTCATAATATTTAGGGATCGGTGAATCTCCAAAGTCGGTACAAATTATTATCGTTACATCGAGTTGATCGGCGAACGAGTAAAGAGCTGACTACGACGAAAACGTATTTTATCAGTACTACTTTGATAGTCGTTTAGGAGGAGGAGGAGGAGGACGACGACGACGACGACGCTGAATTAATAAAAAAAGCCGTAATAGTCTTAAGATATTCGATTTAATATAAAGTTTACGCAAAGGATATATATATATATAAATACGATAAAATAATCTCTTTCTTATATACAATGTTGCATAATCGAGCGGTTATTAACGATCATCGTGTATAATAAATAAAAGAGATACTTTCTAAGCAATGTGCCATATAACGCGTCCATTTCACTCGTGTTATATAACGCTTTCTCTCTCTTTCTCTCTCTCGTTCGTAGTCAAGGTACAGTTACCGGCAAAAACCTTGACCTGTCGCCAGCCTTTGGTTGGAACCTTAAATCGATCTTCTCGCTACCTTCCTCGCCGACTTCGAGAAACGTGTTCCAATCTACCAAAAAGTATAAGCCAGTTTTTCTTTTGGCTGGTAGAACAGGATCCGGTGCTCGCGTACTTCCACCGAATGAACTTTCTAAGTCTAATAAATTTCTATTCGTTGTGGTCGACGTTGTCGTCGCGGACGTCGTCGTTTCCGTCGCCGTATTCGATTCGACGGGAGCTCTCGCAAAATCCGATGTCGTCGTCGATTCTTCGGTCGTTTCTGTCGATTTTAAAGAGCAAGGATTATTGGATCGTTCATCGTGGACGCGCGTGCGGTGCAAACTACGTTCGATTCTAAAAAACTAAACTTTTTTTGCTTTTACGGAAATTTTGATTATCTCGTGTCATCGTTTTTTCTTCCCTAAATCTTTAGATAGTTTGCACGTCACGCCGTTGTAAGATCGAATCGATCGAGGATGCATCGATTACCGGTGTCGGTGGTCGTGCTCGATTCCGTAGAATTCCGTTCGCTCGTCGAGCCGCGAGCATCCTCCTCCTGTCTCTTCACCTCGTTTTTAAGATCCTCGTTATAGACTCTGATGATTTCCTCCAAACTCAAAGGGTCCGGACCACCGGACAAAGTCTTCGTATTCTCCAACAAGTCCGTAGCGGCCTTTTGAAAATCCTTGGCGTCGGCTTTACCTCGTTGAACCAATTTAACCGTATCTAAAAATTCATTGATCTTCGATCTCTGATAATCGTCCTTAAAAATCGTTTCGTGTGGCTTGAAAACGTGATATTTGGATTTGGTCTCCTCCAAGGTGTAATTGATCGAATTCTTGAAATTCCTACGAGAATTCGATATCAATCCGATATTTTCTAATATCGTCCTCATGTTAACGGGAACGACTTCGATCACCGATGGAATCTCGGTCTTCATGGCCTTGCGCTGCCTGTTGAGGCCAAGTCCAAATCTCGCGAAAAACTCTCTCATCTCTTCGTCTTGCACGCTAGACGAAGTCGGCAATGGCTTAAAGCTCTTGTACAAATTCGTAGGCGTACGGCGAGTGGTCACGGTAGCAGCTACGGCGGATCCTCGATCGTTGGAACTTTGCAGGCCAAATTTTTGAAAGAGCGATCGCACGTCGGGCGTTAAATTCTCCATACCTTTGTTCAAATCGAAAGCACCGGTCTCTCGGAAGGTATCCTGATCCTCGACCGACGTCGCCGAATCTCCGTCGGACGTCGTCTCGGCGTCGAGAGACGCCGCGTGGGGACGAGCTACGCCGTTCGCGTTGGGAATCCTCGATCGGTCGTAGAAAACGTTCTTCTTTTCGTCTTCGACGACATCTTGGACGTTTCCTTCGTTGTGCGGGCGCAAACCGATCGAGGCTAACAAGTCCATAACTTCTTGCCTCATCGGTTCGGTCCGATGAGTTCTCTCGGTCGACGCGGTACTCGTTGCTCCACGAAATCCGCCGGAATTCAGAACCAACGTTGTATTGAACTTGGACGTTTGCGAATTCGACGAGAGCGGGCTTACGAGGATCGTCGGTGATACCTCGTCTCGCTCGATTACGGGATATTTCGTGAGCGACGTTCGGACGACCGACGGATCCTCGATCTCTTCTTCATCGGGGATATTTTGAGGCGGCGGAGCGTGATAACGCCATTGATCGGAATATAGAACGTCTTGTTTCGGCTTGGATGGGTTCGGATCGATCGTCAACTCCTCGGTACTTGATTTCTCGTTGTCGTTCCTCGTATCGAGAACCAGATCGATGTCTCGAACCCGATAATTGTCCGTGGTAGTAACGGCGGCGGTAGGCAGAAAAACGGCATCTACGGTCGTCGTCGATTTCGCTTCTCGGTCGGTGTGAGGTTTGTTCTCCAAGTTGTCCAGGTTGAAACTAAATCTGATCGGTGCCGATCCAGGAGTCAGGTCCTCCTTCGACGATACCTCCGGTCGTACGTCCGAATAACTTTCTCGATGATTTTTGTATCGATTCTTCTCGACGAAATTTTCGATCGATTCCGACGATCCACCATTTTCTTTCGATCGATCGTTGAAGACCATTTCGAGACGCTCACCGCTGCCCGAATCTGATATCATTTGAACTATCGGCGGTTTCGTGTACAAATCTTTTAAGTTTTCCGACGATTCTCTTGCCTTGTAGGGCAGAACGATCATCAGAGCTCTCTGATACATTTTCCGTCCTTTCTCGATCTTCTCCTCGTTCCCGTATGCTTCCAAATCCTTGGACGTGATGTTGTACAAAATATCGACGATATCGCTTCGGGACAGTCGAGGCAAGCTTGGATTTTCGTTGATCAACCTTTCGACTTCGCTGACCGTTCGATTGATCGAATCTTCGACCTCGAATATCGATGGGAGTTCCATCGATTCGACATGACTTAGACCGAAGAGTAAGAGCACGCAGAAAGCGGGGATCTGAAAAGTAATTTCGTTCGATTATTACGACGTACCGTAGATCGAACGGAACGAGGACGCGCGATTTCCTCGTCAGAAACTTCTCCTTACTCGTGGCATGCGTCGGGAACGCGACTACGATGTTTGAAAACGTGCGAAACGCGTCTCGTCCTTGAATCGATGTTTCGATCGATTCATTATCAGAGTTACGCGATCGACGTTTAAGCGCAATATTCGTATTCCGTACTCGTAGGCACCTCTCGCAAAATATCCTTGGACCGCGAACTGGCCGATCGAGAAAGTACTGTTAGTCGATCCGCAGCGCGCGCACCGTCTGATCCTTGTACCGACGTAGATAATTATACGCGCGACTCGGCGACTTTTTCTTTTTCCTCTTTTTTCCCCTTTGCGCTAGATCGTCGGTCCACGACGCGTATCTCTTTCGCTGTGCGCGAAATATCTCTTTTCGTTCGTTCGTAATTCGGTCGTATCTTTTCCGTTTCACGTTCCAATGTCAAATTCCACGTTCAAATGCCGTGGCCCATTGAGCGTACATGCATGCTCCGGTGGAGTGAAAGAAATCTACGGTGAAATTAGACACGGGGAACGAGTCGGAAGATGAGGATTCTCGAGAACGAAAGTGAACTTTCATCCTCGGCGATTTCAGCACTCGTTACGATACGACCGCTTCTTTTCGGTGAGTCTCTTTTTCTTTATAGAAACGTAGAACGTTCGTCGATCGATTTAAGATCGATACCTATTCACATTGCGTTTACGGCGCATCCCAATTGTTCCGATATGCGTCGGAAACTTTTGCAGATTATTAACGTTCGAACGAAAACAAGAAGATATATCGTTGGAGACGAGACGGGAAACGTTTAAAAGGCGAGGTTCTTCGAGGAGAAGCCTCGCGATCGACGAGAAAAGTAGGGAAAAAAGACTTACCATTGCTAGGAGCGATCGTCCGCAGAAGCAATCGTGAACTGACCGTACGACTTAAGAGCCTACTTTCCAACTCTCTCTCTTCGTACTTAGCGACTCGATACTCTCCTCGCTCGTCCTATCGGTGCACTCACGCACGTTCGACTGTCGTCCGAGCTTCCTTTCCACCTGTCTCATACTCGATCGGCGATCGTTATCTATCTCCTCTTCTTTCTCGTTTAGGCTCTGGCAACGTGACATAAAAGACGCGAACCGTCATCGAGGTTTTCCTTAAGGAAACGTTTCCCCGTTAATTCTTGAAATTATTCTCATCTCGAAAGTGAGATCTCTCGAAAGGGACGTCGCTTTCTTCGGACGGTTTTCACATAATTCGCGTTTAAGGAAACGCATATCGCGAAGAAAGTCTTCTTTTCTTTCAATATCTCCGATCTTTCCTGTTGGCTATATTTTTTATTCGATTATTTATAAACAATTCTCTCTCTCTCTCTCTCTCTCTCTCTTTTTATGCTCTGGTCGATAAGTAACCCGCATCGATCCGGGACGCGTATTATCGATCGCAGATGTCTCCTTGTCCATCGATAAGGGGTATCTACTATCGGTAAGTCGGCATCGAATAATCGAGCGAGCGGCAATAATCATTGAATTAAAAAATCCTTTCGTTTCGATCCTTTTAATCGTATAAAACGTATGTTGTAGTTCGTTGATAGATTTCGTAAAAACCAAACGATTATACGCGTATTATTATATTTGTTAATCGATGAATATTCGTAATGGCCGTCCTTAACGTTGAATATCTCGTTAAGAGATCATACGTTTCAGCTATCGACGATAATTATATCAATGCGTTATAGCAAAGTAAACAAACGCGCGTCGAAGAGAAGTTAAAACGTGGTAAGTGAAAATATTTCGTGATAAGCCGTTACAACATCGCTATTTAACGGTGGTAAAAGTGGGGAGTCACTCTCACCGTTAGCAATCGCGTCTCGGTCCGACCGACTTGCCTTTTCGATCTTACCAGACGTCGCGAGTTTAGCTCGTCGAGTTTGTCGAACTTTCGAGCCAAGATCCATACAGGACTTGAAAACGTTCAAACGATTTTCGAAGGTTGCCGTTGTTCCTGGCTCGTTTTTTCTAGTGGAGGCTCGACCTATCGAATTATACGATGGAAATTTTCGACGAGTATCGTTCGAACGTTAGTTGCGATTCTAATTACGTGCCCTCTGCGATCGAGCATATAGAAAGTAAGTTTCTTTTCTACTTTTGTAACTCCTCCTCCTCCTTATCCTCATTTCTTCTTCGAGAAAATGTAACGCGAGTAAAAATTGATCGGCGAAAAACGTCGATTCGGGCACGAATTGTTCGGAATAACTCAAATAACGAACGCCAATGGATCATTCGAGCGAATAGCGCCATTTCTATGTCCGATTCTAACTTTCTTTTATTCGGATCGGGGATATTTACGATAACGAAACGAACGACATATCGCTCCGTTACTACGTTTGGGTTGCGTCCTCGTAAAAAGTTGTATCGATAAATTCTTTTTACTTGATCATATTTTAACTTGCACTACTATTTGGTAATCTTCCAAAAGTATTACGAAAAAAATACAATTAAATACAACTGCGCGTATAAAACGCTGTCGCTGTTGATTCTAATTGTAAGTAGATTTACGAGAGATATGCGAATGAAATTATAAGAGATAGATTATTAATCGAAGAAAAAATATACGCTTTATTATTTTAATACGATTGACGTTGTTGCTTCATACGACGTCAAATTTTTATCCCGTTCGACATATGGAAAGTTCCTAATCGTTTCTCTCGCATTACACATATAAATGCAGCATCGACGCTACTGTCGTTCCTTTTTTCTCTTCATTTTTTCCTTTTCTTTTATCTCCGATGGAAGGCATGTACGAGCGACACGCGCACAGGTGAAAGTTCTGCTTCGAGTTTATATTTAATTTTACACTTTACATAAATGCCCGGTTATATACTTACATGTATGTATATTTGAAAAAGAGGAAGCGTCCTCGACACAAAGACCTGCACGCGCATAGAATATACGATTAAAAAGACGTAAAAAAAGATAACGCGATAAAAAAATTTGTTCTATTTACATTGAAAGGCAAAATTACCAGTAGCAAAAATATAAATCATATATGTCTTGCAAGAGATTACAGATAAGATCTTTCACACGTTTTTCTTTTCTCTGATATCTCGTTTTTTTTTCATTCCTTCTCCATTTTCTGCTTTTAGTTTTACGAACTTTGCCGTCCAATTGTAAAGCAAAGGAGCCAAAATTATCGAATCGTGTGTTTCATCAAATGATTTGGTCGGATTATCTTTGCGTATAGCGTTTCGAAAAATATTTTGAAACGATTCGATATGAAAGTTAATATGAATTTCCAATGAAAATTGTGCAATATCACAGAATTATATATATATATATATATATATATATATATATATATATACATATATACACATATACACATCTATTTAAAATTAAACATATTATACAAAATAACGAGAAAATTATTCTGATGCAATTAAAAAGATTATGCGATTGTCTGTGCGTGCGTATATCGTACTTATTTACATCTTGTCAATAACTTATCTTGTAAATGACTCGAAATAAATCTAATCTTATCGTTTTATCTATTTTTAATAGGAAACAATCGTAGATTATGTACGATGACTTTGCTAAATATATGGTAATCGTTAAAGACGCTGATACATTATAGTCTTATCGATATTTTTATTTATTTATTTATTTCTTCCTCTTCTAAATACAATTATTCGCTGATTTAACAACCATTTGGTATTTTATATTTTTTGTTTTAGGTTTAGGTACATTTGCAATTGTCCTGGTATGCATTGGAGCAATATTTTCAATTATTACATTATACTTGGCCATGGATGCTACTTACAACGTTCTTTTGCAAAAAGAAACGGGCCTTTACAAATCTAACGTCATTAGCATTTTCTCGATATATCCGATAGCGAGTATTTGCAGTTTGATAGTGATAGCGATTCCAAGGTATAAACGATACCGTTTTGTCCGATTAATTTATAATCGAGCGCCGTTTTATTACATCTATCCCTTCGTCGTAATAATTTAAATCGTTATAAATTAAAAAAGTGTGCGAGTGAGAGAGGAAGCTCGACTCTCTAAATGAAAGATTCCTGTTACCGGAGAGTGCATTTTACGACGACAGTCGCCTAAAAAAATCTCCTTCGAAAAATCTTTCCGGTCGACCTTTTTTCTCCAACACGAAATTGCGGTATAGAAGGGCGAGAGGGGGGGGGGGACCGGCGGGGAAGGAAAAAAAAGGGAATAGGAATGACTGCGGGAAATTTGTCACGTGATTCGTTCTCTCCGAGAACAAGATTCATGAATCCTCTCTAACGGTTTCTTTTATTCTTCTATTTCAGGGCACAACTATTATCGGAGATGGTCACTCAAGTTTTCTTGACAGTATCCTTTTATCGTCTGTATCTTCTTCTTATCGACGTCGGTCGTCGAAAAATTACGAAAGCGCCCTCGTTGATGCTGAAAGTTGGTCCTTGTTGTTGCTGGCCATGCTTGCCCTTTCCTAATCTCGATATGATAGATTCTCGTTTAACTTGGATTCGATTAATTATTTTTCAACTCCCTGTTATACAGGTATGTGTGTATGTGTGTGTGTGTGTGTGTGTATGGTATGTATATTCGTGCGTGGCCCGTCTTTCGTTTCTTTCATTAATTTAATCTTGAAAACGTTTTTCCAGGGTTTGCTATACTTTATCATGCTAATTATGGCTTTGGACGAACAAAATACATTACCAACGTACTCCGAATGGCTTCAACCATTTCTTGTGATTAGTATACTGTTTGCGTTGTATGGTTTAACCATCACCACGAAAAGTCTGCATGCCGTGGCTCCAGGTACGTCCTTCCATTACTCGTACGCGTGTGTGCGATGACGAAATCTTAGAAACGATCAGTGGACCACGCACGCGAATACAGGAAACAATTTTCAAAGAGGATGGAAAAGCTTGAAGAAAAGCGATATGCGATGGTAATGGAAATAAATGCATTTTCTTTTTTCGACAGAAGCCAAGCTGAACTTTAAGACTATGGTGTGTCAAATGGTCTTGATGTTTTCCAAAGCCCAAGCTGCCATTATCAAGATTCTCATTTATACCGGCGTCTTCCCTTGCAGGCCACCATTGTCACCGAAAATTTACGCCACTGGTAAATCTATTGTAAAAATAATCACGTAGGTGATAGTTCGTTGGAACGTGGGCAAAAAAAAAATGAATTGATAGCGAAGCGAGCGATCGAATGATCTATTATTACTTATTTTATTCTTTCTTAAGATATTGCCTTAAGTTAGACAAAAAGTAATATCAGTATTTTTTCACTCGAAAATTCTCACGATGATAATAAAAATAATATCAGATTTTTCAACAGACTTTTCCACGTAAAAGATGTCAGGCGTTATTTATTCGATAGTATTACGTTCTTCTTCAAAACGGAGCTTATTCGAATCTTTTGCGAATCTTTCGTTCCTGTGCATCGGCACTTTCTCTGACTTCTCCTTATTTCAGTGACGCAAAACACCCTGATGCTAATCGAGATGCTGTTGCTCTGTGTCGCGGCGAGGTACCTTTATTACGTCGACCCGGAAAGAAAAGAAGATTCGTCGACGACAGATCGGCCGAAAGACAAGCCGCACAATCTGACGAATAACAATGACTTGCCTGAACAAGTTTCGACAAAGATCGCTATTGTGTTTACCTAAATGATAATACGATCTTTCTATTATATACTTGCTTCAAGAGGGACAGAGAGAGAGACTTTTTCTAAATCACGTAGCTGCTGAATATGCAATTTGTGCAATTCTTCGACCGAATTCTACCACGGAAAAAGTCTTACTTTAGGATTGTTACTACTTTTCCTACTTGAAAGTAGATACACTTATTTTATAGATTAATAATAATTTTTACCAAGTAGTCGAATTTTTATCAAAAGAGAAGTAAGCGATTTAGCGTTAAAAACTTTTCTATAATCGTTGTTAGAGAGGATACTTGTCTTTACAGGCTCGTTCTTGTGCGACAAAGTAAGTTATTTCTTACTTAGCAATGAAAATACCGGTGTTTATTAATCTTTCTGAGATAACTTAGAGTCGGTACGAAAACTGAAAAGGAACAGGGCAACCAAAGGATGAATCGTATATATACTATTTTATACGATATTCCTTTATATACTGGATACATTTTCTTACAGTATTAGTAAAAAAAGGGAAAAAACAGATAATAGAAAATATCAAGTAGACAAAAGGCAATATTGTCGGTCCAAAAAATAAAAGGAGAAAAAATGTTATATCCTCCAGTATGAAGATTATCGCGAAATGAAAAAAAGGAGAAAGGATTCTCGGCCAAATGTCTCTCGAGTTTCTTCTGGTTTCTTCTTCATGAAAAAAGAAAGGATGGCCATGCTTAAGTACTCGGAGACGGATGGTGAAATTCGAGAATATAACTTTGCATTATCAGTTGGAGAAGTTTCGGAGTCTCGCGTCCTTGAAAAGAAAAAAGTCCAAACTCTGGTGCATCTTGACGAAGGAGCCAGGAAATGGCGTATAAGATAAACGTAGAACTTTTGATAACGCAGCCACTTCTTTGGCCATTATCTCCGACGTTACCTTCGAGCTCGACGATTGGATTTATTTTATTGCCGACGAAAGTTTATAAGAGAGAGTCGACTTTTGGCCAGATTTCCTTTCTTTCTTTTCGTCCTTGTAATAATACTCATCCTTATTTCAAAGCTTTATAACCTTTGATATCGTACGTTTTAAAGGAGCTTGATGTACGAGTATACACATTTTGTAAATAATTTTTTAATCGTGATACATCATAGTACAATACGGAATATAGTAATATATTATAATATAGATTATAAATGTGTGTATAAAACATATTTAGTATAGACTATAATATAGCAATATAGTGTTAGATAAGCAATAGATTTATATATATATATATATATATATATATATATATATATAGATCAAAAAATCATTTCGTATATTAAAATTAGAATCAAACTAAACATCGTGTCTTCGAGCGTGTCGCAAGGAAAGATTTGCCCGATAGGCATAGAGATGAAAAAGAAAGATAGATAGATGGGTAGAGAGAGAGAGTGATAGAGAAAAAGAGAGAGAGAATATATAAGCGTATATAAATGATAGGAGGAAAGCATCGAATTCGTTTTCATCCAAAGTTCTTCGATTCCCCAAGCTCGAATAGAACGACAGGACACGGTAAACGTTTATCGTGAAGCATCTAAAAAGAGAGAAAGGGAGGAAAGAGAGAGAGGAAGGGGGTTGGGGAAGGGCAGAGGACGTTACACGGCGGTCCTCGAATATACCTTGTACCCCCTCATTTTTCGAGCGATTTGAAAGGACCACTACCTACCTACCTGCAGAGTCTGACCCACGAAAACTACAAAACGCGTTCTCCTCCTCTTCCTCTTCTACTTCTTCTTCTTCTTCTTTCTTTTTCCATCTTTCTTTCAGCATCTTTCTCTACTCTCTCTCTCTCTCTCTCTCTCTCTCCCTCTCTCTTTCTCTTTCTCCTTTCTCATTCCTCGTCCACCAGCCGCGAACCTTCTTTTTTTTCTGCTCCGTGATCACGATCGAGCTTTAGAGGTATAATAGATTTAACAGTTTCCTTCGTAGGATATTGGTTTAAAGGGGGTAAAGAAATTTCTTCTTCGGTTCGTTTCACCTTCTCTATTCGACCTAGTTCCAAGTATCACGGCTGGACCAAGTTGATTTTTCTTCGGAAATTTGTCGCCGCCGAAGGGCCCTTCGTTTTACGACGTCCCTTTTTCAAGGATCCCTTGCAATCTCTCTCTCTCTCTCTCTCTCTCTCTCTCTCTCTCTCTCTCTCTCTCTCTCTCTCTCTCTTTCTATCTATCTATCCGTTGAACCAAGCAATAAGATAGATGCCGCTCTGGGCAATTTGAAGAATCACAGCGTCGTAACTCCAAAATAGCCGATTGATAATTCAGTGTGGGACTAATTAAGGCAGCAAGGGTCTTCGAATCTACAGGCCAAATTGTTTCCTAACGTTGAGATTCCCTCTCCCCTTCCACCTCTCTTAGGCTTACCGATCTCGAAACTAAATAACCTTGAGGGTCGAGACAGCTCGAAGAGGTCTTTTTGCGAAGGTGGAGTAGAAAATAACTGACAAAGGTATTTTGCTAGCTAATGAGCCGGCGAATCTGTCGAGGCTTTAACGTAATCATTTTTCTGATATATAACAGACATTTATTATTATTTCATGTAAGTCAAATTGCAAATGAGTTTTGAAAAATTCATTGACACGTGCAATTAATTTTCTTAATAGATTTTAGGAATTAAAAAGAGAAAGGGAAGAAATCACTCTCAAGATAGGTAATCAAACTACTGAAGGATTTACTCGTCGATTTATCTGAAAGTGCCACTTCGTAGCTACTCCAACGCGAGGATAACTGTCGTTATCGTACCGGCTGCTGCTGCTGTTGGCTCTCTTTAGGATTTTCAGAATCGTAGAGAGAGAGAGAGAGAGAGAGAGAGAGAGAGAGAGAGAGAGAGAGAGAGGAGACGTGTAGCCATGTGTTGCACGCGCGAGAAATCGGAAAACGCTTCCCGCGACCGTCGACATATGGCACGCGGCTAGACTTTATCTCGAGGAAAAAATACACTTTCGGAGGCGAGTCTTCTTCCGTGAGTCCTGGAAATATTGGACCTGTCGAAGAAAGGTTCCCTCCACCAATTTCTTTTTTTATTATTTTGTGAGGAGAGATGAACTTTCTTTTACCATACTTTGATTTTTTTAGATTGTCCTATTCGCATATGTAAATATTTTAAGAAACTTACTAACATCTATTGTAATACTTGCACAACTAATATTAAGAAGAAAAATTTCTAGGGATCAACGATTCGATTCGTGATGCACAAACGCTTTAAACAAGATGCGATCACGTATAGGCGATAATTAAACCAACGATAAGATAGAAAAAAGATTATACGGAATGGGGGAGGAAGAGAGAAAGTATCTCGTAGTAGACCGCAAAGGATCATAAAGTAAAGAAAATTTTCTTCGTTTCTCTCCTTCACCCTTGACTATTACTTAATTTACATCTCAGTGGTTACCCACGAGGATGCTTGCGGTTCATCCGAAGATGTTTTTGTAGCTTTCGTGTACTTTACGAGTTGTACGCTCGAGACTTATCTTTCAACGGCAATTACTCGTCTCGGCTCCAAGCAGTTTCTAAAACGACTTCGTATAAAGAATAATGGACGTTCGTGCAGGTATCGGTCATTATTAGCTGTTGTACATTCTATCGTCGATGGACCGACGCCAAGAAACACCAAGAAACACGTGCATGAAATTAACCACGAAAATATCAAATGCTTCGTGTATAGTCATCTCGCGTGCATACAGTTAAAAAACAAAAAATAAGAAAGGACAGGATAATATCGTGCAAATTACTTTGATTTTGTCGTATGAAAAAGAAAAATTCAACTTTGGCTGTGGACAAAAAATCCAGGAATTTCTATGAAGCATGGAAATAATTTATTATTTATCTAACAAGTAGATATCGTTTATTAATCACGTTTAATTAATTTGTTAGAGCTGAATAATTCAGCTAACAAATTAAAAAATCAGGGAAGATCGATTCATCGTAAAAGAGAAAGATGGAAAATTTTTCAGAAGAATTCATCCACGGTGAATTTGAAGATACTCTATCCTAGAAACTCATAAGATATAATCCAAAAGAAAATATCATAAAATTCGCATAAATTGCTCGGAGGCGATCATTATACTTCGCTTTACAACATTCATAATACGTAAATAACAACGTTGGAGAATCCTGTGGGGGCGTCTTGATTCCACCCCAAGCGTTTAGCATATTTTATAAAAGGGGATAGGAGAAAAATGAAGTAAATAGAAATGAAAAAAAGGAACGAAGACGTGAAGGAGTGAGAGAGAAAGGATGCTCGCTCTCGCTCTCGAATTAAAAATCAAGTATTATGATATTAGCTTGAGAGAGAAAAGATGAAGTAGAAAAGGAAGAAGAAGAAAAAGAAGAAGAAGAAGAAGAAGAAAAGCTGGACCATCGAGCAATTTTCGGGCAATTTTGTGGCCGACCGCCTTTCCCGCTGCTCCTCCTCATCCTCCCCATCCTTCCCATGCTCCTTCGAGGCTCACCGAAGGGAAAGGAAATAATGACCAACGCCGTCGGCGACCATATGGTCGTGCGCAACGAAATGCTTCGAGCGAGACGCCAAACGTTCTGCCTGTTAAGCATTGACGTACTCCAGATACCGCAGCGTCAGCCTCTTCCGGATGATCGATCGAAACGATCTAGGAAACAAAGAGAAATACTTCTGTCTTATTCGATATTCTATAAATAGATCGTTCTTGGAAAATTCGCTTTTGTTGTTTTGTGAATTTTCTACAATTTTTTTATCTTGTTTTTTCTCAAGATTAGAATATCGTTTTCGCAAGACAGATCTTTACGAATTTATTAACGTTTATGTACGTATAATATTATTTTTTGAGACGTTTTAAAAAGAGTGATCGATTACTACTAGTGACCAAATAATGGAATTAGAACAACAGAAAGAAAGTCGTAAGTATGAATAAATTATTTGTAGATTATCGATCTATAATGTGATTGCTTTGATAGATTTCAGTCATTTTATCGATGACAAATAGAAATATAATTGATGAATCGATAAAAAAAGTTATATACATTTTATTACTCATTCACAAAAAGAATTTTTTTTTTTTTTTTTTTTTTTTTTTTTTTTTTTTTTTTTTTTTTTTTTAATACTTCGTAAACCACACTAATTTCTCTAAAAGGTATTCGACTGACGCTATCTATCTCTTTTTTTGACAAGTATAACTCAGAACGACTTGGAAGCATTCGAAAAGTGAAAACTCGAGGATCGTTCTTGGGTGTCAAACAATTAGGAAGTCCGAAGGTATGCCGCAACAAAAGAAAGAAGGAGAATAAGAAAAGCTACTGTAAATTAAACAACGTGTCTACCCCAACTATTGACAAAGAGGAAAAAAATCAAAAAGGAAAGTTCTTCTTGCCACGAACCCATGGTTTCGTTCTAGCCACTATTCGAGAGGGGCAAAGAGAGAAAGAAAACCATTAGATTTACAAGGAGGCAACTGTTCAAAGAGAAAAATTTTAACTTCAGTGGAGATAGATATTTTTGAATCGTAAATGAAAAAGAAAAAGACAACGACTTGGGATTTCGTACGATTCGTAAAGAGTAAAGTTCATTTCAATTATGAATACGACCAACAATTCGTTTGTTATACATTAAATGTTATACATTATGACTTAAAATTATTTATTACTTAAATATGATAGCATAGATTTGTATAGATTTATAGAACAGAATCTTAAAGGCATTTAGACGAATCGAAACAAAGTATTCTTGAGAAATCCTCTTGCAATATATATATATATATACATGTATATATATACACACACACATAATCTGAGATGTAGAAGAATGAGAAGAGAAGGAACCTTGAAAGCAGCATCCTCTGCCTTCGTCTGGTAATAAATCCTGCTTTTGGAGAATTTGTCAAGTTAGAGGGTATCGTTGGATACAGAAGAGAGAAAGAAGAGGACACGTAAAAAGGATCTTAGATGTTCAATAGCGATTCGGAAATCTTCTGGTTACCACCTGTCCCCCTCAAGGGAATCGTTTAGAGAAAAATTTTCTTTCTTTTTCTATTCTTCTTCTTTGCTAAAAGTTTTTCATGGAAGAGAAAAAGAGAGACAGGATTTAATGGTGAGAATGAAAATTTGTCACCGCGACACATTTGACGCCAGAAAAGCGAAGAGATAGAGAGGGAGAAAGAGAGGGAGACTGAGCTATTTTGTAAAAGGAAAGAATTTTCTGCTTTGTTAGATACTTTTAAAAAGTGAAAGTAGAAGGTATCGTTCGTGAAAATGTGCCCAGACAAATTATTTTCCTAGGATTATCCATAATCGATTTTGCGCCAGCTTTCGTGTCAGTCTTCTGTGAAAAGTTCGTTTTTTTGTTAGGCTGAAACTTTCGATTAGGTTGATCGATAAGTTTCGATATTTTCTGCGAAATTCTTGATACGTATTACAACGTTTGTTGAATTGTTTTTATGGTTCGTATAACAATAATTTTATTAATATATTTTTTTTAGATTGTTGTTATTTTAAAGTTCATTCTTTTACTCATGGATTAAAATTGCAATGATATTTATCTTCATCTCTTCGAGGTCTCGTATTTTGTTGTTATTCCAATTTTTTTCTACATTTCTTTTCTTAATTTTATTTTTATCCAAAAGCATCGTAGCTAATAATCTTCTTTTCCTCGCCGGATCTTTCTGAAGAATTCCGACTCGTAGGACGAAAGAAAATATTGTTTCTACTTTTATCTTGAGCACAGAATATCCAGTTTCACGCGAGGAATAGTCGTACGTGGACGGAAGAACAAAAGAGAAGATCTTCGAGAAGAAAACGCGGACAGAATTTCAAATCTTTAAACGGAAAGAGACGAAGAAAGAGAAAGAACAAATGTCCAGAAGATTTTTTTCCTTCGATATGATGAGAAAGAAAGAGAAAGAAACTAGAATGAAAGAAGATGGACGCGATCTTACGGAAAACCGAGAGCACGTAATCCTTCGTGGCGAGGATTACGATCGATAAACAAGAACGCTTACGAGTGGAGGAGACTCGTGAATACACAGAGGCGGATCGTGCGAGAGATCTTACGAGATGATACGAGAGAAAGAGAGGGAGAGGGCGAGAGAGAGAGAGAGAGAGAGAGAGAGAGAGAGAGAGAGAGGAATGCGTGGACAGACAAACCGTTCCGGATTATGGATCCTACGAAAACACCTCACACCTCTCGTTTCTACAACGAAATCTCTTCGGAGAGGATTTTGACGGGTCAGAAAATTCTAAGCAGCACAAACACTTGCGTCGTTTTCGAGCAAACCGAGCGAACAACAATCTCTCGTGTTTCATTCATATGTGATATTATAATTGTATCATGGAATTTCTTTTTTTAGTAACGCGTTACGTTTATAATTTCGGCTTGGACGGATTTCATTTCTATTTTATAACGAAATTTGATTTAAAACGTTATTTACTTAAATGTAGCGTATTGGTAAAGAAATTTTAGACAATTTTCGAAGAAATCGTGTCCCAAGAATCCTTCGTATATCATTCCTAAACGATAAATAATTCATATCGCTGTTCTCGAAATAGAGTGCATCCTTCGAAGATCGATGAGGTGGGCCGTTATCCTAAAGCTTCGGAAAATCTCTATCTAAGTTTATTGAATATATAGAATAGAATCGCATAGCCCTTTTGCATAGGGGATCGACCATCTCTAGGGATTCCCTTTCACGATCGGGATAAATTTCCTCGAATCACGTGACAACGCGTGCCAGATACATTTATCGTGAACAATAGGAATATTGCAATCCGAATAGTAAATATTTAATTTTGGTCTTGATCAAAAGATAAAATCCCGTGTGAAAGAATGATCTCATACTTATTTATGTTAACAATAAATTTTACAAATACTCTATTTATCTTAACTTTCAATTTGTTCGAATTATTGTCTATATCTAAACACGGTACAAATAACAAGAGTACAGAACGAATATAGCATCGACATTTCTAATTCTCTTTCTCGATGTAATTTTTGAAATAAAATTACTATTGATTTCAAAAATACAAAGAGTTAACCATTATCCAAATGATAATTCCAAGCAATTCATAGGAATAAGTAGATAGAAAAAAGATGGAAGCGCTAACGTGAAACATCTAACGTGACGGAACAGAGTAGCAGAGTCCAGGTGTGAGAAAAACTCTGGCACAATAAAATGTCATTCTCCATAGAAGTTTGTAGATCCAAA
This sequence comes from Vespula pensylvanica, assembly GCF_014466175.1. NCBI lineage: Eukaryota > Metazoa > Arthropoda > Insecta > Hymenoptera > Vespidae > Vespula > Vespula pensylvanica. The sequence goes on along the minus strand of NC_057702.1, from coordinate 775,164 downwards.
CTGAGCGCCACCCCTAAACGTAGCCTAGATGAATGGATCTCTATTCGGTAGGCCTTTTTCTATTGCCACCGGGCATAAACCGGCCGTTTCAAAGTCTACGTCTTCGCTCCCTCCTCCCCCTCCCCCTCACTCTCTCTCTCTCTTTTCATATAGGGATGAAACTCGGCTCGTTTAACGTCACGTATATTTCACCCCACAATCAGGCAGCGAGACAAATACCCTTATTTGTACACATCCTGTGCATTGTAACGTAGAACGGAGCACCCAGAGAATTCGACTTCCGGTTGAATATGTATTTCTATCCTTTTCTCTCTTCTTCTATGCTTCCCAAACCTTTATTTTCGGAAGCTGGGTGGAGCAGAGTATCCCTGGACCATTTTATCGTTCTCTAGAATTTCGATCATTCGATCTTACGTATATCTTTTTTTATTTTCTTTTTCCTTTCTTTTTTTCAGAAATTTTCCAAACCCCGGATGTTAAATGAGTATGTAGGCGTTTTTAGATGCTAAATTTGCTTAAATATTTAAAATATGAGAAAACAGACATTTTCCTGCTTGTCATCTTAAAAGAAAGAAGTGAGACGATTAGGGACTAGCTTGCGTTTTAACCGTAGTGAAATTCTAATAGCTTTCTCCTAGTTTCTAAGAATTAGCACGTTGAAAGGCGACCTTTTTAGCATTCTAGAACTCTCTCTCTCTCTCTCTCTCTCTCTCTCTCTCTCTCTCTCTCTCTCTCTTTCTAAGTTTGCTTTAGAACTTATTATACACACACACGCATACATATATATGACGTTTTCGATGATTCAGAATGACTTCGTGTTTCGTATTTCGTTTGGTTTCTTTGTTACGGGGAAACGATTTTTGTTGTTGAAATCAAGAACTTTAAAAGAGAATAAAAAGAATGAGAATTAGTATCGTGAAATTTGCAGTTTTTTGTTAGGTTTTTACTTTTGTCTCTGGAAGAAATAAAATTTCTGACCCATATGTTGGAACTTGTAGATAATTGTAGGGAGAAACATACGTATGTTCATAGTACGAGGGTATTAGGAGACTTTTTTCGACTCATACTGAAGATAAATAGGAAATTAGATTTAAGAAAAAAAAAGAAAAAAGCAAAAAGGGAAATGAATTCCGGTGGTATTAAAATAAAAATTCACGATATGTGCCTTAAAAAAGAACGTATATTCCATCAATATATAGTGTTAAAAGGATATGTATGAAAAGAGGAAAAAAATAATCTATATTAATATTGTGTTTGGAAAAACCAGTTTAGATTTTTTTTTAAATTAAACATTTTCAAAAAAAACTTTTACAACAGAGAATTGCACGTTACTAGTTAAGAATTCTATAACAGTTTTATTCCAGTAGTACAGGAGGAAAAAATAATGTAGCCTTAGGGAGAACATTGGGATAGGTACGGTCTGACTGTACAGTACGGTCAACCATATGCCGAGGGACGAGTTCAGGCTAGAAATAATTATAAGGGATGCTATAGGAGTCTGCGAAGGGTGGGGGAGTGAAAATGGAAGTAGTGGGGCGGTCGTAGCCTACATAAGGAAGCTTCCTACGATGGAAGGGTCGCAGTTGGATGAAATTTTTCAAGGGTATCGTATCTTCTTAATCCAAAGGTGTTTTTACAGATTCGTATCTTTCGAGCTCGCGATCTCGTTAGAAATATACCGAGTGTGAGATTAAACAAATTTGTCTCAACATGGGAAACGTTTCGTGGCTGATAATTCTAAGTTTGTGCGCGAGTCTCGTTGATTGTCTGGACCTTGGTCCGGTCGTTAGGATCGCACAGTGTAGATCACAGTGTCTTAGAAGATATAGCACCGATGGAACGTGCGATTGGTTCTCCAGTCGACCGGAAACCGTTTGCAGCGAGGTAATAGAGATAATACTTTTTTTTTATCGGATACATGTATAATTTTCGTAAATTCATACGAGAAATTCGAAGTAAAGTGAAATTTGATATAGCTATGTCTTTCGTTAACGAGAACGATCCGTCAGCGTCCGCGTGATAAAATTAGATTATCTCCTCTTATTTACCAAACAGATCCAAATTCGTTTATCTCATAGAGAAAATAGGATGTCTAATTAAAAATAAAACGAAAGGAAAACTATTTCGAAAGCGTTATAACGAAAAAGTACTTACTTCTCGATCGTGTTTGAAATCGAATAGGGGATCTCTCGAAAGGACTATAAATCTTTTGGTGTTCGGTTTTATGGGGCGCCATGGAAAATCATGGTGGTCCCAAGACTCTCCCTTATTTTTAGTCGGGATAGTCATTGTTCCCCTATCGATGAGCAGATGGAAATCTCGATTAACGAAGGGCTCGTACAATAATAGAAAATATAGTCAACAATCTGATATACCGATCGATACGGTTTGATAACACTCATCGAACGTTATCGCGAATTATTACCTTCATTTATAAATAAAACTATTCTTTCTATCTCTCTTTCGAATCGAAAGAATAAAAGAAGGAAGAAAGAGGGTGAGAGGGAGAGGAGGAGGAAGATGTCTGAGGGCGTTCATTAATTTCGAAGAAATCGATGTTGCCGTGCGTGCTCGCACGCGTTAAGAGGGTGCGACGACGGCGATCCATTTATACTAAAGCAGGAAGAGAAGGAAGGGTTCTGCATTGGAATAACAATCGTAACGAAGAACGAAGAAAGCGATGCTTCAACGAGGGACACCTACCCCTAAAACGCCCCCATAACGACGATTATCTCGCCTTCCTTGCCAATTTTCACGGCTTCTTTTCTTCGTTACGCCCTTCCGAAAATTGTTAATGGCTTTCACCTCTCGACCCGAAAAGATATTTCATTTGTATAAATATCTGTTAAAAATATTCATGGCGGGAAGCAGTATATAAACGAATAGATCACCTATATTGTATATAATCCGAATATTGCGGTAATAGTAATTGCGGTAAAAATATCGTAATATTTTGTAACGATATTTCTAACATTTTTACGATAGTATCACGATGCCATGATATATTAAGTAGTATAGTAAGTTTATAGTAAATAGATACTAGTAGACAATTCCATTACAATCGCGATACCTTTCATAAACATTCTCGATACGAAATAACAAAGAGAGAGGGGGAGGAGGAAAAAGAGTCTATATCGTTTTCTACGAAGAGTTCAAAGTCGTCTTAGCGAGGGAAGAGGAACGTTCGGAGAGGAAAGAAATCGAGGAGAGAGGGTACCCCAATAAATATAAAGACAACAACGACAGTGCCTGTTATGCTGAAACAGGTTGGAGCTAATTCGAGCTACCTTCCCTCTCCTCCTCGTCCTTCTCCCCGATCCTTCCCTCTCGATTTCGTCCTCCCTTTCCTCCACAACAGCAACGCCGCCGATTCAATGGCCTGCCTCCTTCGAGGCTTCTTATTTCTTTCTTTCCTTCCTCAGGATTCTTCTACCTTACTCTTCTTCTTACATTAGCTGTGTTAGGGCTTTTTGCTTGCACGAGAGCCGATCTTCTCTCCAACAACACACTCTCTTATTTTTCTCTGTTACAGTGCTGGCAAAATTGCGAGGCCGTGGAAAAACGATGGGAGGAAACTAGTAAAACTATTTGCGAAGGCGATCGCTATGCTCAAGTATGCGTTTTTTCTTTTTCCTTTTTTTTTTTTTCTCATCTACTCCGACGTACTCAACGGATTGTCCGGCTTTGAAGCGAACTTGGACAATTTTTGTGGAAAAGAGAGAGAGAGAGAGAGAGAGAGAGAAAAGAAGAAAGAAAGGAAATTGTTAGGGCTGCGATGACCAATGAAGTGAAAAAAGATCTCTCATGCTTGTCAAAAATAATCCCACGGGATCTAAAGGGAAAAAGGATCGTAGTTAGTAGATCCCCAGTTCGTTGGAATCTAAGAATCCTTCGATCTTCCGAAAAATAGGCCGAGAGGGCCCGGTTCGTTTGAGCATTTAGTCTCGTACACCTAAAATCCTTAGAAGCGTCTCTACCTGTCGATTTTCACGGAAGATCGAGCAAGCTCGGATAGAAAATCGTCTACGAGAGAAAGATGAAAATCTCTGGCAAAGAGCTTAGTCCTTTCTTTTTCTCTCTTTTTTTTTTCTCTAATCTCTTTTTCCGTTACCTCGAATACGAAAACTTTTGCAAAATTGTCATATTTCTTAGCGCATGATTTAAAAGATTTCGTTTAAAATTTTTTTTAAAGAGGAAACGTTTTTCCTCCAAACATAATAGAATTTATAACGTCATTACCATTATTTTTTTATTTATGAATCACATCGTTGCGCGCGTAGTAAGGGCCACGTGATATTTTGTAATTTCACGGCCGTGTTAATATTAAAAAATTGAGAAATTTGGTCCCTACGAACAATTATATCGTATCGCAATTACAGTGTCCAGCTTGCCAGACAGCATGTACCTACCGAAAAACGAGAATAGCAGAAAAGTATATGCCCTCGATGTTACCGGCACCAAGGAAGGGTCCGGTAAACTTGGACAATTTCGACGTGGCCATAGTTATGCGAAAGGTACATAAACAATGGAAAGACACGGGTTATTACCCAGGGGGTAGAGTACCGAATCTCCGACCGGACACTTGGATCATCGTTGTCACGGAACAAGGTATGAAGCAATACAGTTGGCAAGAGTGGGTGCCCACTTTGGAGAGTTTGAAGGAAGGATTGTTATACGAGGCTACTGTGTCGTGGAGAGACGTATCGACTCAGCTGAGAAGGCAACAGGATCTTGAACAAAAGAGATTCAACGACAGAGTAAGACAGTTCTTCCTTGAAAAATACGGTGAGAAAGTTTTAACAGAATGGAGGAGCCAAGAGGATTCACAAATTTCCGAAGAAGTGTTTAGAAGATTTTTCTTCAGAAGGAAGGACGAACGTAACGACGAAGTTCTCGATACCGATGGTAGTCCATCGACCAATGGCAACTCTTTCGAAGATTTAGCCGTCGAGAAAGACGAGTCCTCGAAGAAAAAGGAATCGTATATAGTATCCTGGGAACCGGAAACTGGAGGTCTCATCGGTAACCAAGTAACGGATTCTAACTCGGTTCAAATCTCCCTTTTTCCTGGCACTAAGTATCTCGTTAGGATAGCATCGAACGAGGGTCCCGGTAGTTTCCCTATCGAGGTTGATACCAGGCCAGGTTCCATCCAAGTCAAACGAGTGAAGAGAAATTTCCAAGATTTCTATCCCTGGGACGTCTACGCTGCCTGTATCGCCGCCGCGATCATAATCTTCGCTATCGCCGTCGTAAAGTTCTTAAGAAGGAAGAAGAAGGTGAACGTCGAGGACGTTTAAGTGTAATAATTTTGTCATTGCTCAGGGTTTGATCGGGCCCAATTGATTATTCTCGCCGACGAGACAATAACGTACTTGAGATATTCAAGTGTCGTGTGTCTTGTCGTTAGCGAACAAGTAGATCATACGATAGACCGCAGTGAACGTACAAATATCACACTCAGGAAATTTAGAATAGAGAAACGAGATATTTTTTTACGTCGCAGATTATAATAGATAATGAATTGAAGCTTGCAACGAACAGACTGTATAAAAGAGTTCCTATGACGTAGAGATCTGGCACTCGTCGTCAGTGCATCAAGTTGTGTATTTATTTGTACATAATCAATAGAATTATCGTGTAAATAATTTTAGAAATATAAAAACTTGGACTGTATGTTTAAAATTTTAGCGATGTAAGAAATTATTATATGAGAAATTTGTAATTATCTTTATTTATAAAAGATATAAACGAAAAAATACATGTAATTATATCGGAACGATCGTAAAAATTGATCTTGAGAAAAATTCATATCGCCGTTGAAGCCGGCGAATTACCTGATCCTACTAGGATAGATCAAAGAGGACGATAAACGTTTTCATCCAGGATCGTCGAGCGAGTTCATTGACCCTTCCTGAACGAATAGTAATAAAACCCAGCGGAGTCGACGACACGTTTCACGTAGAGATAGACGCGCGCACATTCGTACGACAACGGACACACGCTTACTCTTAGGAAAGTATGCCGTGACCTCGAACAAGGTCCCGTTATCCAAGGCAAAGCCTTGATCGTCTTCGTCCTCAGTCTTGACTCGGTAGTCAAGCAAAGATGCTACCTCCTATTCTTGCTTGTTTGAGCCTCTTTATCGGTCACCGTGAACTCGTTCCTATGAACAATGGAATTGCCATAGGGACAACGACTATTTTCGGACTCGTCGTGTTGCCTTTTGGTTTTGCTGCTGGGCCTAGGTACGTTCGAAACGTTTCTAACAGTTACTTTCTACTTGTTGAAGAGAAAGAGAGAGAAAGAGGAAATATAGGGAGATTAGGGTTGTACAGCGTGGTCCGTGAAAATACTTTTAAATGTTTATATTAATTAAAGATACGTTCCAAAATGGAAGAAACAAGCTTGCGAGATTCCAGCGTCGCAGCATCCAAATTCTCATTACGTTTGTGACGAAGCTGGTGAAGTGAAATGTTTGCTAGGTAAGTCATTATTTTTAAATAAATAAAAATGTGTAGGATATATTTCGATGGGTCTGACATAACGAACGATAGGATCGATCGTTCGGATATATCGCTCGTTTCTAATTTATCGATTCAATCGCAAATAGGTTGGACCGGTGATCTTTGTGACGTACCAATCTGTCGAAAAGGCTGCGATCCCCTTCAAGGTTTCTGTCGACGTCCGGGTGAATGCAGGTGCAAGATCGGATTTTACGGTGAGCTATGCGATAAATGCGTGGCTCTACCTGGTTGCCAGCATGGAAGGTAAACCCGCAGACGTAAATTGCACACTTGCGTCTGAACTTTTTTTTTTTTAAATGACATTATTAAATGACACGCCGAATGATCGATCCATCCTAATAAGCAGCATCTTTCGCTTTATAACGGACAATCGCAGAAATGAAATACCTCGTTGTCGCCTCGTGCTGTCGATTTTAACAACGATAACGATCGATGACCGTCGATCGGGAAAGTAACTTCTCTTTCTAACGACGATCGATCGACCTTCTTAGGTGTAACGTGAGTTTCGAGTGTGCCTGCGATCCCGGATGGAAAGGATTATTCTGTTCCGAACCGATTTGCGCGCAGGATTGTCTACCGAGTCAAGGATATTGTAACAAGCCTGGAGAGTGCAGGTATATTCTACCGTATCATCGATCATTTTCCGTTGGTAATGAAGGTAACCTGCCATATCAGGCGAAGTCAAATATTTTTCAATGACTCGGTTTGCCCAGGCAAATGTTTAACGTTGACGAGGTATACAAAAGCGACGGTTGAAAAATAAATATTATTCATAAAAGTTTGATGTAGGTGCCGGTTAGGCTGGCAAGGACCAAGATGCAAACAGTGCGCTGTTTTACCAGGATGCGTTCATGGAACTTGTCAAGGGCCATTGGAATGTCGATGCGAGCCTGGCTGGACCGGACTATTGTGTCAAACGCGTGAGTGATTTTTTTAATAATATCCATGTTCGTGTTCTCAAGATTATTTTCCCTTCGCACAGCCATCTGCGCAGCAGGATGTAGCAAGGAACACGGTGGATGTCGTCGGCCTGATACCTGCAGGTGTCGTGTCGGTTGGAAAGGTAAAAATTGTACCGAATGCGTGCCATATCCAGGATGTCTACACGGATCCTGCAAAAGACCATGGGAATGTAGATGCGAATCTGGCTGGTCCGGTGATCTTTGCGACGAGAAATTAACTTATTGCGAGGATCATTCCGATGTCTGTCGAAATAACGGGACTTGCGTTAGCATGACACCGGAAGACGGTGATTACAGGTATAATCGATATTATACAACTTTATTTATATCGTCTTTTCAATGTCGTTGGAATTAAACATATAATTTGATATTAACAGGTGTATTTGTCCGATCGGTTACATGGGCCGTCAATGTCAAATTAAAACGACGGTACCGTCCACCGAGTTGACACCTCCCATGCCGGATCCGGGATCAAATTCGCCGATCGATCCGCAAAGTGTATCGGTCGAACCTGAGCCCGTTGAAAATGAAAATGTCAGCGAGGAAACGGAAACTGCCGAACCGCTAGGCCCGATAGCGATCACCGATCCACCTTCGACCATTGATCCATCAGCAACAGCGGGAAAATGGCCGACCGAGCCGCCAACCGATTCACCATCGACCGAAGACGATGAAGAAAACGAGACGTGAAGCTCCTCGCTTTTGTCTTTTCATTTATTTATTTATTTATTTATTTATTCTTTTATTTAATCGTTCGTTCTCTCCGAGTTCTCTCTGCAATGACTAAACAAATACATGTTTAGATCTATATGTCTACACATAAAACTTTATGCAGGTAGTATAAGCGTAATATAAGCTTTGTTCGAATGACCGTTCGGTATACTGCGTGGGCGACGCGAGAGATCGTTCGAAGATTTTCCGCGTCCGCGATCGCTTTCTCGAAATCCCCTTGCATCGCGGATCACGATCGTTACTTTATCTTCGGTGGCTAGCTTCGACGTAAATGGTACATACATGTATGGTATCCAAAGGGGTACAACGCGCTGCAACGTTCGCCGTCACGCTTCGACGATCACGCTCTGCCGATTTACCGATACGTACGTAGTCAACCTATGCCTATAGGGTGGTACATTTCGATGAATACGCTTCAGTATTTCATTTCATTCGTCAAATTTAAAATGGTCACTCGGAACTGCAGAAATCTGACCGTTTTAAAACTCGCCGTATAAACTTTTTTAAGCCTTTTCTTTTCGTATCTTGACGAAGGGAGAAAGAGAAAAAGAAATGGCATAAACTCGAGTTATATCCATCGCGTATCAACAATTCGTTAATTTGATAAAATTATTCCATAAGTATAAAATTTTATATTTTTACAAAAATGGATATGTGATGTATTAGAGAGTTCCTATTTAAAAATGTGCCACCCAATATAATCCAAGCGTGCATCCAGATCTCGCTACCCACGTAATCCTATCGACTTACGTAACACTTTTAACCAAGTCGTGCTGGCACACCATGGTGCTGGTAATCGGAGCAGAGGACCAGGCGCCTCTCCTCTTTCACCAGACTGGAATTGCTGCTTTCCACGCCCGAATAACGAGCGACGCCGAAGAATTAATGGCCACCTTGTTTATAACTGGAGCAATTTTTTCTCGAGTTAAGTCTTGATAATGTAATACTCTTCGACTTTCTTAAACACTCGAGATCGTCGTTATTTATTCAGGAAAATTAAGACCAAGAAAACCATCGAGAGGAAAATTATTATTTTGAAATTTCACCTACGCTACGAATTTTTCCCTTTCTTAATATCAACACGATGTTTCATTTTATAACCGTTGATTAAACGCGGAGAAAGCTCGAATATTCTTGAGTGACCCGAAACGATAACGTTTACCTCATTTATTTGGATTATGCGTTCTATTACGTGGAATAATGAGCCGATAAAACAAGATCGTTTGATAGTCCCGGTACTCGATACACGCGAGATACCGGTTATGGCGTCGTTTTATCGATCGACCGTCAAGCATGCCAATGAGAATTCATTTCGCTTCCGCTTTCGCGAAGGAACGATGGAGATTGATCGTTCGACCGAGAACGAAATAAACGGTCTTGCCTGATCATAGGATTCACGAGATAGCGATATTCCAATCGTAATCTTATCGCATGGTACGTCGCATTCCGATCGATCATCGGAGCACTGTTAGAAAGAAAAATGAAAAAAGAAATAAAAATGTGAAGATGGACCGACACCTATAGAACACGTTGAATCGTTGATGATCTTCCACGGAAAATTAATTTATGAGCAAAATATAAAAAATATATTTATCATTATAGATATAAAAGGAAAAGTGGAAAGTGCATCGATCGATAACGCGAACCGATTGGTTACTTCTAGAGCGAAACGACCTAGTTTCTATAACACTCGTCTAACGAATAACGACACACATTACGTATTACGTATGTATCGGAAAGCGAAGAACGCGTATGCAAGGAATGCATATATAAATACGCGTATACCTACGTACGTACATGCACATACCTACATCTCGAACATTCAAACACCTTCCCTTCGAATATCTCCTTCGAGATGGCAACGTGAGAAATCGACTTTCGATACTAAACACCCATAGCTCATTCGAATTGGTTAAGAAAAAAAAAGGAATATTAAAAACATATAAAAATTAGTACAAACGTGTTTGTATATTTATAGTCGATCTAGGTATATCCCAATAGGATTCCAACATTGTTTTTTTTTAATATTTTACGAGATGTCACGATATCGTGAGAGAGAGAGAGAGAGAGAGAGAGAGAGAGAGAGAGAGAGGGAAGGAGAGGGAGGGAGGGAGAGAGAGGACATTACAAGTCGATTTCCCTTTCGATCGGCTCGCCCTTCGAATTCCAGCAGATCCCCCCTCTCTGTCGATCTTTACCCTCACTTTTAGATCGATTAACGAACATAGTGAAAATCTACACGACTTCCAGCGACATTGGAACACGAGCGACGGAGGAGTAACCGTGAGATCTAGACTTACCTTTCGATCGATCGAAATCGAATTAATAGAATGCTCGAGCTTGGGAAATTTGCTCTTATGTCGTACCCATTATTTACGAGAAGCTGCATCGCGTATCGCTACCTTTTATCTGGGACAATCGTAAAAAAGGGAGAGGGAGAGAGCGTGAGGATTAGCATCGAGAGTAAGAGAGGATACAAGGTAAACTAGGATAAAAGAGGCTTGCATCTGAACGAACGTGTTTATTATTAGATCAATGATAATTAGCGTTGCTCTCTTTTATGAATAAACGTGATCTATTTATGCCGATGATAAAAGTATAGACATATATCTACTTTTTCTTCCAATTAAAACGAACCAATGAAAATTCGAATATATCGACGCGAACGTATAGATCTTTCCTACGTTTGAACTCGATATTTATTGATATTAATGGAGTCACGGATTGAAAAAAAAAATTTAACGATAAAAAAAGGCTTAGCAAGTTTGAATCCATTAAAGTTTACCGAGAGCAATTGCGTAGAGCCTTCCGCCACGTTCAGCCAATATCAAAATGGCATGACTCTTAACTTGCAATATACCAGTTTTAATGCAACGACTCGACGATTATTATCATTATCCCAACGAGAGCTTATGTATTATACCGACTTATAGATAACTACCGGATAAAACGTTGTTGTTGAATTATTTCATCGTTCATAAATGTTGTTTAGAATTCAGCAACTCTTCGATTACACTCTCATGTCTTCTCGTGATATCGATTACTATCGTATTAAAATCTTACTAACGTGAGAGAATGGAAAGTAAAGGGACGCCGCGATAAAACAGAGCGCAACGAATTGGAACGGAACGATTCTAACAATAAATACGGATTCGATTAATCGCAACAAACGACAAAAGCGTAAAAAATTAAAAACAATGTCTTCGATAATTCAACGAGCTAATAAAATTTCGAAATAAACGATTACGTCGATTCGATGAATCGGATCGAGTCAAAAGTCAAAGTTTCATTTTTTAAAGGTCTAATCTAATTCTTCTTCTTCTTCTTATCATCATTATTGGAAATTTTAGATTTATGCAAGATCGTTTTAAAAGCGAACGGGTTAACGACGTAGCATTATTTATTATATCTGTTGCAGGTCATGAAACTACCAGCATTATGATCGTTACGTAACCGATATGAATTATCACATTCGTTAATCAGCGTCCGACGCAAAGACTATGCAACGTTCGCAATGTCGATCCTATCGATGCGCTCTAATAAGTATCGTTTTATCTTTTTTTTCACGGTCAAATCAATCTTCGATTACGTTTCTCTGTGGGCCGTAAAAGCCGACTAATAGGGGTTGATGGTTGGGCCGACAACCAAACCTCGTAAAAACGCCGAGCTTGTTACCGAGGAAGAAAATTTGGACCGATCGCCAGTGCAATTTCCCGAAGAAGGACTCAATGAATATGGATATTTTGTCTTGGTAATATGTTGTACTACTTTTTATACATGTACCTACATACGTACTCGCTGTTGAGAAATCATATAAAAACAAAATTATCATAATTAGTGTAACTTAATTAACATTAAATTTCTCGATAGATTTCAATCCTCCAAAATCGCGCAATTAAAGATGAAATCGCTATAATTTATTGCTCCGTAGTATCTAACTATTTTCTATGAACGATCTATCCATGTGTGCGTTTGGAAATCGTCGATCAGACATTTATTTTTCACGCAAACAATGACGCAACTAACGTAGCCTTCGCATCGTGGCCATGTAACTTTCGTAAATCGAAATCTACGAGTATTAATTTATTCGAAACACTGACGTTGCTAGAAACGTTGCAAGAGATTTCATCGGATCGATGCTACGAGTTCACACTTTGTAACTCTCGAATTTGATCCAAGATAAAAAAGAATACATACTCGAGTAACCGTAGTTACGTTACGTTACGTTCGGTTTTGTTTTCTTTCACGTTATCTCGATGGGTAAAGTATTAATTAATCTCTAATGATCCACGTAAAATCCATGTAAGATCGAATAGCAATGACTTTTAGCTAGTATCGTTCGTGATAATGCATCGGCATTAAAATAAAGAACCAATTACTGTGACTTTTCCTCGGGACTCTTCGGACTACTTTTCTCTTTTCCCTTTTTCGTTTTTTTCTTTTTCTTAGAATCGTGAAACCAGGAACTTTCCGGCCAGACGAAGGAGATCTACAGAGCCTGGAGCGTTGAGAAAGGTGAGCGAAGGAGAAAGAAAATACATCTTAATCGAGAAACAAGCCTCCGGCAAAATTTGAGAGTCTAAAAATATTATAGTCGTCTACCTATCGTAAAGAAATTCTCTGTCATGGTCGCGACTCGGATAAACTCATACAAAACACGTTTGCTGTTAACCTTGCTATTGTTCCACAAAGTTGACCCCATAGACGGTCAACGAGACCGTCGCTTAACAGGTTTCGCGTTAGAAAACGATAGGCTTTGATAAAAGCCTACTAGACGTAATTCAGACCTACCTATAGATCCATTGATCGATTTATTCACGTCGATTTCTTGATTTACGAACTATTGATTTCGTTGTTACGTCATCTCTTTCTCACGTTTAGGTTCTGTAGATTTGAAAACCTTTAAGCCATTTGCGAATCTAATGTAGAAGTAAAATAGAAATAAATTCTTTGACGAATATATATATATATATATATATATATATATATATATATATATGTATAAGATTAAAGTTCATAATGTAATTCATGTAAATAAAATATAAATAATATCACAATTAAATAAAAAAAAGAAAACCATAAACAATATTATTATAGCACCGTTTATATAATGGTTCGATTTAATTCGGTAAGTGGAAAGTAAACTCACGTACCGCATAAGCATGATCCATAAAACAACTCACGCGTTTAGCGATTTACTGAGGTCAAATATACAATAAATCAAAAATTCTCTTGGACGTACGTATCTCGAGCAACGATCACATGGGAAATGATCTCTTTCGTGACGAAAATCCTATGCATAAACAATTAAAACCTAGGCGTTTAACTCGCTAACGGGAGTAGATATTGAAGAATCTATTATTATTTTTTTTTCTTTTTTCTTTTGTTTTCTCTTTTTGTTACTTTCACCATCGGAACCGAGCGAAGTCCCGTCACCGTTAGAACCAGTTCTTCTGAATTTTTCAATTCCTTTGGACTCTGACTCAACCTCGCGTTGAAAATATTCTACGAGTTCGATCATAAGAAACCAACGATTTTAATTTAAAATAAATTAAAAATAATTAAATTAAAAATATTTTTTCGTTACATTCGGAACGATATATGTATATGAAATGTGGACAATGATCGATTACAAATGCAACATATGAGGAGCATCGTATAATAAATGGTTGAAATTGGGCTTTAACTGCATTTAAATCGCATTTAAAACGGTTAAACTTGAATAAACCAGGCCTCTACGTATTATATATATATCTGTCTATTGCGCGTTATGTATTAAAAGGATTAAGAGTGTTGTTATTTAACATCTGAGCCACGGAAAAATTCATTTACTTCGCTGACGTTCGAAGCTGACAAGAGAATACATTCGGCCAAACAAAGTCCTTGCAAGGAATGCAACGAATCGTTACGTCAAGTTGTTCAATCTCCAAAAGGGAAAAAATCTTCTTCTTTGAGATAAGGTCGTTAAGATAGCGCGGCTTCCACTAAATTCAAGTCGATCTAAATTGAACATGTTCGCACGTAGTCTCACGTAAAACGGATCTCGGATGTGCAGGCCAATTTGACGATAGAATTAATTTGTTCAGACATTAATTCGTTTTTATTATTGTTATTTTATCTGAGATTTGTATTAATACGTCGAAGTAATTCATCGAATCGATGATTTTGAAAATCGACAAACATCGACGAGATCGTATAACGTTATTTAATCAAAATTTAACGTAATATAATGATATTGTAAAAATTTTAATGAAATTACTTTATAAAAATATAAATGATCATATCTCATTTTTTCGTTTTCATAAATTCTTTTATAAAAATAAAAGGAAAGATAAATATTGGAAATATTTATCAAAAGATAAAACTTTCTTTTTTCGCGGTATAAAACGTTATATAATTTATGAATATAATATTCACGAGAGAACATATTTTTACTTGACTCGATCGGAAGTTCGATCTATCCTTTGTGGTTGTTTGAACCCACGGTGATCGAAGTGACGGAAGTCGATTAAGAATATCGATGGTAATTCGATATCTTTGTTAGATACTAGAAATTTGTTTTTTCTTTTTCGTATTAAATATCGTTCGTTATCGAGTTTATCGAGATTAACTAGTGAGTCAAGTATTTCCTTCTTTATAATTCCAAGTCGATAGACTGGAAATCGATCGCGCTCGGATCGATCGTTAGATCGCTCGATAGGTCTAAAACTTATATGATATCGTTAGCGAAATATTTATCGTTACCGAGTCTCTAACGTAGTTGTCCAATTGGAAAAATATTGAGCGATCTTACGCGATTGATAAATAATTAATATCTACTGAACGGTAGTGAAGAAGTATGAGAGAAAAAAAAAAGAATGAAAACGCACAAGATACTCGTCGCAAGCTTTCGTACTTGATGAAAATGTGTACTCGATTGACCGATAAAATATGATCACTGACATAATAAACTTTCTTCCGATTAGTCTATCTCGTGTCTGTATCTTATCTATTCACCTTTGATCAATTTACTTCTTCAGTTTACTTATTTAGTTTATGTAAGATACTGTGCAAGATTGCAATTTAATAATTAATATAATTTTTATCTTTTCTGCGTTAGTCCTTTACCTTAGATATCAAAAATTGTCATTTTTGATTAAAAATCATTATGAGATAATGCTAATAAAGAGGGGTCGGTGGGGAGAGGGAAACGTTCTCACCACGAATTCGCCAGAAATTCACACGTGCGTGACCAGAGATAAAAGTTAGTCGATACGGTTCGCCGTATTTATCTATATAATGGAGCATTCTCTCCATGAAAACGGATCCGGTATATACGTATGCACGTATGTACGTATATACCGGACAAGATTCGAAGTTGTGTCGTGAACGGTGCAAGCAAAGTGGCGAGCTAAGACTGCGACACACCTCCCTCGACCATTTCCGGTCTTAAATCGAAATATCGTTTATGCAATTCGATCTATATATGCACGTATGTACGTACATACATAATTACTATTTCATTATTGAAGTAATCGGTATCCGATCGAAAAGGGGAGATTTAAAAAAATTATCGATCGTTTCCGAGAAATCTTTAAGTTCATTTCGAGAGATTTCTCGAGCGAATCGAATAGTAATTAACATTTAACCGAATAAATAAGTTGTTTACTTTCAGAACGCAGGAAAGATTGACAACGATTTTAACTCGTGCATTAGAAAATCTAAATAAATACGAGCAAATATTATAGTAATTTTCTCATACTTGTTCTTACCTTGTAAATATATATATATATATATATATATATATATATATATATATACATATGTGTATGCATATATATTTACGTTACGAAGAGAACGTCAATGATATATGTTGGTCATATAAAAAAATGATTAAAAGATATGTTAATCTCGAAATAAATCAGATGCATAGTAGGAACGTCTTGCGAAATCGATCATCGTCGTTGTCATTGCGTGCTCGGCACTCCATAAGAAATTGACAAACGCACGCACAGACGCTTGCACGTCGTTGATAATTACATTTCGCACGCTAGTTCACGTTCGTTCTACCGTGGAGAAGCTTTTAAACTAGGCCTGTCCGGCTGTAGAGATATGCCTTACTAATTCAACCATAGATTTCGTGTCTGATCCGTCGAACAACATTTGAACATTTGTTTGAAACCAGTGATCTGAATCTAGATCTATCGAAAAGTTTTTTCTAGAATCGTAGAATGGGAAAACAAAATCCTGTATTAGCTCGGAAAATATCAAAGAACAATCATCCTTTCTCTTTCTTTCTCTCTTATTTCTAAGCTCGAATTTTACTCTTTAGGAAAGAGTTACGTCAAACATGAATAACGTTACGGAATCCATGTATTATACATTCGTATCGACTGACGCAGAAACTCTTATCTTTCAAGTCTCCCACTTACTAGCGTGAGCGTATCGCTTCGGTAAGTCAGTCTCGTTCTTCGTCTTCTTTTACGATCGAGACACGAGCATGACTTTCTATCTCGACGTTCAAACGCGTCTAAATTTATCCGACTGTATATCATCGATTGTTCTCTTCCTTCTTTCACTACCCCTAAAAAAAGAAAAAAAAAAGTAAGATAAGAAACAAACAAGTCGGGTTAGTCTGAATAGTTTCTTAAAATCTGCCTCTCGACGCGTAGAGACGGAAGAAAGAGAGAGAGAGACGTTAATTTCGTCGAATGTAAAGATCATAACCGATAATAAAACGCGTCCAGTTTTCACATTAAAGAACCTAACTCGATTGCAAACTTCGAATTACATCACGCTTTCTAACTTTTTGATAACGAATTCTTACTTTTTTTTTTTTTAACTCAATTATCCTTTGCGATTACTATACTTGAGAGATAAAACGTATTATCATAATGATCGATGTAATGATCTTTAGGGAAAGCTCATTATTTGATGAGAAGTGACAATTACAATTTGTTGATCCTTCAATACTTTTCAAATTTAAAGATCAACAGGTTTTTCCTGATATTTTAATACGTTTTAGATCGAATAGTAATAGTAAAAATATTTCTAATTTGTTAAAATATATTACTTTTAGACACGATTGATTTATTTGTCGAAGAATTAAACGAAATAAATGTATTCTTTCAATGTACTAAGAACGTTTAACGTAGTAAGAAGAATCGAAACAGAAAAAGAAGGGCAAATGTCATGTGTATCGAGCTTAAAATCGCACCTAGGAGATACGTGTCATAATCGCAATACGAAGTAAAAATCCTTTTAATTGGAAAAGATTTAGGGGACTTTTAAATTGAAATTTATATCATAAAATGTTATGACACTTGTTTACTGACTTATTAGTCATTAGTTCTTTATTTTAATCGATCGAGAAAATGAAAACATTTTTAAATAACGTAGTAGTAATTGCACAGGATTTTTATAAACAATTATATGGAAAATGACACTCGCAGATACTCGGCCAACATAATCGATGCACTTTTATCCAAGATTAATTAATCTTGCAACACAATAATCGTTACCAATTTGCGATGAAGAGAAAATTAAATTGAAAACATTTTTATGTTTAACACAAATAAAAAATTAATAAAAAAAGAAAAGAAAGGGGGATAAAAGGATGGAAACGCGTAGATATGATCGAGAGGAGAAAATCAATAGATTTGCGATTAAAAGAGAATCGACTGATCGGTACTTAGCTCGTTCACGTATACCCATAAAATGGCTGAACGTTGACTTAGCTATGCAGAATAGTCATATGTGCCCATAAAAATCGATAGTACGAGTAAACATAATATATACATACGTACGTGTATCCGTGCGCGTAGTATACATCATCTAAAACGATACACGTTTATTTAGTTATACAACCAAGGTATCTCTAACATACGTATTATGTATTATAATATGTAATAGGTATATGGATTCTATGGTAGGTAAATAGAGGCGTGAGGTAGGTGTGGCGATGGTTTAACGCACGGCCATTGGCTTCCCATTGGAGGGGTGTACGTACGAAATGAAAGTCGACTCCCTATATAAAGGGTGGTTTTCCTCGAATACAACACAAACCGATTTAATTTAGCAAACGAGACTCGGCACACAGTCGGTCAACATGAAGACCTTGGTACGTTACAACTATTGTGCAGAAAAAAAAATTAACAAGCTATATATATATATATATAATTTAAATCTTAGAGAAACAATAATGAACTTGTGTGTTTCTAGATTTGCTTGATGCTGATTTCCACGGCATATGCCGGTGAGAAAGCAGAAGAGAATGTGGAAGAAAAGGCAATTAAAAAGCGTGGTCTATTGGGTCTCGGATTGGGATACGGAGGAGGTTACGGGGGTGGTCATGGGTACGAAGGTGGTCACTCCGTTGCAATTGCTACCGTTCCGGTTGAAGTACCAAAGCCTTACCCGGTTGCTGTTGACAGACCTTATCCAGTGAAGGTGAGTCTTACAGAGATTTGTGTCAAAATTATTTGTAGAAAGGAAGAAAAATCACCGAATATTATTTGATGATTTTAGGTGCCAGTTCCTGTCCCACAACCAGTGCCAGTTGCCGTTCCCGTTGACAGACCTTATCCAGTTGTTCAGACCAAGACCGTAACGGTTCCAGTTGACAGGCCTTATCCCGTCTCTGTCCCTGTAAAGGTACCAGTACCTGTACCTGCACCTTATCCAGTCAAGGTAAGCCTTAATAATCTTGAAAAACGTATAGTTGGATATAATAATTATTAATCAGAAGCTATGCACCTTTCTATTGAATCTATGCGCATCACTTAATAAATATTTATCTTGTATACGTATAATATTATACACACACACACACACACATAAACATTGGAATACTAATTGATATAATATTATTAACACGTATGGATAAATTAATTATAGACCTCGTTCATATTTTATTCACAGGTACCAGTAGCTCATCCAGTACCAGTCCCAGTAGCTCATCCAGTTCCAGTTGCGGTTCCACAACCTGTCGTCGTCAAAGAAACGGTTCCCGTTCTTCTTAAGGGCGGTTATGGTCATTTATAGATGAAATTTTTTCCTCCTTTTCTATCTTCGTCTATCCCATCTTCCAAAACTCCTTGCCTAACACCCAAACATCGCAAAACATCGTGACGAGCGCAAACCAAAAAAAAAAACATCCTTCCGCTCCCCTTCTCTCTCCTTCTTACCCTAGTACTTAAACTTCATGAAATAAAAAATTGATTTTGTAAATGTTTTTCTAAAGAAATCATATGCTTATCTCTCTCTCTCTCCCTCTCTGTCTCCCTTTCTCTCTCTCTCTCTCTCTCTCTCTCTCTTTCACTCGGCAATTCTCTTATCCTCTTTCACAATACGTCGACTTTCTCGAAAGAAAGTCACGAAATCGTATCAATTTTCATAACAATGGAAGTTACTATCGCAAGTAGCACAATACTCAAAAAGATTCAATACGTACATTAAAATTACGCAAACTTATGTCATCTTTTTAAATTTGACAAATACGATTGCGACGTTTATAATTTAAAGAATTATTCATCGAGTTATATTAATTATAAATTATAGCAAGCGTCTACGATTCTGTAGAGTTCATAAAAGTAGTTAAAAAAAAAAAAATGATTGTGCGTGATATAAATCTTTGTTTCGAACGATTCGAAAAATCAAAAAACAAAGAAAGAAGAAGATGCCGGCTCGTGAAATTCTTCTTGGAAAAAGGATCTACGAAATGAGCGAGAAGTTTACGAAAAAAAAAAATTGTACGTCGATTTGCATATGTTAATGCAAAATCCATAATACAGTTCTTTTCGGTAGACTAGTTTGATTAAAAAGAATATAATAAAAATAATAAAAAAATAAAAAAAGATCTTTCGAGAAGATATCCCGGACGTGGTGACAAAAATCAACTATAAAGATTCGATACTGACGCAATCGATGAGACCGGATTAGAATACGTCTGGGGAATCGTCTCCAATTCATTTTTCAAATGTGACAAGTAATTCATTAAATAATACGAACAAAATTCATACTTGTCTCTTCGATCTTTACCATTATTTCTTCATAAAAAGAACACAAAAACAGTAGGGATAGTTGCGCCGTCGTTTAAAAACAATGTTAATTAAGGGAAAAGGACGAATGATCGATAAGTCGATATCTAGATCGATCTTTTCATTACTTTCTTCATTTCGGGTCAGCTGGCCAATTAGCGAAAGAAATTTAAAAAGGCTCGGACCAATTTTGGTAATGGTAGGGCTCTGAATATCGCCAAGGTACAAAGATGTAATAAGAAAGAGAAAGAGGGAGAGAAATGTAATTACGAGAGTAAAGGGTCTACGAAAGAGGTGTCCGATATATTTGAAAATCAAATTCTAATTCGCTTAGAAACGAATGAGTATACGTAACGTGATCGTAAATGTTTCTTGTCAGGCGTTAACGAAACGAAATAGACGAGATAAAAAAAGAGAAAATATTCAAAAGATTTGACGAAACGCAAGATGTTCGATCAATATCATTTAATTCAAGAATTAATGATAGATATCCATCTATGTACGTGCGATTATTTTCGAAAAATGCTGATCGAGAAGACTTATCTATTTTGATTCGTCGGATATGTAAAAATCTGATCTTTTTTATTATACCTAATTCTTTTAAGAATAATATTGCGCGAGAAAGGAGAATATAATCGATTCGAAAAAAAATTGCCTTTTTTCTGGAAGAAAAGAAGAAAAAGAAAAAAAATAGTTGCGTAAGAAAGAGAGAGAGAGAGAGAGAGAGAGGAGGAGGAGAACTTTTAAAAGAAGTTGGTTTCTTCTCGCTACTTGTCGTACACGCCCGGTTTCTTTTTTTTTTATTTCGGTAGCCCACCACCACCACCACCACCACCATGACCATCAACGTCTTTCGCTTTTTCGAGGGTTCATCGGTTTCACGTATAAAAGCGAGAATCTTTTCGGTCGAAATCATCAGTCGAAAACGCATCGAACCAACCAAGTACGAATTCTCAACATGAACGCAAAGGTAATTAATTCGATTCTACTTTTGTGAAAGTTCATTTGAATGCAATGTACCAAAGAGAGAAGGAGAGAGAGACAATAGGGAACTTAATTATGAATTCATGGGACGTACGAGTCCATAAGTTTTTTTATCGTTCTAAAGTATCTCCAATGCATGATTTTCGTAGAAACTTTAGACAAAGTTTGATATGTATTAACTGTTTCACTACTTCTCTCTCTCTCTCTCTCTCTCTCTCTCTCTCTCTCTCTCTCTCTCTCTCTCTCTCTCTCTCTCTCTCTCTCTCTCTCTCTCGGGTGTAACACGAATGGAAAGGTTTACCATGTATAGGCGTATAGGTAACGAACAAAACGACATTATACAGTTTTGCGAGCAAATAGGTATGTACATTAAAAAATAAATTTAGGTGTACGATGTCGAAATTCCAGATCTTTGTACTTTTCGCCCTCGTGGCATTGGCTGTAGCCCAAAAAACGTCAACGAAAGAGACGAAGAAAAATAAACGAGGACTCGTCGGATATGGATACGGTCTAGGATACGGCGGACTCAATACTTACTCGGCTGCCCATTACCCTACGGTCGGCATCAGTTCGTACTCCGCTCAATACCCATCGATCGGCATCAGCCATGGGGTCTCTACGGTCGTAACGAAGGAAGTTGCAGTACCAGTCCCGCACCCGGTCCCCGTAACTGTTGAGAAACACGTCCCATACCCAGTCAAGGTGATTAGAACAAAAATGAATATCTGATCCTTTTACTGCAAAATCTATTCGAATTTAAATATCGAAAGAAGGTATATCGAGCGCTTTGTCGGTCCAACCAAAATATTTTTCTAATCAACTTATTCGAACGAATTGATTTAAAAAAAAAAACATACCCGATCGAACGTTTAATCGAAGGTAATCAAGGTAAGATCGATCATTGAAAGGCAACGACGTAGAAAATAGAAGACCTCGTATTAATAATCACGCTCTAGTTGATCTTAGAAGTCAACGAGTACTTCTAAGTCGCAAGGACGTTGATTTCGAAATAATAACGTCAATGTTATAAAAAAAAAAAAGAAGAAGAAAAAAAAGAGAAAGAAAAAACAGAAAAAGAAAAGAGAAAGAGAAAGAAGAAAAATGAAAGAAAAAAAAAAGCAGGCGCTTGATCGAGAAGAAGGAAATATTTTCGTTCGATAATTTTAATTAAATTTTCAGGTTCCATATGCAGTACCAGTAGATAGACCATACCCGGTACAAGTACCCAAGCCTTATCCGGTCGAAGTAACGAAACATGTTCCTGTCCCGGTTGACCGTCCTGTTCCAGTTCCAGTAAGCGTCCCGGTCAAGGTCCCAGTACCAGCCCCATACGTAGTGAAGGTAGCTCAACCTTATGGAGTCTATGTTTCCTCTGACCTTTCTTATGGTGGTCAATCTTCTTGGTAAATGGCTGACGACGACGACAACAACCTTCAGTAAACGGAAAACATTTGTCCATGAGCGTTATAATGTCGTCAAAAAGAAGAAAAGATAAATCGTGGTACTTCGAAAGATGATATATTTTAGAAGATAAAAAATAAAAAAAAAGAAGATAGCTATACTGGATTTCTTCATTTTCTTACTTTGAGAATCTCAAAGTGAGAATCTCGTATTGAGAGTTCTGCATAATTTAAATATATTATATTATGTAGTATTTATCTTTCGATATACATACATTTTGTTCTTCTTTCTCTCCGTCTGTCCTTGCAAAAAGCAAAGAGAAGAAATAATAGGTATAATTACGTGGAAAATTGAAGCTAATTATATGTCAAGTTGATACTAAAAGTGGATCGAAACGATGTATGCGAATATAACGATCGAAAGCGAAATTCGATGGCTGTAGTTGGTTCTCGTAAGAAATGATTACATGAATTCGAGCGAGATACTCGTTAAAACGAAGAGAAAGGACGATGAAGGGACGCGTAGCAAAAAATTTCCATTCGATAAATTTCATTCATTGACGGCGACGTGCCACGTGAGATGTGTACAATATTTCCCGTCAAAAAAAGAAACGAATGAATTTTTATTTATTCTTCCTCGTTTTTCATTAAGAGAAATACAATAATGATTAGAGATTAGGCACTCCTAATAATTTTTTAGTTGGTATCAAATCATAATTACTGTTAAAAATTTCAATATACACTTAACAGATTATATTATTTATCATCTACTTTATACAATATATGTTTCTTCATAAATAAAAAAAATGTATTATTACGTACAAAACATTGATACTTAAAAAAAGTATTAATATACTTAGAGTCTCTTAATACGTATCGATTTATTAAAGTTAAATGTCAAGTCTACTTATTAAAGAAGATATGAACAATTATTATTCGATCATATTCGAAATGTCAGTTCTCTAGATCTCTAAGATCGATCGAACGATCCATTGATTTTAAGATATACAGAGGATGATCCATGGTTCAATCAGAAAAAAGTCAATTCTTTCCTTTTTTTTAAATAAATTATAATTATAAAGTAAAATTTTTTTAGATAAAGGATTCTTTTTTAACAGCATTGAATATCCGCAACACGAATTTTATTTTACAATTAAACAATATTATTTTACATTCGCAATATTCTATATTCTTCGATTCCTATTTATTTTTACGAGAAAAATTAATCTATTGCTGATTGAACTATAATTCACTCTACATATATTTACGTACATGTATCTATATACCATCACTTGTTAAAACTATAATTTATTACATTATCAGGAATAAATTATAAATATTTAGACATTTCAAATGTTTCATGGACTCTCAGGAATAATATGTAATTGTAAAAATTAATAACAAATGCCTAATAACTGAGAAATAAATTATTAAAGTTTAAAGTAAAAACAATGTATTCTGTATATCTATATATATGAATGTCTATCCTATAATCCACTGCCATATTGTCGCAAAAATGCTCGATTTGTAATAGTATAACATGATAGTAGTGGAGGTCGTCTAATAAAAGGCGGGAAAATACTTGTTAGTTAGCTAGTGATACGCTAGATGGCGCCAGAGATACTAAAATGTCTTTTTTATAGTACCAATCCGCCACGTTAGATGGCGTAAAGGATATCAAGAAGAATCGGTATTATCATCATTTAATATCATTTCCTTGTGCTAGATGGCGCCAGGGGTTAAAAATGATGTCGGTATGATAATAATTCAATATCTCTTTGCTACGATAGATAGCGCCAAGGATTTAGTATAATAAAAAATATATTATATATATAATTATTATCATTCTCAGTATGAAATATAGACATTTAGATATTATAAAAATTATCTGTGCAAGCATATATCACTGATTAATAATATTTACTGTATAATGAATATAAATTGTGGTCACGTAGATATAAAAAAATTCCGTAGGCCTTTTGCTTTAATGTAAGACCATGAGGATTCATAAAGAGTTATTTAACGATACAATTAACGATTTCTTTATATATTTTTTTTGTTTTTTTGTATTCTTCAATGTAATATATAATTCTTTAATACATTAAAATATATTTCTGTTTCTTTTCGTGTATATAATATATTCTCGTAATATCTCTGGCGCCATCTACCGTAAGGAAATGATACTAAATGTTGATAATACCGATAATTCTTAATCCTTTTTGCGCCATCTGACGTGCAGAATTGGTACTATAAAAAGGACATTTTAGTATCTCTGGCGCCATCTAGCGTACCACTAACTAATTAACAAATGTTTTCCCGCCTTTTATTCGGCCACCTCCACTACTATCATGTTATACTATTACAAATCGAACATTTTTGCGACAACATGGTGGTCGATTATTGGATAGGCATTCATATATATAGATATATATCGTGTACATTCGTGTACTTTAATTACTTATTTCTCAATTATTATATGTTTGCCATTAACTTTTATGGTCTTATACTATTCCTGAGAGCCTATAGAACATTTATGAAATCTAAATGTTTATAATTTATTTCAAGTAATGAAATAAATTGTAAATTTTAATCAATGATAACAAGCCAAGCATATATTTATATATATGTATGTATGTATGAATGTATGTATGCACGTATGATGTATGAATCGTTGTAAGATATTTATTATAAAAAATCAGAAAAAAATGGAAAGAAATTAAAAAGAGGATAATAAAATAATGTTTGCGGTAAGAGAGAAATGAAAGAAAGCATGGAATACTAGAAACGTCGCTTTCTAGTTTGGTTTAACGGAATATTCTCGATCCTCGGTAAATTGATCTTACTTCCTTCCGTAAGCAGTAATTCGTTTCTGCTCGAGAAAACGTGTGCAGTATATATAAACGAAAAAAGAATGTCGTACATTCGCCGAAAGCAAGACGGTTGTATAACACAAACATCGTAAAAACTTTTCTCGATCTAACCGGTCAATCGAGATAGGTAGTTTCAATTTTTTCGTGGAAACGGGAAATTTTTCTACGATTCATCGGCTACGAGTGGTGACTACCATTTGAAAACAAAGTATTATGTTTTTTTAATAAATATACTTAGAGACACAATTAAAGTTACAAAAAAGAAGAAGAAGAAACGTTTGATTAGACAAACTTTTATTAAAAAATAATAATCTATATAAAAGTCTAACGAAAAAAAAAAAACAGGAAGAAAAGGAAAGGAAAGAGAAAAAAAAAAGAAATAAAAAGCAACAATATAAAGAAAAACAAAAACTTAACGCACATGTGTAAAGAAATTAACTACATCGTAAACTATGTACAAGAACAGAACGTGACGTTTTAGATCAAAACGATAATTTGATCTAACGTGCGAATTTGATCTAGAGTTATCATAACGATATTTTAATGATCGCTCAATGAACATAATAATCTCTCCTAAGTTATTAAAATTCTTTTCTATAAAAAAAAAAAAAGCAAAAAAAAAAGAAAGAAATTCCTTGCCGAGGTCTAAAGGAAAATGATTATGATGATTAATGATGTTCCGATGATAGATCTGGTTGCGAAGGTTGGAAATGTTCTTGTTCGTAATGTCCTGGTGATTGAACGGTATAAGTGGTATATCTAGACTCATGACCGATATGATCTCCCTCTCCTCCAGAATATCCAGTAGAATATCCAGCAGAATGTCCTTCCGATTGTTGATAAGGTATTGGATGTGGTACAGGATAAAATACTGGCTTTGGAACAGTTACTGGATGTGGTACGGGTACTGGTTGTGGCAAAGGTACCGGCTTCGAAACCACTACCGGCACTTGCTGATGAACCTCGACTGGAACCGGCTTCTCCACCTCTACTGGCACGTGTTCAGGAACTTTCACTATCTGCGGAACCGGAACAGCCACAGGATGGTTCACAGGCACTGGAACCGGTATATGATGGGGCACCTGATTGAGAGAAAGGATAAGCAAACTAAATCGATTCGGGACTATCGATGTGTCCGTAGTTGAACAACAATTTTTATAAATCAAATAAGATCAAAGACGCGATTGTGTTGCTAACCTGGCCAATGTTAAAAAAGATGATCGTTTATTATTATTATCATCTTTATTATTACTATTATTATTGTTATTGTTATATTCTTGCAAAGACTTTAATAAAAAGACCGGTTAATTAATACCAACATAATGGATCATATTGCGAGTACACAAGTGTCACGTTTCAAGATCACGTTTCTCATTTCACTTTTCACTACTTTCTTGATCTTGTCTCTTCAAAGGTATCACTGAGTGGATATCTCTTTTGTCAATTAGAGGAAGCAACTACCGTAAAAGTTTTTGTTAAATGTTAGAGTTTTTCTAATGACATTTTCTATGAAACGCGAATTCGTTCGTTACGACTCGTTGCTTTCGACGAAGTAGCTTACCTTAACTGGATACGGGACGGGAACCTTGATAGCTACAGTTTTAGTGACCTTGATAATTTTCGTAGGTACTTCGTTGAGTTGAACCGATTGTGAGATGAGCTTTGGATGACTAGAAAAACCATGGTGGCCTTCGTATGACGAAAAATGCGAAGCCTTCGCTCCTACCACGGCGACGGTCACTAAAATCTGCAAAAGATTTTACTGTTGAGATAATGACAAAATTACTATTATATTAATTAAGGAAATAAATTGGTGGTGAAATTTCAATGCGAACACGAAATTGAAAGTTGTTAATTTTTATTCAACGCTGGAAGAAAATTTAGAAAAGTTAATCGTTCTTTACCGATCGCAAATATTATTTAGAAATTTATGAAAGTTCATCCGTGACAACTATTAATGAAGTGCAACAATTGGATACTGTCGCCGTTCAAAGGACAAACAAAGAAACAAAAGAAACCAAGAAAAAAAAAAAGAAGCGATTCATCGAAACGAAAGAAAGATGATAATTAATTATTAATACGAACTGACGACTCTCGTTGATTGATAGACAGAGGGTCGAATATCCAAGGTAAAAAAAAGAAAAAGAAAAAAAGAAAGAAAACACGATAGTATCCATGGATAGGTAAGGCCTAATCGGCATAGCGGTTCATCGATGAATCCCAAGGAAGATAGATCCTGACGTAGAAACTTACAAATCGTAATACGAGCATCTTGCACGTCGGTTAGAGCAATGTGGGGGTGATCTGTATTGCCTATCACAGAGGAAGCACACTGACAATTGCAGTGCGGTTAGATGCTTATATACGGAGACCTTCACCATCGTCGGTTCACGAAGAAAGCACTCTCTTTCCGACTGGCTTACGTTCGCCAATCTCGTCTCCATCTTCTCTCCTTTTTGTAACCTTCCTTTTTTCGATGTCCTGTGTACGAGCGAGCGAGCGAACAAGTTCGACGACCCGTTCTATACATTCGCTCGATCTTTCGAAAGGATCGAACGCTCGGACGAATTTCTTCCTTCTTTTCGTATCATACATTCGTAATTGTCTAAAAACTCATGATAAAAATATTTTTAATAATTTTCTCTCCGTTTTTCTAACTTCCTAATCTATAAAGATTCAAGGATATAAAAAGGACTATAATGAGCTACGATGAAGAATCTTTTTTACGTGTCAAAATAACAAATAAAAGGTATGGTTACAAGAGTCTTACGTAATTAGAAGCGTTAATTAGAAATCGTTAATGGTAACGCATGAAACATGTAGATATCAACAAATGTGCATATCTTGGTGGTTTTAAGAGCCTGTCAATAGCATCATCGTATCAAGCAAGAATGAAATGAATTCGTTGAGCAATGCGTCAGCAATATTTTAAGTGGCAAATCGTGTATCCTTTTTACTATACTTTTGGCCTCGTTCACCGTCGAGCATGGAAAGGATTTTCGAACGTTATTTCGACTTTAAAACATTAATAGTTTTCTTTCGCTGTTAATTATTTTTGTTAATTATTTTTTACGAACGTACTTGTTTCGAACGGGATAAAAAGGATTGCTTGTTAGCAATTAAACAATCGGAGTCATGGAAGAGGAAGTAACGTTACAATTTACTTTGGTTTCCTATTATTTGTATGTGTGCGCGTGGAGAGAGTAATCGCATTCTCAAAAGCATGATACATAGAAAACGAAGGAGGGAATGGTGAAAGGATTATCACTGAAAGTGAGTCTTCAAGGAAATTCAAAAGTAAAAGGAATATACAAATTTGTATTTACTTCTTTCTTAAGAATGATCGCATAAATAGAGTAATTATTTTTATTTTCATTATTATTCATTTTTATTGTTGAAAGTTTATTGAATTGTTTATCTTTTATTCCTCCAATTGGCTATTGCCACGGTCAAGCCAAAGTAACGTTCTCGTTACAGTCGAGTTGTTTCTCACAGTAGACTTTGCTGAAGGATCGATTCGCGTTATGTTACAGATTCTAAAGATATTTTTAAAGTACGTCGGAGAAAGGCACAAAGGTACAAAAGGAAAGAACGGAAACTTTCCAAAAGGCGTATGCTATGTCAGGAAATATAGACGCTCGTACGAGAGATACGCCTCAGGAAGTTGCACGTTCGGATGAGAAAAAAAGTTATAGGGGAATGTCAAGAATTCATGGATTTTTTTCTCTCTCTCTCTCTCTCTCTCTAAATAAATAAATAAATAAATAAAGTAGATACACAAATAAAAAAATAAATAAAAAGTCAATGAAGTAGAAATAACGTGTCATTTCAACAAATGAATAGAAAGATTAAAACAAGTAGTATATTTATAATAAAAATTGGAAAAAAGGTACATTTTTAAATGAACTATTTATTAACGTTTAGTAAAATTATTTAATTAATCAGTTTAATGCATAGATTTTTATGCGCCTGGAAAATAGACAACTTTCATACGATAAGTATTACGGTTGCACACAATCAGGCGTGTTTAATCCGCTCGATCTTAATAGTTAATTTCTCTTTAAAAAATAGCGTCACAGTAATAATTTCGAAAAAGTGAAATAACGCTGAAACACGATATTAAAAAGTAATAACTTCTCTCTTATAAATAAAACGAATTGTGAACCGAGAACAGACGCTGCGATAAAAAATAAATCGATCTTACTCGAATAATTTCATACAAAATAAAAAGAAAAAAATTTTTATCGTTTAAATAAATAAAACACAATCTTTCTTCAAAAACTCATTCGATCGATTCAAATCAACTTACACATTTAAACGACTTTCTTATGTAATTCTATACCTATGCAAAAGATCGGTAAAAATTATGCAATCCTATAACCTCGGATATAACATTGGTAGCAGAAATTTAGAATAAAGTATCAACATGAAGAGAGAGAGAGAGAGAGAGAGAGTAGGTCTGAATGGATGAAACTCAAGAAAGAGATAGAATCTTCAAATATATGATATGAAATGAGCTATCAAGGTTACAAAACTATAAAAATGGAGTTACATTTTTAAAACGAAAACAAGACAGATCACATTCTATCCTGACTAATTAAATATACGATGGAGATCATAATAATATCTGCTATTTCGTGAACTTTACAAACTGATCGGGCCAATCGTAATAATTTTGAATATAATTTATTTCGTAATAATCATAATATTTTGAACGCAATACAATTACATTATTTTTCTTTTCAAATTGTTGCTCAGATATAATTCGTATCAAAGTGGAAACAGAAAGTGATGTCTTAAAAGAGTATAAAAAGAAATGAACTTTAATAGAAGAATGTACTTCATTTTAATGGCCAATCTTTATAGCATACAGACGTAAATCATACGAACGATGATACCTACAAAATCGATCCATTAAGTATGGTGAAAATTGTCACTTATCTTTGTACTTTAAAAGCATCCTACTTTTCAGCTCGTCTCGATAAAAGTGACGTTTATTTTTTAACTCGAACCAAATACACGTGATATAGGCATACAAAAATTAAACCACTAAAAAATAATATCAAGTATCAAAAAAAAAAAAAGTTTGTGTTATACAACACATCGTAACACAAAATTTAGATCATTTTTAACACACAACACACACACACACACACACACACATAAAAAGAAAAGAACTTAAGCCCTATAAAGGTAAATTTTACTTATTTAATTCATTTAATTTTCACAGAAAATGATAAAAAATTAATTATATATTTTTTCGAATAAAAAAAAGGAAATATATTTGTCGTCGCTATTCGTCTTGAAAATTCATGGAAGTGAATCTATAGGAGGAGTCAATTAAAAAATCTAGTTCTTCCCAATGCCACTTTGATTGCAACATCACCTGGAGACAACATCTGCCAGGTATAAAAGGTCGAAATACCATCGAAAAGATGCTCAACTCCTCGTCACACTTCGTACGAGCAACATGAGGTTTCTCCTGCTAACAGTGGTAAGGGTGTTCTTTAATTCGTCCCTTTGTCCTTTTTTTTCTATCAAACTTGCATCATTTACAATGACAATTTGTTATATATTATATACATAAACATTTTTCATTATTTTCACATATCAGTTAACGCATTATTATAGTATTGCTAAAACGTTTTATAGAATCGGAAAAGTTTCGAATCGCGAATAATTTTCTTAAATAACTGATATAAATATCTATATACAAAAAAAGGAAAACAAACTGACAAGGTTATTTGAGATAAAACTTGGAGAAAAAAAGAAAAAGAAATGTATTTCATAATCGTCCAAACTTGTTAAATTACGTAATAAAGCTGATAAATAAAGATGGTCCTGATTGATTGATTTCCTAAGCACTGAATGGAATCTTTGTACATTTTATTTTCGAAATTCATCGTTTAACTCGCAAAACAAAAATTAATCTTATGTATTTAGAAATAGGTGAATTAATTTGATTTCTATTTGTTGAATAGCTGTGTTCGGTGGCAGCGTTAACAGCAGCCATTGAAAAATCAAAAAGAGACATTTTACCTGGTGATTTACGTTACGGAACTGATTATCATAATCATCATCATCATCATCAGGAGAACGAGTTAGAAGTATCTAGATCTCTCGGTGGCTATGTTGGTTCTTACAGTGTTTCGAACGATGAATTAAAACAGAGTTACGGACCGCCTAATTATCAACCCGGCAAACCATTGAGCACAGAACAGCATACGACAGTTGTAAAAAATAATCCTCAAGTTCCAGTACCTAGTTATGGAGTTCCCGAGGTAAAGAAGCCTAAATAAAAATAATTTATTTCAATAGAATTCATTTGGAAATGATTTCATTAGGTTAATCAAGTCCAAACACTCAACAAACAGTACTTATCACCTGTTGTCGATGCAGCTAAGAAGGTACAATCGAAAACTCTTACAACTTTTACAAAACCAGTCGAGGTAAATACATATATTTCAATTTTTCATATTTTTTAGTTTAATATATAGGTATATGTGCGTATACAAGAGATGTATATAATTGTAGATTCCTTTTTCTCTTTTTTTTCTTTTACAAAACAACTTTATTAAAAAATTTCATTTTTATAGACGACTCTATCGCAGAAAGAAACCGTAGATTATTTAGCTCCTTCGGTCAAAGCTCCGGTTACTTCCTATGGAGATCCCGTAACTACCGTCGAAATTAAAGTAAATATTATATTAAAAATTCTGATCTCTCTTAAAAATTTTAATGAGGAAATCTCTGAAGATAATCGATTCTTTCTTAGACAGCAGGAAACCTTCAAGAGCCAACTTCGTACGGGGTTCCAGCGGTGAAGGTGAGTCGAAGAGTTTTTGGACAAAAAAAATATAATGTATTCACATTTAATCTTTGATAACATTAACATTTTTATTATAATTATTATTTTTACAAATCATCCTCGTATGTAATACCAATTAATATTAAGTATTAAATCTTTTGCTTGTCTAATCCTTAATATGAATTATTTCGAAGACTTCGGCTGTACCATTGCTCGATACCAAAGTGGAACAGACAGTACTACCAAAAGTCCATGATCATTTAGAGGAAACAAAGACCGTTCACGAAACTCAAGTGAAAACTCAGCTGACCGTACCACAAGGTAAACAAAAAACCACAATAAATATCATTATAATTAATAAATGAACTAAAGAAAAAAAAATTATATCATTAACAGTTTCAGATGTAGCACATCAAACTCCAGTGGTAGACTCCAGTTTACTCCTTCCGGTAAACGATCTTCCCACACCTGTCAACACCAACACTGATTTCTCCAAGTTGGTACCTCTTACGGTTGACCAATCGAGCACGTTCGTTGATCATCCTGATTTCGACACAGCTTATCAATTTAATCTTCGAAATAGTGGTAGCCTTGGTAATCAACAGAAATTATTGAACGTCCAATTACCTAATCCATATGTTAGTCCATATACTTATGGTGTTTCTTACCAATTCCCACATTCCTTATACACCTCGCAAGTACATCAACCTCTACCTTCTCAGTTAAATAACTTGGTTCCTTATCCATTAGCAGGTAACAATCATTTATTTACAAATAACGTCAAAGTTAAAGAACCTGGATCAATCGGTACATTCTTCCAAGAAACTTTCTCAAATCTTCAATTCCCTCAATTTCCACAACTACCACAATTACCGCAATTATCACAATTACCACAATTTCCAAATCTTGGGTCATTTTTCCAATTACCAACTCCAGCTCCGACTCCAGTTCCAGAAAATCTCGATGTTGTCGAAGGAAAGAAAGTAGAGCCAACCGATCATTTGTTTGACAGCAAACCAGTTGCTCTTGATACTTCGTTGACAAAGACAAGCACGGTTGTTACCAAAACGTCAAGTGGATATACTCAACCCGTTGACGAAAATGGTGCATACGTTTATTAAAAATTTCTCTTATTTAATTTTTCCATCGAAAATTAATATAAGGACGATTTCAATGAAATACAAGTTTGTTCTAGATATGATCATAGGATGATCTGCTAAATTTATGTCCATAAAATAAAATATAGGAATACCGATTTTTATTTTATGAATATAATACGCAGAATATACCACGCATCGTAGATTTTATAAGTAAATAAATTCCTTTTATTACAAACGTTTTAAGATTACTTTTTTACATAAATTATTACGATCCGATCGATCAACAATGCGTCTCTTCATTTTTAACAATTATCACCTTTCGACATTTTCTTACAAGAGAGATGAATTAATTATTATCAAATAGTGTCTCATATAAATTTTGAAAAAGAAGGAAGCCGATGACAACAGATGAAACTGGATTAACTGTGATCCTAAGGAACTCTTTTGAACATTGCCAAATTCCTTGGAGCATAATTATTAATTACATAAGTTTTGAAACATAAAAAGGAAGCTGACGTGATCCTCTATTACCAGAGACGACATTTTTTAACTGGATTCATATTAGATCCTAATGGACATTTCCAAGCTTCGCTAAATTCCTTGGAATTTTTAAGTACTGCTCTAAGCCTCACGTGACCAGGACAATGAGAATCTTGAAGCATCCATTTCAAGGACAACGCGGTGTATGACTCGCACCACAGCTAAAAGCACGTGAAAATAACTTGATATTTATCGATATTCGATCGAACCAATGAAAATTTCTTTAACAGTCAAATCGCCTTACGTGAGCGAAACTGAGAAAAAGTAGTTGCTGATGTGTTAGATGTGTAAATCCGGGAAGTAAAGCCTCTTGACCGTGTCTGGCCTTCCATCTTTCGTAAGCGATGACAGCTTCTCTCAGACCACCATTATCGGCTATATTCTCTCCCAAGGTCAATTCACCGTTCACGTAATCGTCTACCTACTCGGACAATATTGGATTCAATTATGGTCAAATGCTCGTTCAACTTTTTAAAGTAAAGATCGAATTTCCCATAAAATTGTTCAAATCTATTATTTTTATATATTCTAATTAATAGCTTAAATAAATCATCATTT
This sequence comes from Vespula pensylvanica, assembly GCF_014466175.1. Lineage (NCBI taxonomy): Eukaryota > Metazoa > Arthropoda > Insecta > Hymenoptera > Vespidae > Vespula > Vespula pensylvanica. Next base: position 740,666 of record NC_057702.1, on the reverse strand, counting down.
AATTATCAATATCTAGTGAATAATTATTTATTAAAATGCTTTTTCTTCTTTCTGTTTTCTTCTTTAATGCAAGTATACCTCGTCCTCGTAATAACTGTTATAGTGATCTATAAAACATCGAGTTCTTTCGGTGTACTCGAAAATCGTTTCGTTGGTCCACCATTGTCTTAAATTGCCATTGCTATCGTATTGTCTACCACTATTGTCGAAACCATGTGTTAATTCGTGCCCAAGAACCGTACCGATAGCGCCATAATTTAAAGCCCTGAAATCGATAAATTTTTTTAATGTAATCGAAATTATTTGCTCATAAATATTGATTATTTAAAAAACTCAATCAAAATTCATCAAGTTTTTGTAACTCTTACTCCAGACCAAGTTCGTAGAATGGAAACTGGAGAATTCCAGCGGGAATAGCTGCATGTGTGTTAAAAAATAAAATGGATGTATAAAAAACATTGTTATTATAAAAAAAAGATTATATAATACATTTTTCCTACGTACTAATTTGATTCACTTGAAAAGTATGGAAGGCGTTGACCTCTGTTGGATCTGTCACCCAACTTTAAGTAATGTCAAACATATTAATTGAATTATTTCCTTGACAATTTATTAAATAAAAAGTAACAAGTAAATATACATATATAGAAATTTACTTACTATGATTCGTTGTATAAATTAGTGTCGTGAAGACATTCCAATTTTGCGAGTGAAATTGATCGAACTATTTGTAACATATTGTCTAAATATTTCGTTTCCGACAGATCTATCTGAAAGAACATAGAATATCATTAGATATATTATATTACAAAGAACATTGAATGACATTCGACATTAATTATTTTAATCTCTTCAAGGGTAGTAACACGCGTAACTTTTAGCGTAATGTTTGTAAAAATTCAGTTAATAATTCTTTTTATACATATATATATATATATTCTTTTTTCCCCTGTGGGTCGGGGATAGAATACACCCACAGTATCCCCTGCTTGTCGTAAAAGGCGACTAATAGGGATTATTACGACAACACGAACTCGTAAAAGCCCACTGATTGCTGGTGCATAACTTGGTCGAGGCCCGACCAAAGTTTATTTATTTAATTACTATCGATTAAAAATTATATACGACAAGAATCGTTCCTGAAGAGATTAAAAAAATGTTGTTTAAATATAAAAATTAGTAAATTGTATTAACGTCTTCGTAATATTCATCGAGTTCACCCTCCTGGAAAAGCCACTCTGGATGGCCAATTTCCAAAGACATCTTATCATTCTTTTCTAACGTCACTTTCTTAGTCTTTTTATCCATCCAATCAGTTTTTCGAACTAATGAAGCAAAAGCTGCTCTAATATCTTCTAACATTTCGCGAACTTTCGGTGCTTTTTCTTCGTGAAAAGATTTATCAACGAATAACCATGATACTGCCATACCTAATATAATAATTATTTTGATAAAAAAGAAAAAAAATAAAACAGCTCGTAAATTATTATAGTATAATAATAATAATAATAATAATAATAATAATAATAATAATAATAATAAATTTCAATTATATAGAATGATGTACGTACTAACCCATTAGTTGGTTCACAGCTTCGGCACAATATAAAGATTGGGATGTAACAGTTTCAACGTTCATTAATGAGTGAAGATAATTAGACCAAGTTTGTCGTAATTTTTCGGAAGAATGTGGAACAACTATGTCGACGACGACCCACCATATATATGTTTCTGTAACAGAGATTAATATTATTATTTGTTTTAAATGTTGAAATGAGAAAAATCAAGAGATTAAACTATCATTTCAACTATATATATATTTTTCTAAATTAGTGAGATTATGTATGTATATATATACGCATGCACGTATACACACACACACACACACAATATTAGATTTATTATAAAACCAATAAATTCCAATAAATACCTAAATCTTCTTCATTCCTCGAAGCAATGATCAAAGCCAAATCTTTCAAATATTCCAAATTTCCCACAAGAACTTTATCTTTCCCAGAAAGATCCAAAGTAACAACGTCTTTAAAAAGTATTTCAATAAAAGGTCTCCAAATAATTTTAGGTGTTAGACTCGAATTAATTTCGATCACATATTCGTCCGTCAATTTCTGAAGATCATCAACAAACATATAATCTTCATCTTTGATATCATTTTCTGTCAAAGTCTCGTTAACTTCGAGATGAGACAGCTGTTCGAAAAAGATCAAGAAAAGAAAAGATACATAAAATCACATCACGGATACGCATAAAATACACTAATTTAACGTCAATCATGATTAATATCAATCACAGTTAATGATTAGAAAGATATAACAATGTATCAATCAAAATGTCGGATCTTATGAATGACAAATTTTTGCAATTCAATCGACATATACGTAATTATAAATAACGATTGATCTATAATCTTCTTTAAAAAAGTGGTATAACAAATGAAATAGAAAAATGAACTCACCAAGTATAAAGTACCACTAAATTCATAAATGTTCTGTAATACATCTTTCACATCGTTTTCTTTAGGAAATGTACTTTCATTTTCAATAGTGCAAGCATTCAATGTACCATTACTGATAACTTCCTTGATAACGTTGAACATATACAGTAACTCCACTTCTAAGTCTCCGTCTATTTCGTCTAACATCGTATCCAATTTTCTCATTCGTGATCTAATCGTTTGCAGACGGTGTTCTAATTCTTTGTCACTTGAAAATTAAATTGTTTTCATTAATATAATTAAATAATTATTAAAAGATAAATATGTAATTATTTACTTATAACATTTAATGTTTGAGAGCGCGCGTGTGTTGTTTTTTATTTTAATTCTATTTTAAATTATTTTAAATTCCTAACAAAAAAAGAAGAAAAAAATTTTTATGTTACCTGGGAAAGGGACTACCCATGATTGGTGTATCGAGTAAAATAACATTTTTGCTACCATTTCTAGGATCGGGTAGAACGTCGAGACCAACTAAAACGTCCCTTCCTAAAATTCTTTTGACTCTAGCCATTTGATCGATGTAATTTCTCGTCTTCTTCGTCAATGCTGCAGGAGTTGAGGGTAAATTGAGTAGTTCTAACAACTCAAATAATGACGAGAGTCCTAACTCGTTTAGTGACTCTGAAAAAAAAGGGGAGAAATGAAGATCCACTTTATAGAAAAAATATCCTTATACAAATCAAATACGCAGTGTGAAAAAAAAATATTAGATATTGCTGAAAAATATTCAGCAAGTGTTAAAAAAAATAGTATATTGATTTATTCGTTTATTAACTCTTATTTATTTAACTTCAACAATAATTTAAATATTATGTTTCGAAGTCGAATAAACGTACTTACCGACGTCCAAGCAACTGGTATACAAAATTTTTGCCTGCTGCACAGACCAAGGTGCATTTCCATCGCTAATATTTCTTCTTAACAAATCTCTAATCGTCCTAGCTACTCGTTCGGTTCGTTCATTGAACCATGAATTTGTTAGACTAGAATCCGGTATCGGATGTTCTTGAGGCCATCTGCCACACGTATATCTGAAAATCGATTAAAAAAGAGGAAAGAAAGATATATATATGTGTATATGTATATATATATATATATGCACACTTATAATTACATTGTATATGCAATTCGATTTGTATCACGTATATTACTATAAAATTTATTTATAAAAAATGTTGACAAAAATATTACAAAGACTATTTTTTTTTTATTATTTTTCACATACTTTATATATCATATTGATTTTTCTAATCCTAATGCACTTTAAAAATATAGAAATATACGGCAATTTCATTTTAAGACGTATAAGTGAAAAGGGTTGCGTCATTGAAGTGCATCGTGCATAGATTTCTTTGCAACATACTCGTACATAAAATTTTACAATTTTATATAAACAATACTCACTTATAAAAATCGTCACAAGGATCTACGGACGTGTCCATAGATTCCTTAAGACTAGCAGCTGATCAAAAGAAATGATCTTGTAAGTAATACAAGTTTTTCTTTTAATTGTCAACATTATTAAGAATTCTATTCATTTGAAAAGATATGTCAATCTTATCATCTGACATAAATCATAATCGTAATCATATCGTTTACATAAATCATGCTTACCTATCCTGACGCAATCTTCCGAATCACATATTTTCATATCATGTTTAACCATAGAGTCTGAAACAAGTAACAATCGGATGAAAATTGTGGGTAGCTACGTAATTTTGATTACTAGTTATCTATCATTTGACAACTAGTCTACAAATTATAGTATGAGATTAGACATATCAATGAGAAATTTTTCACGCAAACATACATTTACGTTACATTATATTTATTTTTAACGATAATGAAAGACTACTCACAAAGTATAGCAAGTACCAATACCGCAACGACTAAGGAAGCGACCAGAACGAACAGGATTATCATCAAGAGACTGGATATTTGAATACGTTTCTTCAAACTATAAAAGATATAAAAACTCTGATAAAACAAATCTAATAGGAGTACTCGAGTATTTTTTAAATGAAATTTAAAAAAGTAAATAAAGAATGATTTGAGATAAAAGTCAATGAATTTAAAAACAAAGAGTAAAGTACAAAATTAAAATTTTAGATTAATTTAGATATTTTCTTACAAAGCTTTTTTAGATTTGACGGATACCAAGTTTCTTTGACTGCCAATCGAGTATATAGAAGCACTCGCATTCTCTTCTACAAACAAATTACAACAAATATCATTAATAAAATTCAATAGTTTATTCTTGAAAAGAAAGTAAAAAATTTGCCAGTCAACTTTCTTAATCACGTTACAAACGCAAATTCTGGCTCATGATTTTAAAGACTATAAAATTCAAACCGGATGTTAGAAGGTAATAAATGTGTTGACGAGACCATTCAGAACGTCTACAAGAAAAACAGCTACAGTGAAAACTAACTCATAGAAAATTATCTTTTATGAGTTAGACCGATAAAAATAGAGAGAGAGAGAGAGAGAGAGAGAGAGAGAGAGAGAGAGAGAGAGAGAAAGAGAGAGAGGGAAAGTATTACTCGATAGAAATACTTTTCCATAAATTCTCATGTGATTTAATAATAGGTCATCGTAACAAGGAAGTACATAGCATCCCTGGAATGAAAAGTATATATAGATATATACCTATATATATATACATATATATATATATATATACTCACTGCGCTCGTTGCTCATGCTGAATGGCCCACTGACCGGATCGAACTGACGACACTGAACAACCTCGAGGGACACTCAGCTGTCCATACGTTCACATTTTCCTGGGCAACCAGTGGTTCTCGTCCAATGACCATCTTTCCTCCTTTTTCTTTTTACTTAACAATTAAACTTATTCGAAAAAAAATATCGTAAATCACTAAATTTGTTTCATCATTTTAATCTGTATATTATTTATAAAGTGATTTAATGTTGCTCGCAATTAAAAAATTTTTATAAATAAACGTTTAAATTTCTAAACAAGTTGAGAATTGAGTATGTAAACTCGGATGATTGTTTATATCGGTGTAAAGTGGATATAATGTCGGAACAAATGTTCATTCTCAGAGTATAATATTGACAGCCGATTATGAATAAGAATGAAATTTCTTTACCACGTCAGATGAAAATATAAATCCATATGATCGATATTTCTTACTAAATCATGCGAGATGTATAAATTAAAAAAATACAAGTATAGATTTTTAGATTAGACATAAATATTTAAACGTTATAAATCGATATCGCCATTATTTGAATGCTCAGTTATACATGCATCAACATACATATATATATATATATATACACACACACACACACACACACATATGTGTGTGTATTTATAAAAGTTAAGAGATCGATGTTATAGTAGTCGAGTATATTAAAAGTTTTCAAGGTTTAAGCATATTTGCGATGATCAGACAATAACCAGAGAAAACGTCAGTAAGCCTAATTCAGCAACATGCAATTGTATTATAAATGTAGTAAGTCTATTGGTCGTTATTTTTAAGGCAACCGATATAAAATTACATTTACGGTGCTATATTTCGAACAACTTTATATCCTATTAGAAATATTAGAAAAAAAAAGAAATCGGCCAATAAAAGTTTACTTCGAAACAGAAATTGAACGCACCTAATATCCAACTATCGATATGAACTTTGAGAACGAAAATATGACTTGTCATTTATGTAAAAACTCTAACTTACGATGAAATATGTAGAGTCTTACTAGCATATACTTGTGCAAAGAGTCAATATAATTTCACTGACGAGTCTTACTAGAATATTTAATGAAATCAATTCTCTCTGTTATGTCTCTTATATGCTAGAGTCAATTTTTCAAGATTCATCGTAATCGTTTCTAAACTGAACCATAGGTAATATACATAAGTAATATAGATACAGGATTTGAATCGATCGTTTCCTTTTAAATAAATAAATAATAATTCAGATTAATGATACAAACTTGGAATTTTTGAAAATGGATAATTAGAATGAAATGAAAGAGGAAGTAAAGTAGAAAATATATTACGAGGTGAAAGTAGGATATGTATTAGAATGTATTCGTACCAAGTCATTCGAGAAAATAGTAATCGAATGTCAATTGTTTAGATTATCGATGAATACTCAATGACTCTGATTGAAAGGGAATGTTTCTTGTTATTAGAATTATTATCGTTTGTTATAGGCTAATTATAATACAGTTGTTAGAAAAAAATTAAAATAATTCAGGAATTGTAAGTGAGTAGATTGTAATTAAAAATTTCTGAATAAACAGAAATAAAAGCTCATACATGAAATAATATTAAATATATAAATAATAAATCGAATAACCAGCATAATAATTTTTATTTCTAAAAATTTCTAATAGTGCTAAAAAAAAAAAGAAGAAAAATCGTGTTGGAATAACTTTAATAATTTTTTAATGTTTTCTCTTTTTTCACGAACGATTTCTCCGAACCCTTTTACGATTGCGTTCTCCTGTTTGCACGAATTCGTCGTTATAGTTTTTTCTACCCTTTACTTGCTCCAAGCCGGAGAGACCGGCCAGAGAATGTTAACCGAGAAAGAAGGAACGATATTATACGAACGGCTTGGCTAAAAAGTGAACACGTATCCTGGATAATTACGATCGTGTATAGCCTCCCTCTCCTTCCTATATACCTCGCTTCCCCCTCCCTCCCCCCATCCAATTGACTGGACCCCCTAAGGGAATTGCTCGGGGCAGCAATTTTTATCCTAATTCGATCGATTGATTTTAATCTATCGTTTGTTCCCATTTACTTCCCATTTATCTCAAATATATATACATCTAATTTTTTGTTTAGAATAGGAGCAAAAATTTTGTTTGCTCCTGTCATCATTTGTTGTTTAGATTAATGAAAGATAAGTAAATGATAAATTATATAAGTGTTTATGAAAACAAAAATCTTGGTATTTTAAAGATATTTTAATTCATAATGGAACAAGGTATTAAATTAGATTTATTTTATTTTAATTATTTTCAGACATATTTTTTAATGTGAAAATACTTAAATAACTGAAACAATAATCTATAAAGGCCATTTGCTAAAAATTAAAATTTATTTGAAGTAGGAAATTCAACGATTATTAATAAATTATAAGTCTGTTCGCAGCTGATTGGAAAATCGTTTACTTCGAAAGACTAGAATTTTGTTTAACAACGTTCTCGCAACGATTCGCAACGAACTATAATAAACGCATTGTTACGATCGAGTTAGAGCAATGATTACGAAAGTTTCTCATATTTTACGCTTCGTATGCATCGACTAGGTGAAACTTGATGGAAAACCAATCGGAGAGAGACGTTAAAATCGTTATGCGATGATCGTTTCTCTTTCATTGCGATTATGTTAGCATAAGTTCGCATGATCGTTCGAATAACGGACGGATTAACATCGCTCCGAAGCTTTCTCATTGCATAATACGTTTCGCACGGTAGTTAGAGAGTCCTTCCTAGTTGCGATTCAAATAGTTAGAAATCGTTAGAAATTTTCAATTTCGAAGGATCACGTGACTTGCATCTGACTTTCTATTTTTTTCAAAATCTTTGTTGTTTTATTTCTCTTTTCTCTCTTTTTTTTTTTTCTAAGATCACCAAGGCATTCGTACTCTCTTCTACAATCGATAAAAATAATTATTTCTTTTTAAAATTAATTCAACTTTTTAATTAATTTCTAATTTTCTCTTCTCGTTTCTTTTTTAATACCGATAAAACAATCGTACTCTATATTCTCGATCGACAAAAGCACAATAAGCGTCTCGTACAAACGCTGTGCCAACGTTGAGTTTAACGTTTCTCGCTGTTTGGGCGATGTGTAGTCATGGAAACGTTAAATTGATTTGTATCGTCCGGGTTAACCGCTTCTTCTAACAAACGCGCGCGCACACACACACACGCATACGTGCCGATGTGCGTTCGTTATCCGTGATAGGGATACATCGAAGAACAAAAAAGGAATAAGATCCTTTATCTTCTAATCCATTTTTTTCTATCGATTCAGAGGCGAAGAAAAAAGAACAATAACAAATGTGAATACTTCTGACGTATACGGAAAGAAAGTATCCAACGCGCAAATAAATTTCTAATCGATCTAAGAAAGAAAAAGGAGGAAGAAAAAAATGGACTCGTTTTATCACAAGACATAAAAATTAACTTTTATTAGAAAATAAATAAAAGTGTTGCTGCAGAGAAAAAATGAAAATCGGGAGATAAGAAGAACGGTGGGTGTCGGGGGGTTGGAGTTTGGGGGGTTTGGGAACGGAGTGGGTAACGGGGATAGAGAAATATACAATGACGTAATCGAATGTAATTGTGATGTCTTCTTCAATATCACATGCCGCACGAAATTTCGAGGTGCTGATAAAGAAAGATAGTTAAAAAAAAAAAAAGAATAGGGACAGGAGAGAGAGAACGGGGTTCTCTTGAAAAGGGGTTTTGAGGGAAATTGTGAATTTTTAAGGTTACTGCGCCTGTGTGAGTGGTATGTATGTATAAGTGTCGATCATATGTGTTTTTAAAAATGTGTCTGGGTAAATGTGTCTAATGCGTGTGTGTTATGCGAGAGTGGACATTTTTTTAAGCATGATTGCCTGGTCTGAGGTCCTTGGGTGGTCCAAAAACTAAACTCGATCCTGAGGGTGTCGCTTTATCCTTTACGATCCAAACCTTGTCCAGTCACGATCCTCAGGATTCTCTTCGGACAAATATAATACTGTTTCGAGATTGAAGAAATCTTCTTTCCTTTTTGTTAGAAGAAGGAGAAGAAGAAGGAGAAGAAGAGGAAGAAGAACGGATCTTATCTTCCGATGGTATTCTTAACGATTCCCTCGAAAGGGCCGAGCCTGTATGGGCCACCCTGGACCAGCTGATTCGTAGGTGGGACGCTTCGAAAGATCTTCGTCTACCAGGGATGGTGAGCCACCGGCTTAGCTACGACCTTGACCTCGGGTTCCGGAACGTAATGCTCGACTCCAACCAAGTGAGGCTGAGCGATGTGTACTCCATGATATGGTATTCTCACTGACTGAGAATGGGGTATCTTGATGTTGAGGGGCTGAGGATGAACTGGAGGAATAGGTGCCGGTTGAGGTACGTTGATCACGTGATGAACGGCAGGAGCATGGACCTAGACAAATAGACATTCTAGTTAATATCTTATATCTCTACGTTCTCAAACAAGAAATATAGTAGATACATAAAAAGTAGTCCTGAATATGTCAGCACCTCCTTCGTCTTTCATCTCAAAGAAGCGCGATCGTGCATAAATAACCTCGTTGAAATAAAATCCAATTAGCCGGTATGATTACAGCGTTCAAAGGAAAGATTTCCTAACCAGTCGATCGCTATGCCTGACGCTAATTGGATCCCCAAGAAACGATCGGGAAAGATGGAGAACAAAGATCAAGATACTGAGAATGAGATTTTGTATCATTCTCGAAGCCCTTTTCCCTTTCGTGTATGTTTTTTTTTTATTTTTCTTTTTCTACAACTCTTTGTTACATAGGATTATCTACGATTACCTGTGCATGTACCTGTGCAACCGGTACGGCGACCTTGATGTACTTTGGCACTGGCGCGGGCGCAGGCCATGCTGAAGCTTGCCATGGATCTGGCCAAGGTTGCGAGACGACCTGAGGTATTTCAGAAACTTTTTTCAAAGAACCATTTCTCGTTCCTTTCGACGATTTTACCTCAACCGAGTATCGTTACTTGGCCGAGTACGTCTAATGTCACTCGGTGAACTCGTCGAAGAGCGTTCTTGTGATTTCCATGAGAGAAAAAGAAAGAGATAGACAGCTGGATGGAGAGGGAGAGAGAGAGAGAGAGAGAGAGAGAGAATGGGAGACAGAGTGAGACAAACAGTTGTGTTAGACCCGTCGAGAAGAAGAAAAAGTTTTTTACGAACGACGATGTAGATTATTCCACATGAAGAATCGTTAGCCACAATAGTTGATAAGAGATCGATTATCAGTGTTATTTCAAGCCCGAGCCTGTCCAGTTCTCGGGTAACGAAGACAAACAGTTATCATTCTCGTATAGATCAACAAAATCCTAAATTATACCACATATTTTGTTTCGTGGTAGAGTCGATCGATGATTAAAAACGAAAGTCAACGTCAAATTATCTTAACGATCGTTATGTATCTTATTTACGAATGTAATATCATCGTCATGCAACGATCCTTTAGATGATTACAAAGTTATGACGTGTAATTTGTAACTCGGTGCAACTTACCGGTGCAGCCCATGGATGTCCGGGGTAAGCACTAACGGCCACCACTACGGCGAAAAGAACGATCTGCAAATTTCAATTGGAAACATAATTAATAATACCGATGCGAGAATCAGAAAACAAAATATAATGGAAATGTTGCAAGTAATCGATAATTACCTACATGCATAGGTACATATAGAGACAGTACGTTATGTAACGTTGTTTTAAAGGGAATAATAATAATAATAATGTTGTCCGGATGAAAAAAAAAATAATAATTTCACATAAAGAAACTTGCAAAGCGAACTTACGAGCAGCTTCATGGTGGTCGACGGTTTTTCTTGTGCGGTACGCGGGAAAATACTACGTTTCCGAGGGGCAACGCGGTATGCTTTTATAGCAGTGCCCTGCCCAGGCCCCTGGGTACCTAAGATGAGGCGGGGGTACGACGATTGCAGTACATACGGACCCCTTTCACCAATAGCGTTCGACCCTTTCGGGCCCCTTATTCGGAGCTCGACTTCGATCCTCGTGAAACTGTCGTTGAATCGTCACTTCCGGTATTGTATCTTCACTCTTTTTTATGATCCTAAACTTCCTTTACTCGATTCGTTTTATTTAAAATTATCCAAGAGGAACGAGAGAAAATTGGCATCATTTTTCATAATTTAATTTAAAGATTATACTTCCCTGTGATCATCGATAACGTTTAATATATTTCAGTATAATTTATTATAATTGGAAATTTATTTATTTATAATTGAAATATTCGACCTTCTAGGAAGACTTTGATCGTTCAGAACTTTGATCGATTCGTCATGAAAAATCCGATCCAATTCACGAACGAAGGATCTACTTTTGATAATTCGAAATTAAACTTAAAAATTAAGCCTTTAAAAATAAAAACTTGAAATATTTTCAGAGTTATTGATACAATCATTGTTCCAAAGAAAAAAAAATGTAAATTAAATTAGAATTAGTAATCGTCGATCTAGATCGATGTAAATCATTGCGATTACGAATCTATGGAAAATGTCTCGATAAATTTGATCGATAGATCTTAAAGATTTATACGTAGGTACTTAATTTGCAATTAGATCATTGACTTTCAAATGTCGATCGTATATATTCAATGTAATTCCTATAACATATTATCATCGAGCTCAACATGTTTTCCAATTTTGATAGATCTTTCCTTGCTTCGTTTACTACGATCACGCTCTCGTTGTTAAATAAAACATCGTTTTACGACTCATTGCGATTTCGCAAGTGAGTTACGTCGACAAACGAAAGCTGTAAGAATAATCTCGAGTACATCTCGCTTCGAGAAATTCTACACCAAATGCAAATTTTATGTAAACATTCAGAGGAAACGCGGGATTAGCTAATCTCGTGATATAAATAAACTAGTCGGACAATAATTTCAATTTGACAATAAAAAGCGGTACGACGATCCTCGGACTTCAGTGGTGCTCAGAAAATGATCGAGAGTCAAGATTTTCATGAACTTCGTACATGAAATTGACAAATAATTTGTCCTCTTTTAATTATTTTTTAACGATCAGAAGCTTTTTAAGCACCACAGCTCTAAAATTTGCATTGTTCGGAGTTCTTCGAACGAGGACTATTTGAATCCAATTCAGAGATGCACACTCTGATCCATAAGCCGTTCGTTAAACCTTTCTACGCTGATCGACAGTCGTGAATCTTCTCGATCGAAGGTTGACGAGGAGATCAACGAAGAAGAGGTTTGCACCTTGGCACGTTTAGTTGAAGCTAAAAACGGTTCTTCTCGACTCCTTCAACGAAGAAGTTTGCCTTTTCAAGAAGTCGACAGCCCTTTACATGGATGTCGGAGTGACCACCGATTGCCTAATCCCTTGGACGTCATTGGAAAACGGAACGATCCTTCGTATCCGATGTCCACATTGTGACAAAAAAAAAAGATAGACGTCTTCGACGATTAGGAAAGCGACCTTGGTCTTCGTGGGAGGAGCGAATAAGAGAACGAATTAAACAACATCTTGATGGAGCGTCTCGGGGAGAGAGAAAAGGTGCGAAAGGGATAGGGGGAAAGAAGAAATCTCTCCTCGTTGAAAACGAAAGGGTTGGTAATTCAAAAAAAAAGAAAAGAGAAAAGAGCGAGAGAAGAAAAAGAGACGTGGTCGATGAACGAAGACATTCGGCAAACGTAGTTTCTCGGCAAACGTAGTAAAAGTATCTGTATTTTGTTTCTTGTTTTTTTTTTTTTTTTTTCCTTTGCCGAGTGATTACCTACCAAGGACCGAGTCTCTTACCAGTCGCCACTCGAGAGATTTTACGCAATAATGGCACAGCGCACGTTACGTTTCAGTTCTCAAAGCAGAGAGTTAGAGACGTATATACGAGGCTAGCTAGAGCAACCCCGTGTTGCGGATGTTAATGCGGCTTTGCTCGTAGGAATCGTTGCAAAACCTGGAAAGTTTAACGATTCCCATTATTTTGTAACGCCTCGGTTCTGCCTCGGATTAGAGATGGACGTTAGACAACGGGCGTGCCTTCCTGCTGCTGTTATACGCTAACCGTACTTATACGTTAAAAGTTATGTCGATAAAAATGAATGAGCAAAAATACGTGCGATTTCTCGCACAGAGGAATTTGAAAAAGTTTTTTGCCGAAAAAGAACGACGATCAAATTCAGACGGGCGATCGGAGTGCTCGAATGAAGGAAGGGTGTGCTCTAGTCGAAAGATCGTTATTTTGTAATCCAAGTAAAATGCAAATATGTAACGATTTCTAACCGCCTGTAGCGCACGAGTAGGGGTGATCGAGAATCGAGGTCGATCGTTTCTCCCCACGGCTAGATAAACGATAAAAAGTACTGACTAACCGCGATTATGTGTTTCGTTAAAATTTAACCCGTAACGAAAGATGTGTGTACATATCTATATCCATATATACATATATATCGTACGTGCATTTTCTAACACGAATAGAATTCTGTTTTTACTTCAAGAAAGGATGAATCATGCTTTACTTACGTAAGAACACCTACAATAGCCTAAACATTTTATGAAATGTATATAGAACAAACGTTTTTAACAAGTTTTTAGCAACCTTCCACAATCCGAAATGCCATTAAACTATTCTGAAAGCATAATTGACGCGATAGACTACACGATAATGTAATTCGTCTACTATCGATCGGAAGAAAAGTAATCGAAGAACCGGTAGAATGCAATTTTTTTTTACCCTCCTTGTGACCGCGTTCCTCGTCGTTCGAGAACGAGTGGACATTTCCGAAGGGAATGGTCATATACCTTGTGACTCGAATGATTTCCCGAGTATTGGATCTGAGGTAACGTGAAAAAAAAAAAAAGAAGAAAAAAGAAAAGTGATAGAGAAAATATATAGAACCGTCGATATACCTAGAATGTGGGCTTTTATAGCGTGTCACGTGTAAGACTTCGTTAGACGCGAAACGTGTAGAATCGTTATCTAAAATTCGAAATCAAAGGATCAAGAGGGATCAATCAAGGATCAAGATGGCGGTTATCTCGAATAGAAATTCAATTCTTTTTCTCGTTCGTTTATGCTTTTCGATAGACGCGTTTGTGCCTGTCGACTGCAAGTCTCGAATGCTCCAGATTCGTAAACCAAGGATGGCGATTGCGACAATCAAGATGCCGGAGGCTATGTGTATTCCCATATCTGTGAACCAAGCTAAGCACCGTCTTAGAAAGTGAACAGAAGCATGCTCGCGTGCGTTTCAGCCTACTACACCACCTTCTCCTTCGGTACATATATATGTTTGTACACACATATATAATGTACTTTTTAGTCATTAAAATATGTTAGATAAGAACATTCGATGATACCGATAGCAAATGGGTCTCTCGATTCGTAAAAATTCAAAAGTTAAATAAATGAACGAAAATGACGTCAAGAGATCTTCGTGATTAGAAGAAAAATATCTATTTCATTAGATCATCATTATTACCTCTAAAATTCTTATTTATTTAACAAAATAATTGTTTAAACACCGTTGATTAGAAGAAAAAAACCTGAAAGAGAGATAAAAAGAAGCAGTCGAAAGATTATCTCATCTCGTTGTGCCAGAGCCGCGGGCAATGACTTTGAGAATGACAAAAATGGAAAGAAGGCATCTTAGGGGTATGCATCGTATATATGCACGTGCATACATACCATCTAAGCATGTACCATTCACTCGTAAAGGCGGAGCTAATTATCTTCCCAGGGACAGCATTATTAATTACCTTCTTTCTAATCCTAGATTAGATCGAATTATTTTCGAGTAACTTTAAAAAAAAGATAAAAACAATTTGTAAAATGAACGACGTTCGATAAAGAGCTGCTTCGATAGCATTCTTCTTTTCTTCTTTTTCTTTTCCTCTTTCTTCATCCTTTTTTCTTTTTCGTTTTTTTTGTCTTTGACGAAACGAAAATAAATTTCGTTAATTTAAAAGACCCTCGAACATCATGGGATTCGTTACATCCATTAGTAACCAGACGTATGTTTCATTTCATATGTTGCAAAACCGAACTCGTTCACGTAAACTTTCTTCGCGAAAGCGGCCACGATTGATAGGAACGTATTAGCTTAGACCCGGAAGAAAATTGGTCGGTCGACGTTGCTCTACCGTCTCGTAAAGCACCATTCGCCTGACTTCGTAACTGAATTGCATCGTTCCTCGTTCTCGTAGGATATCCGACGCAATCCTAGGCAAATTAAAAATGTTATAATACTTTGATTTGAAAGAAAGAAAAAAGCAAAAATAAAATTCTAAATGCTTGTCTCTGACTCGGCAAATGATCGGCGAGTTAAAGAATATATCGTTAGAATATAATCTAAACGAATAATCGATAATTTCGATATTGTAGTTATTATAATATGTCAAATAGATAAATTGTTGTCTTATTGACAAAATCGTGAAACTGTTTTTTATGATCCCAACATTCTTATCGCAAATTGTATGTATGTATAAGTACTTCACTTATATCTTCCTGAATACCATGAGTAAGAAAAGAAAAAGTCGGTCGATTTGATTAGTCGATCGCAGAAACGAACCGCGAAAGGATTACGCAATTGAACGGCCGAATAGCCGACCGTGCCACGACAATGAGTTTTTCAGAAGTGCAATTATTTTTAGAAAGGAGTAATAATATTTCTAATAACGTCTCACTGAGAAAAGTTTTACGTCGTGGAATCCGGCAACGCTTAAAAAAGCGGCCGAATATTTCGAGCTCTAATTTGACGCATGATTTATCGCAAAATATTACTTTCCATGATTATAAACAAAAAAATGCTTTATAATAATTGCGTACACTAATTTAAATAAGCGTTCTTAATCGTATTATAAAATTGTATGATAAAAATCATTGAAAATCATATTTTTTTTTAACGAATGAAAGTGTGCATCAATATAAATATATCGAATTTTGAAAGAAAAAGTCTTTATCGAATCGAAAAATATCGAAGTATTTAAGAATCGAGATCACTCAAATTCCTCTATTTCGCCGACAGGTGGCGCCTAGGTGGGACGAAATAGGCAAATGGCCGACACGTCAAAAAGTAACATTTCGTTAGCGGGAAAAAGAATTTTTTGGCCTGTTGTTTTCTATATATCTTGACTTTTTGAAGCTTTTGTAAATAATAAATTTGTGGTATGATATCTGTAGATAGCAACGGCAAGCTCCAAGATGAGGTTAGTTCATTGTAAAATCGATCATGGTGTTTTTCAGAAAGAAATTTTCTGTTGAGGTTAAGTTGTTTATTTACTATCAATAGTTCCTAAATTTTTTCATAGAAATATAATTTTCAATGTATCTTCTTATTCTCGTTTTGTACATAAATTAATATGAGTTACTTAAATATCGCAGGAAAGTACTAGTGAAAATGGATCGGACGAATATCCAAGAATACCTATTTCCTCGTTAGATGGACCTAAAGAATGGACTTATACTATGAGAAGATGCATGCAGGTATACAAGTTTCTTTTTCTATAATAATGCACGCATGCCTTTAAGACAATAAAATTAATTTCTTAACGATATATTTTTAGAAAGTGGTACCTGGTTTGTATCTAGGACCATACAGCGCTGCGAGTCGATCCAAATTACAATCTTTGATAGAACACGGCATCACTCATATAGTCTGCGTTAGACAGGATATAGAAGCACATTTTATACGGCCAAACTTTCCTGACAGATTCAAGTATATAGTTATTTGCGTCGTTGGGGTAATTAGGAATGTATAAAGAAATATTTAAATATCGTAGGTATCTGGTCTTGGATATAGCCGATACTGCCACAGAAAATATAATACAACATTTTCAAAAGGTTAAAGAATTTATAGACGAAGGTATAAATTCTGGTGGTCAAGTTCTAGTTCATGGTAATGCAGGGATATCGAGGTCAGCAGCATTAGTTTTAGCATATGTAATGGAAACTTATGGACTTTCACAAACGTAAGCTGTTTAATTCTGTTTAATTACTTATCTATCATTAAAATTTTCTAATGATTTATCGATATTTTAGTCATGCATATGCCATAGTACAACAAAGAAGATTTTGTATAAATCCAAACGAAGGATTCATGGCACAATTAAGAGAATACGAGCCTATATATCAAGCGCAAAAAACACTGAGAAATGGTCAACAAAGTTCTATAAGACAACGAAGCAAAAGAACGATTCATCAAATGGATACTGAACGAGTCGAAGATAGAGCAAATGCAATGGACAGTTGATAGCAAGTAAAAATATGCCAAAGTTACCAAAAGACTTAATTTATATTAAAGAAGAATTTAAGGTAGTACATTATACCTTATTGTATTTCAGCTAACCACTGAAATATAGATTATTAAAAAGACATTAAATCCAAATATACCAGTATTTAAGCGACTGGTTGTAACATATTTTGGATTTAAACAATAAAACAATCTATAATAATTTTAAAAAAGAAAAAAAAGCAGAAAAAAAGACGTCGACAGAGCTATTCCTATAGCCACTATGTAAATTTAAATATTAAAATATACTCATTTCCACTAGTATGTAAATTGTATGTAATATTATCAGTTTTATAAAATGAACGCCGTGATATTCTACGTGTAACATTCTTTTATTTACGAAGCTTTTAAATGCATCTTTACTACTGTCATCGGTAAATCATAAAGAAATATAAATAATATTTTCGATGAACTTTTTTTACCGGTTTGTTAATTTTTACAAACTTTCATAATGTACCAAAAAACACTTCCGTATGTCAGATTTATCGGATCGAAAGATAGGTATAATAGGCATAATAAACATTGACTGAGGATTATTTCATAATTTTAATCTTTATAAATCAATTACAGACCAATATCATTAAGAACATAGTTAATTGAAAGTAGTAAATAATTACAAGTAAAAATAACTATATTCACATATATGAAATTCCTATTTAATTTTTACTGGTATTTTAACACAAATAATATCCTGTTTATTTTCATCTTGAAGTTCCCACTTAACTATAACAGACAACTGTAAATAACGATAAGAAATGTTAGAGATATTTAATTCTTATTGTTTTCATAGGAAAATAATTATTTATATTACCCTAGGATAATTTCGATCTACTGATAAAACAGCTTTATAAGTATATTGAGTATCCTTTTTCAAAGGACACTGTATATTAGATTCGGTATTTGTACACACATTGGGATGTGGTAAAGGAAATGGTATTGGCACATCTGCAATTATACCATGAACAACTGCTTCTATTTTTGAAACATCCTGAGCTAAAAAAACATATCGATACACATAATTAATATATAGAATTATATAGAAGATTATATAAAAGAAAAGAAAAGTAATTTTATTTACATGGTATAAAGTCTATAATTAGACTTGCATTAGTATTTCGAACGAACTCGCATGCTGCTTTGGAAGTATCACAATTAGAAACGGTTATTTTCGTAAAGTGTCCGATCTTAGAGCCTACAAAAAATAATCAAATAAGAAATGGAGTAATACCATAATATAAATAATTATAATAATGATCATATATATGTCATATGAAGAAAAGATTACAATTATTAAAATACATAATCTTCCATTACATGAAAATCTTATTTATAATTAAAAATTTTTATCCGACATAAACAATATGTTAGGTTTATCAGAAAATTATACGATAATACCAAATAAACAAATGAAGAGAATTACACGAGTTACGAATGCTTACGTAAAAAAAAAAAAAAAGCAAAAAAGAAGAATTAGCATCGATTTAATGACAGAGTAAAAAAAGGAACAATAATTTTACTTATGAATTTTATGAGACAAAAAACAGAAATTCGAAACATATCGCAGGAAAAAAAAATGTAAGAAACTGTATAATAGAATCGTCGGCGACGCCTTTTTATTGTAACAATTATTGTGAAAAAGACACACTGGCTCGTTTCATGGTCAAAAGCATGAATCACACATCAAAGTCAAATCAAATGAGATAATTAATTACACGGACGAATAGTTGCAAATAATATCAGGTTACTACTTGCTACAATGAGATACTTTATTGTAATAGTATAATAGTTGTAGTGTTTGTAATATAATGACTAATACAAGCAAACAAAATTTAATACTACAAAACATTTTTTCGTGATATTAAAAAAGATTCTTTTTTTTTTTTTTTATGTATAAAGAAAAATTCAATAATATCGTTAATTTTTAAATTTCTTTCTTCTCTATTTGTAGGAATTATCAATTCGTTGTGAAACAAATTTGATATCGTCAAGAATGAATTTTGAACGATAGAAAATGATTTGTACATGTATTATCTCACGAAATGTGATATGACACATATAAAAGAGAGTGTCCTTTGATTCTACCATGGACGATAATGTGCGCCACGAATTAAATTCGTCGTTTCTTCCATGGTCAAAGACCTTGTTACAATGTAGACTAATTGAATTTACAGACGAAAACTCCAACAATGTAAATAATACAAAAACTGAGACTATAAATTAAAATCGTTTCTCGAAAATAATAGTCTCCTAACGACATATTCTTTTTTAAGTTTAAATTTTACCGCTTAAAAAAAAAGCGCGTGATACATAACAAGGATAATAAATAAATAAAAATTCGTTAATATTAAAATTCACGTTAAACAAAAAAATCACGCAAGAGATAGAAAATGATCTAACTCTTTTATTTGTGAATAGATCGTTTCAATAATAAAAAAGAAAAAATGATAACTAAAAACAAATAAAAGGTTAATAATTTTTTTTAGCATATTATTAAGAGAAAAAGATAAAAATTTAGAGATGCTTCTTACCACAGTCTTGGAATTCGACGGCATAAGAAAGCTCAATGACACCAGAAACAAAGAGAAACGTGCAAAGAAAGATCCAACGAATCATCTTGTTGTTGCTGCTTCGGCGTTCCCGCGCTGATTAACACTGATCGTTGAGAAAGACACAGAGCGATCCTACATATAGGAGAGGACATGGGGGCGGGAAGACGTAGAGATGGAACGAAAGCGAAGACGCCTCTGTAATGATTAGTTGCTCCTCGTCTACGACAATGGGGAAATATGTTACGACGAGATTTACCTTTGGTCTTTGTCACGTTATCATCTAACCAACTTTTATCAAAAAATTACGATTTCACTAGACAAGTTTATCTTTTTTTTTCGTAAACATTTCACTAATTGTATCACTCCGACGTAACTCCTTGTTTCCATTTTTGTCAAAAAAGAAAGAAAAAAATTACGTCCATAAAGAAATTACGTACATACGAAAAAAAAATACGTACATATTTCCTTATCAAATTACCAAGAAATCTGATACATTTTTCATGTATACACATGGAAAAAAAGAAGATAAAGCCGATGACTTATGAATCAACATATACTATATATATATATATATATATATATATATATATATATATATATCGTCTCTGAATATATGAACGTTGGATTATATACAAATGAGATAAGTGCGATAATGCTATTGTAACGATAATTGGCTTGGTTCCTCTATAGCGTATGCAAATAGATGTAATATCGACGAATCATATTGATTCTTACAATTTTATACGTATATATGGACGTACCTCCCAGATTGATTACTATACAACAAAAATTTATGCTTTTATAGGTTTTATAGATTTAGCGAAGATAAAAGGAAAAGAAACCATTAAAAATGTTCCACTTCTTTAGCGTTTCTCGTAGACATAAGATATCCAAATTAACGCGGTAAAGTAACGTTCCGCCATGATGGCGCTTCGATGCAACGTCATAAGTCGGAAATGACGTATCTACGACGTTCGTCCACGTAGCTCGTGATCATTCTTGCGATCGTGCTGCTTGACGTCAAATACGACACTTTGTATAACGTTCTCTGCTCGTGAACGACGTAAGTATTGTATTAAAAGATATCCTTCTTATTTTTATTAAGTATCATACAGGTATATTTTAATTATCTATAATTTATCAAGAGAACATTGATTTTTTGTAATCTAATTTCTAGTATGTCTTGTATTTCAGGTTAGATATATTTAGAGTATGTTTTGTTTTCATCGATCTTCATATAACTTTGATGTTATTTCTTTTTTATTTTGTCTGTATTCGTTAGTAAGTTTAATTGAATATCGAGATTTGACCTGATATGAAGATGAAACATTCAATCAAGATTAGAACCTTAAAATGTATCAAATATAGGTACTTTGCTTATTGTAACGAACACTTAAGCGATAGCTTTAATTACATTACAAATAGTCTACATTTCCATATGGTTTGTTTAAAAAAAAATATATGTATTATGTGTGAACTTAAGATTAACAACAAACAAGATAAGCTAATTGTTTTGTAGCAATTAAAGTGTGATTTGTTTTCTATGATTCGCAGAAATTTGATTATCATGGATCAGGTTAAAAAGCTAACAGAACCAGGACGTCAGTTTGCCAAAGACAGTATACGTCTTGTAAAGAGATGTACAAAACCAGACCGGAAAGGTATAAGAAATATGTCTGTAATGTAAAGAAATAGAAGGATACTTTTCTTCAATATGTATTTCTTCTTTTTATAGAATTTCAAAAAATTGCAATTGCAACTGCCATTGGTTTTTGTATAATGGGTTTCATAGGATTTTTTGTGAAACTAATTCATATTCCTATCAATAATATCATTGTGTAAGTACCATCTACATTTATTTTTTCAAAATTTCTCTAAAATTTCAAAATTAAACAGTTTATAATTGTTCACAGGGGTTCGTAAATTTATATTATATAAAAAATATTGTTAAGCTATAATAAGTTCATCTGGTCTGTCCTCCGCTCCTATTTTAACTTAATTTATATAATATAAAACCTGTTTATTAAATTTATCATGATTTATAGAAATAGATTCATAAGATGTGTATAATATAATGAGTTTTATAATAAAATAAGAAAAAATAATTGATTTTTTTTTATGGGTGGATTTTAAAAACGCTTAAATATTCATATCCAAGGCACTTTTATTTAGAAAATTAATGATTTTCTCTAAATTTACAATATTAAATTTCTAAAGCCATTTTGCTAATATTATGTTAGCATATTATTTACGATTTTTATTTTCGATAGGAAAATATCGTGCGAGAAAATAACTATGAAAAAGAAAAAAAATACAAATTTCGAATCAGTAATATAAATAAAAATAAAAAGTAATCAGAAAATTCTATCAAAAAAAAACTGGACATATAAAATTTTTATAAAATAACGAAAAATTTGTCCAGGTTTATATCTTTTTTTGCAGAAATCTCTTTAGAACATTATTGCATTTGCTAGAAATGATCAAATTGAATTTCGAACATTGGCAATGTTCCAAAATCAAGGCACATGTTTTAACGAGCAGTTTTATGTGCATTTTTATGTATTTCATAAAGGCAGTAATGCATTTTTTATTTAGCTACAAGAACAGGTGCCAAAAGTATTACTGAAATAACTCGGATGTACGAACACTTATGCATCTAAGAAATACATTTTAAGGCATAAGAAATACTTCTTTTCGATATTAAAGCACGTTAAAATTACAAAAAATTAAAATCACAAAAAAAAGAAAAAAGATGATGAAGAAAATGTGTATAGAGGAATAAAAAAATACTTTGTTTTTTCTTGTTTTCTTTTTGTTTTTTTTTTGGTTTTTTTTTTGTTTTTGTTTCGTTTTTTGTATTTTTTTTTGTTTTTCTTTTTCAATATAAATTTGAAGATGCATTTGAATCCTATATATTAATCGTTCCTAAAATAATGATTTATTAGAAAGAAATAGACACCAATTAGATGCGAGATTATTAATCTTATAACATTTCTATTAAATTATTAAATACTCTCTTCAGGCAACTTAATAAAATTTAATATAATAATAAAAGGAAATATCTAAAGCACCATATGTGTGTGACTGTATCCGTTCGCTTATTTAAATATATTCTTATATCATAGGTAATAAAATTTTGTATATGTAATCATCCCGTACATAATAACAACATAAGAAATAAATCTTCTCTTCGCTTCAATTAAAAGAAGCGTAGGAAGACTTCGTTTATTACTTAGATCACTTTGATTTTATGGCAGCAGCATTCTAACAAGGAGAAGCATTTGATTTGTCTATTTTAAGCATAATTCTTAATAATCGTAGTGTTCTGCGCTAATAATTTAATTAACTTACGTTAATTGCAAGAACTCTTTAATATACCCAAGGTACGTTTCGTTATAAAGAACCACAAAATATTCGCGAAAATATACATCCAGGATGTATATAAGAATAATATAGTGTGTGCGTGCGTGCGCGCGCGCGCGTGTGAATAATCAAAAGATCAATTTTTTTTAACGTACCAAGGGAGGGTAACTACCCACAACTGAGGTATATCGTTAGGCACTTATTTTTGATTTTTTTTAACAAATCTAACAATCTGTCGTATAGTAAAATGTACATCAATAATTAACTGTGTATATATGCCTGTAGGTATAATATATATTTATATTAAATGTCATTAATTATATATCCATAATAATTGTAAGTATCCTTCAAAGGCCAATATCAACAAAAACACTTAACGTATATATTGGGTAAGCATTCTATTTTGTCAGCAAATAAATGAAAAATATCTTTTGATTGTTTGAAAATCGCATGCAGCACTATCTGCAATAAGCGAATTATTTTGCATAATTAAATAGCGTTTAAGATCGAATCCGTTTATTGTACGAATTACAATAAACAAGAATGTCACAGTACGGTTATTACGAAGGAATGTCTTCGAGCGTTCTCTATCGAACATTACGAGCATGTTAAAAAAAAGAGAGAGAGAGAGAGAGAGAGAGAGAGAAAGGAAATGTAAATAAGGGACGACAGATTTGTAAGAGAAATGGAAAATGTAAAGCTAAAAAAAAAGAAGAAGGAAAGACAAAGTTGTTCGCATTTTACACAAATAATAAAATATAAACTTACAAGCTAAGGACTTGTTACGGTAATGAGAGAAGATTAATTAAAATCTGCTCGATTTATTCTCTCTGTTAACCCTTAAATGCACAAACAATAAGACGTTAATATTGTATATAATTTTTCCATGCGATATAATATCTTTTGCTTGAAAGTTACCCAACGAAATAAATGCATTAAAGGGTTAAAGAAACATGATCAACAGAAATCCTTTAAGAAAAATTCCAAAACTAGTCTAATCATTGTTCTTCATCATCATCATCTTTGTACGTGGAATGCATATATAGTCTTTCCACTATTGATCAAGATCAAGCCGATTCATTGATATTCTTCTCTCAGAAAAAACCGTAAAGAGAAAGTTAAAGCTAAACGGTGCAACCAGAATCAGTGGTTGGTACGTAAGGACTTCCCTGCCGATAGAAATCACCTTCGTATTCCTCGACTTTGACAGGATAATCCGTGACACAGTTCTGAGGTTGATTCAAAGCTGGTGGTGGCTGAACGAAGTTGTCCTGGTAACTTGGTAGATGCAACGGTTCGGCGTATTGCTGATAAGAGGTATCTGTAGCACCACCTTGTTTTAAACAAGTAGGCCCATGTAAACTGAGCATATCAACCAATCTACGCCTTTGCATCTCCAACTCCTGGATTTGTGATTTGAGGTCGTGATTTTGTGTTTCTAGGGTCTCAGACTCTTGCACCAGAATCACCGTCTTCTCACGTTTCTTCAGCCGACATTTGGTAGCTGCTATTTTGTTCCTCTCTCGTCTCCTCCGTCGTCTCTCCTCGTCCTCTGGTGTCAACTGTAAGACGTTTAGCGGAGACTGAGATGGGCGAAAGTTAGTAGAGAAAAGAAAAATCTCGCGTTTCGCGTATCTCTCTCTCTCTCTCTCTCTCTTTTTTGATGATGTTCGATGAGGTAGCGACTTACAGTCACGACTGTTTTTATCGTTTTAGCGAGCTAACAGTATGCGATTTTTGTTCTTACTCCACCCCGGTTGTTGTTGTTGTTGTTGTTGTTGCTGCTCCCATCGTCCTCCTCCTCGTCGTCCGCACTACCATCCTCTCTTTTAGTCCTCTTCTTCCCCTCGTCACCACTTCCGTTTGCTCGTCTCTTAGTTTGTAACGTCAACTTCAGGCCTATTAACAAACAAATCTGAAATAATATATATGCAATATATGTATATTATTTCTCCCCTGTGGGTCGGGGATAGAATATACCCACAGTATCCTCTGCTTGTCGTAAAAGGCGACTAATAGGGGTTGGATATTAGACCGACAACTCAACCTCGTAAAAACCCACTTGTTACTGAGAAAGAAAAGTCGAACTGATTACTAGGGCAAATTCCTGAAAGAGGCTGAGAGCCACCCTGAACCATAATGCTGATGATAATGCTGATGATAATGCTGATTTATATATATATATATATATTTATTTATTATTTATAGTAAAACAAACGAACCTTCTTTGATAAGCTGACTACAAGTGTGTTGAACGCTTGGTGGACTGGGTTCACCGCTGCTAGTCGAGTCGGTACGATCCCTGCTTTTCTCGTTGCCATAATTCTCGAAGGGATTGATCATGGAGATCAAGGAGTTTACGATTTCCGGTGTCCTCGGAGTGACCTCGGCTGCCGCGACACCAAGAAGACCCGCTGCAGCCGTTGGACTAGGATTCACGTTCACGTTTAGATTGTACATAATCGATTTTCATTTAATCTGAAACAACAAATTGTCGATTGTGATTTATGTAAATCATTGTGCAACTCTCTCCTGATAATAAAATTGCAAATAATGCATGCAAAATTTTTCAAAACCAATTTTTATATATTTTTATAATATTTTTAATAAAAATT
Organism: Vespula pensylvanica; assembly: GCF_014466175.1. Lineage (NCBI taxonomy): Eukaryota > Metazoa > Arthropoda > Insecta > Hymenoptera > Vespidae > Vespula > Vespula pensylvanica. The sequence continues at coordinate 714,595 of NC_057702.1, read as the reverse complement.
CATGGATGATTATTAACATTTGAAAACGGAAAGAGTAATTCGCGTCATAAATCGAGCAAAATTATTCCAGTCATCTTCCGGCTTGGGAATTCCAGAAACGCTCGATAATGGAGTAACATCCTTGATTGCGGTTTTGGTAATTTTAAAAAGAGATCAAATCGAGCCATAATTCTGTTTAAACAAAGTTAATATTCCGTTTTTCAAGTGTAAAAAAAAGGAAGAAAAATAATCGGATGCCATTTTTATTTCTTATCGATAAATATAGACTAATCGATTCTCAAATTACACGTTTTTTTTATGAGTTAAAGATAATATTCAAAAAGAAGTTATTTTTTACTAAATGTCAACATTAAAATTGGCAAATCCTAAGATCTATCAAAATGTTCAATTGATAATACTATGTATACAATATTTTAGTAATACTATCATAGTATTATTAACGTGGCGAATATAATCTAACATATATCATGTATATCTTCCAAACATGATATATAGGTCAGTAGGTAAATTTCTCGCTAGCAGAGAACCCTTTGTTGTATTTTTACAAGACACTCTTTCTGGGGTCCCAAAGACGAGTTCGTCTCGAGGAAGTTGGCCTTTTTTATTTCGCTTTTTCTTTTTTCTTTCTTTTTTATTTTTTAACTTGAACGGCCCACAAGAAATAAGAAAAAAAAGTCAAAGTAAGAGCGGAGGAGGAACCGTAAATGGTGGAGAAGGAGGTGCTGGTGGAGGTGGCGAAGGTGAAGGAGGAGAAGAAGACGAAGAAAAAGGAGAAGGAGAGTTGCAAGGGCATTAGGCTCCGAATACGGAACGATATAAAATTCTTACGAAACGTTCGCACGCATACACGAAAGAACCCAAGAAACTTGTGGTGAACGTTGTAAATGGATACACTCACAGAAAAAGAAACAGGAACTGAGAAAAGAGAAAGAAAGAAGAAGAAGGCTCTCGAACGAAGCCTCTCTCTCTCTCTCTCTCTCTCTCTCTCTCTCTCTCTCTCTCTCTCTCTCTCTTTCTCTCTCTTGAGCAACAACCACAGACTAAAGAGAATTTCGACGCTCAAAAAACCAAAGATGCGACCTACGAAACGACTTTTCTTCGAGAGACTTATGAGATTTGTCAATTGAAATAGAGGTATGATTGTGCGGCCGTGCGTGTGTTTGTGTGACACGTCTAGAGATAACGAGACTCCAATATTTCTCTTCAAAGGTATCAACCCAGAACTTTCCGAAAGAAATTTTCTTGACAGCTATTGACAACCTTTTAGCCAGCCCACCCAAGTCGTCAATCTTTTCTTTTCTTTTTTTTTTTTTTCTTTTTTTGTGAAGATACAAAGATATTTTTTATTTTTGTTACAGCAATAAAGAGTGGAAAATGAAGCTTTTCTTTTAAATTTCTTTTTCTTCTTTTCATTTAAATTTCCAACTCTACGAATATGTTGATAAACAAAAGTTATTTTTAAAAAAGCGAGAAAATGAAAGATATCCTGACCTAAAGAAGTCCTTCTAGAAATAATCGAAAAGCTTCGAGAGATACGTTCAAAGGAACGAACAGGTGTCCGATCGAAGCTATTGCTGGCTCTGCTCGCCGTCAAACTTATAAATAGAAATCGTTTGATTTTGACGTACGGTCGGGACGCTTCGGTATTCGGGTGATCCCTTGGCGAGAGCCTTCGAAACGGAGCTTTCGATTGTATCGAATGAGCACCTCGATACAATAGCAAAAAAATCCAATTTTTCTATATACAGTGGGTCGAAAGTTTCTAGATAATTTTAAAAATCAATTACTCTTATCAAATTGTAAAATGTCATAGTAATCTCTCGAAAGAGGATTTGTTCCTATCTTAGCGGGAGATCTCTCGATCGATCTTCGATCAAACACCGAGAAGAAACGAGTACACGGACTGTTGCTGGCTTAGAAATTATAAATGCTGGCTGGCTTATTTTGCGCCAAGGTGCGTCGGTACGTAGAAGAGCGTAGGCGTCTAAGAATACACGCACTTCCGACTCTCTTAGGCTCGTTTCTTCAAAATCGATCAGCTAGATCGATCAAAGATCGAAGAAATAGAACTTCTTCATTTACTTTCTATAACTTAATAATTTACTTCCGTTTTTTCGTCTTATATAAATTACGTAACATCAAATTTATATTACAAATTTATTTCTGATCATTGTTACGGACTGGGCTAAAAATATTCAATTGATTTTAAAAAACTCTCTCTCTCTCTCTCTCTCTCTCTCTCTCTTTTCAGGCTTGTAATTTAATAATATGAAAAAGGTTAATAACTGAAAAAGTAGAGTAATTGATTTTTAAAAGCATCTAAAAACTTTAGGCCTACTCTGTACAAGTATTTATGATAAAAAAATGAAATATAATTTTGTAATTATTTGGTCGCGAAGAATTATTAAGTTAAGTTAATACTTAATAATACAGCTTCAAATAATACTTTATTGTAAGCTATAAAACATGAATTTATTACTTCAAATGACAAAGGAAAAATATTGTATATAATGAGATATACGAGTTAATCTAAACATTACGTTGGTTTCATTCGATTAGATTTGAATGTTTCTTTCAATGTGTTAGCAAAAGGGTTCATTTCGATGGAGCAAGCACGTTTCATCGTATCGATATCGGCGAAACTAAACACATGAGAGGGAGATATCGCTCGAGAGGCGATCTTTTAAAGAGGACTTCTCGGAACGACGACAAAACTCGGTCGCTCTTATAATACGCTCTTATAATAGAGAGCAAGCTTTAAATAATAATAAGAATAATAAGAGTACAATTATTTATATCTGATTGATATTAAATAAAATATCTGTACAATCTGAAAAAAGTTAGCCTGAAGAGTCTCGAAAAAGAGTAATTGATTTTTAAAAATCATCTAGAAAATTTTTTTGTGTTCATTCAGTAATAATGATTAGAAACAATGTTACATATTCCATGTTGTTTAGTCAATATATACGATGATTTTCACCCTAAATCCTGTACTACCATTGAATAAAACTTGAGCGATAAAAAGGGGTAAGGGGAAAAGAGCAAACGTATAGAGAGAAAGAAAAAGAGAGGAAGAGAGAGAGAGAGAGAGCTTGCGCAAGCGGTGACCATCTGGCAAGGAAGCTTTTATCGTGCTTTTTCGGCACGGTTGCCGACATAAACGTAGGCGTCCTAATTCCTACAAACATCGTGTCCCCATATCAAACGCCTTCGTAAAACTCCTCTCGTAGTTTTAACGAGAAGCGTCGTGAGAAAGGCAACAGAATCGAAAACCTGTAATACCCGCCTTCTTCGTGACTTTTAAACTAAATCCATGCGTTTCTTTACGAGCAACATTTTATGATAGCGATAGCCATCATTGTTCGGACCAAATCGATTTTTATTTCTTCTTTCGAAATATACGAAAAAGATCGCGTAGGAAGTATATAAAAGATGAATAAATAAAAAGTCTTTGACTCGTAATTGAATCCTTTTATATGTTAGATTTTAGTCTGATTAGATAGTACACTATGTGTCTTTCTAAACAAATTTTACATTTCAAAAGAATATGTGCACGATTTCGGTCGAACACGTTGGAATTCAAAATTTTTAAAAACAATTTCTTTCTTTTTTTCAGAGCAGAATAGAAGAAACCAATTCGAAGAAAAAAAGAAACGATACTAGTCGATTAATAAAGATTGATGCTTTCCAAGCCCGCATCATCCTCTTCCTCCTCAGTCTGTGTTCCTTAATGGGTGAGAATTTTTTTGATGTTCTACCACTGCAAATTCGTAATTGAAGAAGATGAGTGGGGAATATCCTACACACGCGCGTCTTAGTACTTTACCGTTCGTTAAGTTCTTTGTAGGTATATATTCGAGACGAGTCGTATTTTAGGAAAGTTAACGACCATAATTAGGGCTTTCGAGGAACGTATGTAATAGGACAAATAATTACGAAGTGTCATGGTGGCGATGATAATCGTAATGGTACTTTTCGATGTATGCCTGAATAATAATCGTCCGTGTGATTTTTCCTCTATATCATCAAGTAGGATCTTTTTATACGATACTGCTTTTAGCCTTGAAGAGACAGGGCCAAGAAAAAAAGAGAAGAAAAATAATGGAAGAGGATGCCGAAAATTTTGTTGAGATTCTCTATTCTGTTTTGAATAAAAATGAAACAATTTTGATATAGGTATATACCTACAATTATCGCGGTTGCTACGAATACAGTTTCCCACATTTATCATGAATTACACGTTAACCCTAACTCATATGTGTGCGTGTGTGTATATATGTGTATATATGTATATATATATATAAAATAGCGGCATACTTCAAAGTGAAAAACCTTGAAAAACGTTATATACTCTTTAAACAATACGTATTAGTCAATCTTTCGTTGAAATGGATCGATTTATACATCTCTCTTTACTTCCTGGTCCATGAGTAACGACGAACATTTGCGAAATGATAAAGACTTAATGTTTGACTATTTTCTTTTAGAACGAATCGATTCAGTGCAGAATATTTTTTAACGTGTCATCTATTTAAAGTATTTCATTAGTTTACTTTTAGGAAAAATATATTCGTTCGTTATATAAAATTCGGCAGAGGTAAGAAGATAGAAGAGGATTTTCGATCGAAGTAAATCGAAAGTTTATAATCGCCAAGCACGTGCAATCGTGCCTTAGGAATCTCAGGCGTGCGCACGCGAGAAGCAACGCGAGATTACATAATGCCAAGAGAAGACGTATATACATATGTACGTAGTACACGCGTGTACAATGGCACGTCGGCGAGACTCGATTTGATTAATTTTTCGACAGGTTGTAAAACCTTACATGTAATATCCTACCATATTTGTAAAGGATAGTCAAAAATCATTGTAAAAGTCTGCAGTTTCATTATGAGTTATCTCATTCTCTCTCTCTCTCTCTCTCTCTCTCTCTCTCTCTCTCTCTCTTTGATCTTCGACCGCCTTCGAAAGATGAGTCGTCTCTCGTAAAATCATAATATTCACAAATAAAACATTGTACGTATTTGCCAGTTCGCAATAGTATATCTGTCTAGTACACGCGACTCGCTATCCCGTCAAATAAACAAGAGGAAAAGGTTTCGAAGCTCTCGGCTAAATCCGCATCTCTCTTGACGCTTCGAAGAATTCGAAAACCCATACACACACGCGCATATAGATGTACATAGATACTAAGCGAACGGAATGTAATGAACTCGTTAGTTGCGAAATTTTCAAATCATCTAGAACTAGGACTTTAATTTGTTTTAAAATTCATCATAGAGATCGAGATGTAAACGAAAAAAAACAACAAGTTTTGTAAACCTTATCAATTGTCAAAATGGCGCGAAATTTGTAATACAAATAAAGGCGACGTTCTATTCGTGCATCCGCGTTCGTAGGCGCATCCTTCGTTACGTAACACACATGCAAGCTTCGTGGTGCAGGATAAGATCGTAATTACGGTAGTGTCATGTCGATAACGTTCTCCTGATAACGTATCGCACCTCGATATTAACGTTTACACGTTCTTTCGTTCGCTAATATGGAAGTCCGAAAGCGATAGACGTGCACGTCCAATAAATCCGGTATTAGTATCTTTCTTTCTTTAACAGCATATGAGAGAGAGAGAGAGAGAGAGAGAGAGAGAGAGAGAGAGATGAAGTAAACTTACACACGCACACGCCATCAATTGTACGCAATGCATTAGCATTTTAAATTCAATCGGTACATTGATGCCCTTGAACAATAATGAACTCTCTTTCTCTCTCTCTTCCTTTCTATCTTACCTCTTACTCTTTCTCTCTTATTTAAGAGAGAGAGAGAGAGAGAGAGAGAGAGAGAGGACACGCGACTTGTAAATTCAGTTATATCATCTCTCGTAGTCAGCTGTAAGAAGGCTATTCGTATCCTGGACGCCGATAAATCGGCAGTCACCTTTGCTCATGTCGTATGTATGTTACATACGTAAGAACGTTCCTCTCGCATTTTTTCTGCAAAGAAGAAGGGGCTGGTTGAGTGCTCGTAGAAATTAAATTCGAGTCGATTCGAGGGACGTACGCACCCGCTTCTCTTGTGCTTTTTATCTCTTTTCCTATCTTCATTGACCTTCCGCGAGAAGATCGTGCTGCATTCATCACACGACACACACTTTTGTATATACGTCTCGTTATAATAGTTACGTTTCATTCGTTCGTTCTTAACCAATTAAAAACGCGTATATCCTGCGCGAACACTTGAAAACGACGCCGTCGCGACGCGCCATTGACGATCGATCGTTGGACGACGAAATGTCACTAAGTTCACGGCCGCGAAAAGGATCTATTCTACCGACGACAAATCTACCGTTCCTATTGGCTCCGTCGATAAGACTAAAACCTTTCGATCGGATTATTTTGCCTTGAGAGGAAGAGAGAGAGATAAGATTATATATATGTATATTACTTTCGTTATGATATTAAACATGCCCTGCGAAAAGCTGATCGTTTGTTTCCTTTTTTCTTTTATAATTGTATTTACTTCGAACTTTTACGTAGTATTATTTTCCATTAGATTGTGAAGTACTGTCAAGAACGTACCGTTACTTTCGGAATAATTATCTTCATTATATTCGAATATATTCGTCATTGAAGATCTCCCTTCAAGTTCGATTTTTAAAAAAGTTCGACGTACAATTGGAAACACGAACCCATTTACCGCGCTCATCTAAACACCTCGCTCATCGTCGAGATAATACATAGGAAACTTCAAAGGCAAATGGACATTGTGCATTCATATTCATGAATCTACTATTATGAACACCCTTCTCGTTTCTATTCTCATGAAAACTATACATCTTTCTCTCTCTCTCTCTCTCTCGCTCTGCTCGAAAATTGGATAGAGGCAGGATACGAGGCCGCTTAAATAATTATCGAAACCTATTGTTGTATAGATCTCCTTTGTTTCCACGTGTTCAGTTTTTCTTTTTGTTTTTATAAACTAAAAACTAGCTTTCAAAGAAGCGCATATACGTGTTATTTATCGTACAGTTAAAATAATTAAACGAATTTGCATTAGTAGATAAAGAAAGAAGTTAAGAAGCAGACTCCATGTTTTTATCAATAATGGCGCCAAAGATCAAAAAAGCTAGTACGATTAAAGAAATCTCTTAATATTCATTGAAACAATATTCATTTAACAGAAGCATTAATATTTCTTTCTAATCGATTCATCGTTTAAAATCACAACATCGACCTTGTCTCGTTCTATAAAATGCGTTTCCTAGGTATCGAACACAAGATTTATTGCATACACAGCTGGAAAATGGAAAGGAGAAGGAAAACACGTGCATCGTCGTTGAAGAAAAAAAAAAAAAAAAAAAAAGAAAGAAAGAAAAAACGAAAAAAGAAAAAGAAAACGAATTTTAGCATGCGAAGGAGGTTATATCCTACCTTCTTTCTGCTTGGTAGAAAAAAAACATCAAAGTTGTGGTAGAAACGACGAGAGGATGATATCGACGACGATAAACGTCGACAAATAACGTCGGTGTTTTTTCGATACAGTAGGCGCAAGAGAGAAAAGAAACAAAAAAACAAACGAAACACACGTAAGAGACAACACTCTCTACGAAGGATACACGAAACGTCGGAGGGTGATAAAGAAAAGAGAAGAAAAAAAAACGTGAAAGAAGAAGATTAGACGCGATTTAACGCACGCACGTACGCATGCACGCACGCACGTACGCACGCTCATACAAAACATCCGCCTATGTCGGCTGCCGGCGCACGACTGTGGATAATTCGCGCTCGCGACCGGCCTAGATATATGGGAGTTATTTTTAGCAAATGTTGTCACTTACCGTAGTTCCTATTGGTCCGCGGTGACGTCGTTCAGAACGGTCAGACGCTGTGATTCGTCCGAGTCGCGAATACGACCGAGATCGCGAACGACGCACGAAGTCAGTCGCGCATCGTCTTTGGGCGCGACTCGATTTTCTTCGCGCCTGAATCTGTCTTTCTTTTTTTTCTCTTTCTCTTTCTCCCTATTCCCCCTTTTCTTTTTTTCTCTCCGGCCGAATCCTTTTTTTCACCCTTTCTTTCGTTATATGACAACGACACTTTCCTCTGTCCGCTCTTTGTCGTTTTCTTATTGACACGTCAGATGATTCTAGAATAAATAATTTACCTCTTGATACCCGTTGCTAGATGCTAATAAATTACAGTAAGAGTGTGACTACTCGAGAAACACTTCACACTTGATTGTTAGAGATTCTCTAGTGTCAAGGTTAATGTCAAATTTTGGTCGAACGAAGATCTAGCAAAAATTAAATTAGTTTACATCTTTTTGATGGCTAAACGGTCGATCGAATTTCAGGTAAATAAATATTATTTATGGATCCCATTGGTAATGGTAATGAAAGGAATATTAACGCACCGTGCGGCATGCTGTGCTATTAATTTACGCGGAGCTTTCGAAAAGCCTTGAGGCTGAACGCCGTGCCTCTTTTCTGTTGTATGAAATCACGCTATTTCCACGGAGTAACTATTATATGAAAATTATATGCTAAAATTAGTCATGGATGATTACCAAGGGACAAGCACATAGATGAGAGATCTAATGAAAAAATAAAAAGAATTACAGGGGAAACTCGCGCTTTCTCGACATAATCTCGCTTCGATCCATTCCACAGATGATGAAGATATGCAAAGTGAGTAGAGTAATGGTAATGAACAATGCACGTGTTGAGTGCAGGATCGAATACATTTCACCGTCCTTAGTCATTAATATAACTGGCACTATACCTCTCGTAATTTAATGTTTCTAACATTTCGTAAGAAGAGAAAGAATATAAATAATTTCATCGTTGTTCTTATAACCTAAATTTAATCGTTTGAAATTTATTATATTTTTTTCCATACATTCTCGTAAGTCAAAATATAAAATATTGCCCACAAAATTTTTACATAGTATCGGAAAATAAATAATCTCAACTGCGAAGAAATATATATAAATAATCGTCCTTAAATTAGAAATATTGATTTATTTTCTAAATTATGCATTCTCTTATAGTCACATACACATTCGGATCAAATTAAATTACGTACTGTCAAAATATTGGATATCGGATAAAGTGACATCTGATGAAATGCCATGAAACTAATGAAATATGGCGGCTTTCGTGGTTAGGAAAAATGTTCAAAGATAATTTTAAATATTATAAAAAACGTAATCCATTGCCTGATTTAACAAATGTGATTGACTTTAATTGTCCAGATTTTAATAAAGTATGTATGTATGATTCATTATACGTTCTAATATATATGTATACATATTTGTATGTGTGTGTGTGTGTGTACATATGTATGTTTATCTTTAGGTTAAAAACATTGAAGCACATTTTACAAATGACACGTGTGAAAAAAAATTTGGATTAAAGTGTTCCAAGGATTGGGAAATTTATGAGTTGTTAAATATTCCAGGTAAACTAATATCATTGTGTATTATTTTCTTTAGTTTAACCTAATATTTATTACTTCTTGTAGGACTTATTTTTATTAAAAATCCATTTACGACAAGTGGTCATCATTACTGGATCATAAAATGTTTGAAGGATTATTCAAGGAAACCAAATAAATCAAATTTAGATGCTCATAATATTTTAACTAATGATGAAGCTTGGTGGGACATATGTTTCGGGTAAAAAAATACTCGTAATTATATTTTGGAAAAATTATTTTTTCTCATTTCTTTCTCAGATCCAATAATTATAATAGAGCAGAAAGTTTACTCCCAAAGTTAAGATGGGCAACATTGGGATATCATCACGATTGGGATACAAAAGTATATTCTGAAAGTTCTAAAACGCCTATGCCTATTGAACTTATCGAATTGACACAGTTTTTGGCTAGGGTATTAAATTTTTCAGAATTTAAAGCAGAAGCAGCCATTATCAATTATTATCGAATGAATTCTACGTTAGCAGGACATACTGATTGCTCTGAGCCAAATGTAGAAGCACCACTTTTTTCTATTAGTTTTGGACAGACTGCTATATTTTTGATAGGTGGTCTTTCGCAAGAACATCCAGCAGATGCTTTATTTTTACGAAGCGGCGACATAATAGTAATGACTGGTAAATCGCGTTTAAGATATCATGGAATACCTAAAATTTTATCAACCCAGTTAATTCCTTGGGATATGGACGAAACAGAGACTAATGAAAGTAACTGGATTTATGCAAAAAAATACATATCTAAAGCTAGAATAAATATAAACATAAGACAAGTATTAAAAGATGGCCAATTGACTTTATCTTAAATTATAGTAGCAATTGTTGTAAAGTAATCGTAAAAAATCATCGAATATTAATATGAATTTTAATCTTTAAAAATAAAAGCTTATGTAATATATCATTTTAAGAGTCGCCGGTTTTGTCTTGTTCTATTACATTATGATAAAATATAACAGAAATATTTAAAAAATCCCATGCTATTGTTGCCATTCGTGTTAAAAAATATTGAGACTTTTTTGTATGGTCTTGCTTTGAATTTTCTGATTCACTAGTTTTTGCATAAATACGAATACTTGGAAGGCACGATGAAGAAACACTTGAAGTTAAATATGGTTTGAGTAATATATTAGTGGCATCATGTATTGCTGTGTTCAAAATAAAATTTTTTGAAATATCTGGAGTATGGATTATCATTTTTTTTTTTTTTCTTTTTCAATGTACTGAAAATGACATAAACATTCTCTAATAAATCAAAGTATATATAAGATGATAGAAAATTTATGTAATTACAAACCTCGTATAGATCGTTAAATGTTCAATATTCTTTTTTCGATATATCCATTTTATGAAAGCACGTTAAACTTTAATGAAATTGTTTTAAATATTAATCCATTGAAATATTAGTCAAATATTGATTCACGTTTCAAATGTATGTTAAATTTTATGGACGACGAATCTATAGACTTAAATAGAAAAAACAGTTCTTTTCATTCGTGCAAGTATTTCGTCGCATGCGTTTCTAATTATTCCTGGTCTCCAATAACTTTGGTGTATATTTTTTGAATTAGCAGTGTTTAGATCTAACCTGAAAAAATTATTTGATTTGTCTTCTTGTATATGAAAGCAGCGATTCTCTATTGTCAATCGTCTTTCAAAAGAATTTTTCAATTCAGTTAATGTCATATTTTAGTATAAAAAAATTTTAAGAAGTCAATGTTACGTTTCTTAAGTTTTAGAATACTCAAAATTTAACAAATTAAAAATATCAAAACAGGTCATATAAAACACAAGTACAAAGATTGAATATCTTACTATATACATAAAGCATAAAAATGATACTTATACGATAGAAAAAGAAATAATATTATCATTACTTATGTAGAAGAAGTATATATCTACCTAATGTATTTCAAATACAGATCAGTAGACGGCGATAGCTGGTACTTACCATCATAAAATCTTTCTTCGATCTGCCGCTAGATCACACGTTCTTAATAAGCACTATAAGCTTTAAATTTGTAGGTATACAAGTGTAAAAGTTCTAACATAACATAAATTTAGCTCAAGCCCTACTCTGTTACTTTTAGTGTAGAATCCTGATAAATTTAAAAAGTCCTGATATAATTTATAATTCCGATAGTTTTCATCAATACTTTTGTTTATCCTTGAAAATCAAAGAATACAGCTTTATAAAAAATGAAAATTCTGTTGAAATATATTTTAATTGATAATATACTCTCTGTGAATACAAATATTTCTTATGTCAAAAATGTAAACCAGTTTTTTTTAGATCTGAGACACTAACTGCTTAAACAGTAAATTAACTATCGTAAATAACATTGTGCGGACCAGCCTGCTAATGAAATTTATTACAAGTAAATTAGGGCAGCCTGGTTTTATTAATTTTGATCAACAAGACTAGAGTAATGGTAATTGTTCAGCATGTAACAATTCAGTAGCAGCTGCAGAATCAGCACACATAACTAATGTAATGCCTGCTTGGTAAGATGCAGGTATACGAATATGAGTTGTACCAGTAGTTGTAACATTAGGCTGTTGTCTCTGATTCATTGCTTCTCGTATCATATTTACAACTTGTCCTGTTATAAAAAAAGAAATTTTGAGAGGACATATACCAAGTTATTAATTTTTAGAAAATCAAAATAAATAAAAAGCGGGATCTAGTAAATATGAACTCACCCAGAACATTAAGTTTCCTCCATTTCTGATCCATCTTTGCAAGAAGTGTTAAATCAGTATTTGCATTCCAACGTGCCAACACATCAGCTCGTCTCACTAATAAGATACTAGGACTAACAAGCTGATGCCAAACAAGCTGAAAATATTAAGTAAAATAATAAGTATATATTTATAATTGATTAACTCCCAAATTTTAATGTTATTAGCAAACCTGTTCTGGTAAACATTGTAAAGGGTTCGTTAAATATATGCCTGCTTGTCCTACGCCAAAGATCATTTGATGATGCCACGCATCTGGAATATCAGAACCTTCGCCACAATGTTGAAGGTTTAATGTAGCTATAGGTGCAGCTCCTAAAAAATAATACTCAAATTTTTAATAATCAAACAATTATGTACATATAATATAAAAACGAATCGTGTACCTTTAGAAATCCAATAATGTAACCAGTGAGAAAGTGAAACCTTTCTTTCAGGATAGAAGGAAAAAAATTTTGTAATGACTGCTCCACTTGTTGATAACGATATTCCTTTTGCTATGTCTTTATGAGTTGAACCAGCCAACGATCTACTCATTAAATATTGTGGAAGTGGTGAACCAAGATCTCTTAATCTAGTACCTACAGCTTTTACTAACACTTCTAAAGAGAAGGAAACATCCAAGGCCAACTGAAAAAAATACATCATTTGTAAGTGACATGATGTAGATATTTGTAGTTTAACGTAATTCTGATATATAAAATTTACCAAAGCATTGATGGCAGAAGTAGCACCACATGCAGAAGTTGCGATTTGAGTGACTTGTTTAACCGTAGCCTCTTGCTCGCTCCACAACATTACTTTCTCAACCGGTGGAAGTCCATCAATTTGTTCATTACACAGTTCATTTTCCTAAAAATATAATTATATATATATATAGAATATTATACAATATTTTTAATAATAGTAATAGTAATAGTAATAGTCGTAGTAATGGTAATAATAATAATGCACAAACCAAGTTTGAATCGCCACTTTGATTAAAAGCAGTTTGTTTATTAAGCATTAATTTTTTTGCCATCATTCGATGATAAAGAGTAGAGCTAAGATTAACTTTTCTTGAATTTAAATTTGAGTTTCCTGGTATGGATACAGTAGAGCTCTCTGACCATAACTCTGAGTCAGAATCTCGATTATCTCCAGGAGATATTAAGTCACCACTTGTATTGTGATATCCATAAGATTCGCGTAGAGGACATCCTAAGTTCCTGTGAAATCCAACAGATTCGGTCCTTCCATGAAGATTAGAATGGCATCCTAAATTTTGTTTAATAACATATCGTTATAACATTGTTTGGAAAGTAAGACTCATCAAGTTTTTTTTATTGGTTTACCAGTTCCACTGCTAGTACTTGGCATCCAAGGAGATGAATAACTTTGTTTGGAAGTTTGTTCACTGGTTGATCGATTGTTAGAACATTGTTGAATAGCTGTGTGGCTAACATTTTGTCCACTTTGAGAATTATGTTGAGGCACGATTGCTATTCCTTGTCTGGATACAACTTTACCACTACTCAAATCATTTAAAACAGGATCTGCCTCTGCATTATCTAATGTTATATTTTGTATGTCTTCATTTATAGAAGCCAAGTCACTGTCTCCTGTATCCTATAAGGAGAAAAAAAAGAAAGAAGCAAAAAGAAAAAAATATTTCAATATTAAAATCAACTAGTTCTCCTTGACATTTGAATTTGTTACCTGCTCGCAAGAAGGTCCAGGATCAAAGTCCATTTCTAGAAAGTCCATCTCTGGACTAGACCTACCACTGTGACACTGTCCTATTTCATGCTCTACAACTTGGCCTTGATTTACTTCCTCTTTCTGATCCAAATTAACTATATTATCATTTCCTTTATATGTATAAATACAATAATCTTCTCCGTCTGACATGTCTCCTTCATTTCCAGAACTGGAGTCTCTTCTGTCGATTGTATCTTTTTGAAAACACTAGGAAATATTATATGATTTAATATAATTGTATATTTTCTTATTGTTCAATTTTACTTGCTCTTTGTATAATTACTTACTCTTTGTAAACCACTTGGTCCAGCAACTTCTCTATTTCCATTAATATTAGGTCTTAGAAAACAACAAGTTCCTTGACTAGTTGAACCTATACTTCCTCCGATATTATTTAATACGCTAGCAGATGTATAAGATTTTGAGGTACATACGTGATCAGCTTCTGGGCTAGAATCTGAACTGCAGGAAACTTTAGAAGGACATTTTTCTATTTCTGACGCATAATCAACATTATTTTTCATATCTGTATCATCATTCGATCTAGAGATACCAGATAAATGCTGAGAGATAGTGGACGAATTTGATATAGATGTATTCAAATGTGTATTTGCATTCGATGCATTGACAGAACTATAAGAAACTGGTGTAACTGTATTAGTCAGATGACAATTCAACTGACTGGAAGATAGATTGAGATGCATTTGAGGCTTAGGCAAGTTAAGAGTATTTGCATATACAACAGTCTTATGCTTCAATTGACTTGCAGAGTTAGTATTTGCGATATGCGATATGACACTTGTAGTATTTACAAAAGTGGAAGATGAATTTGCATTTGGTGTGTCGGAAACAGTGACTTGTTCTAAGGAATGACTGCAACTAGATGTAGTAGCTTGCATCAAGCTTGTTCCATTAGAAACCACTATCGAAGATTTGGAAGGTAATACACTCTTTGCATCACTCTCACTGACGTTATTATTCAATTTCAACTGCTCATCTGATACTTTATTTTGTATTTTAGTTGCTTTGGATAACCTATTTCCCTGTTCAGTTGTTTGATTATCACTTTTTTGTAAGCCACCATCCAATCTTGTTTCAGATTTTCCCTGTATCTTTCCATCTTCTTTGGAATTCATATTGTATCGTTTGTACTTGCAAACGACAACAGCTAATTACAAAAATGCGACGGAATATCGTCGTAGCATAGATCTGTACAAAGAAATATATTACACATCATAGCCAAACGTAATTAATTAAATTACCTTACGTTCAATAAAAATTTTCATTTACTTACTAATGCATATCAGGAATTCATATGAAAACGAAGAAAGCAAAGTTTCATTCATCGAATCATAAAAAATACACGCGGATATACACGATAGTATAGATAAATAATGAATAATATTTCGATGAATCGTAAATGCGTTGATCGTACCTACGAACCCTCACGTCCCTATAATCTATCGTAATTCATCAATTAGACGAGACATTATTTTGACATTATTTCATTTGGAAATTATACGAGACCACTTAAAACTATATACATCGGACCATAGACTATATAATTTGTTAGGATTTAAGTAAATTTCTATTTTCTAGTAAAAATATTTCCTTTAAAGGATTCATCCTCTTTTTATTAACAGCTCCTCCTTACATATATTACTTCCGGAAGTCAGCTGATCGTAAGGAACGAATATACGCACGAGTTTGTTAATCTTCGGACGACAACGACTTTGAAAAAATTGATAATATTGTTTAGGACAAATTAATGTTACACCTTATAACTCGTTCGATTGCCGACGAAAAAAAGCTACCGATCGAAGTAAACTTTCATCTCGATACTTCCTTAAACAAATCACAGTATGTATTTACGAAGACGAGTAACGCGATCGTAGTAAACCTGACGAACCCCTATCAATTTTTTGATTGTAGCGCCATCTGAACTAAAACTTGTAGATGTCGCTAGTATGGATTACAATAGAGAGCAGTTTGACGTTAGTGGTATATGCAGCTTTTCGTTCCTTCGTTCGAGTGATTTGATTTCGTTGCAATTTACTAATAATTGTACATTGTTGCGAATAAGTTGCAATTAATTTTTATATCCATAATTCGTTGTGTTGTTTAGGTAATTATATATTATATTTTCTTGTAATTATTCTTTTGAGATCAGTAATGAATATCATGTTTTTGTTCTGTTCGTCATAATCAATAATATATATAAGCAGTCCTTACCTTTGTCATAAATAAAAGAATATTATAATTTCTATACATACGGATTTTATTTGTTAAGGAGAACATTATCTTTATGATATATAATCTTAATTTTAATATAAATTTATTTTCTTTTTTCTTTTTAAGCGCAGTTGTATGTATTTCACATCGCCATCGCAGTAACCTAAAAACATAAACGTCGACTATTACGAATTCATACGTTTTTCCAATATTTCTAGATAATTCTGTTTTATTTTCGGATTAGAATATTAAGAAAAGAATTTATTCTAATCTTATTACCTATCCTTATTGGAAAAACGCAGATTTTTGTAAAAACTCTTACAGGAAAGATCATCGCATTAGAAGTGGAAGCATCTGATACGATAGAAAATATCAAGACCAAAGTACAAGATGAAGAAGGGATTCCTCCTGATCAACAAAGACTTATCTTTGCTGGTAAACAATTAGAAGATGGAAGGACTCTTTCCAGATTGTAACATTCGGAAAGAATCTATTTTACATTTAGTTTTGCGTCTTCGTGAAGGCTGGAATACTTGAATCAAAAGATTATAAACCCTTTTGTAGTAAAATTTAGTAAATGTCGTAGTGTATCTACTGATAGTAACTTATTCATTTTGTATATTTATTTGAAAGTTTTATTTCAAAGTTATTTATGCGATGTATGGTACGATTTAAACAAAAATCGTAATAAATCTGAGCACAGGCATTAATTATCATATGCAAGTGTGCACGTGCTCCATATATGTAAACATTAATCAATTAAAAATTTTATTAATCCTTAATTATACTACTTTATCATTTATCAAGTATTGCGTCATATATAATAATAAAATAAGTCTTTCTCAAATTTTCAAGCAAAGTATAAACAGTATATAGAGAGACAGCAGCTTCGATTTTTTAAATTAAAGGTAAGGTTATGGTATTAGAGTATAGATGGCATCACGAGGCTTCCCGAACAAACATGTCTGTAATAAGCGGACAGCTATAATTAAGATAGAAATAGATTAATGCGAACAATATTTTCCTTGCAATATTTTTAATAAAACGATTATTGATATCGATATAAAATACTTGTCAAAAACAATAGACATTCGTTAAGAAAAATTGAAGAGAAAAAGAAGGTACTAAAAATCATTTTTAAATAATCGCATGAGAAACGTGCGAAATTTGAATAACAAACGACCAAACAATTATTTTTTTGTGTTCAAACTTATGTAACATCGAAAACTGTAGATAAAGTTAAATGATCGTATAAGTCGTATACGATGTGGTCCGCCTTCGACCCTGTGTTGCTTTTGTTTGGAGAACGGATCGAGAACAAGGTCACGCAGGTAAAATGGCAGTCGGAGTACCGAGATCGGTCGTGGCTTGACGATAACCTCGCGTCGTGACGCGTGTATCGTCTACATTTTTTACGCGAATAAACGATTAAGTGACATTAGTTCATTCAACGACAATAGGACAAGTGAAAATGATCGATACTTAATAGATCGAAATAATTTATTTTCATTAGGATCATAGAGATAGATCTTCTCGATCGATTTGGTAAGTCAATAACATTCCGGTAAATTCTTGATCCACGTGAATTCGTACATATATACATACACGCATACGTGTTATAAAAATTTGTTGAATTATATATGTAAAAAAATTGCCAAAATTTTTAATTATTTCGCCTTTTGAAATCTTTTAAAATCTTTGAAATTTTTGTCGCGCCATATAGGTATAATCGTGCGGTATGATAATCGCAGGAGGCGTCGCACGCAGCCACTTGCGATCTGATAAAAGAGTTGAAAGAGAATTTTTTTTTACAATCTACGTGTTCTATATCAGAAGGCAATTCTGATAAAGGCTCTAGTTTCTACCTGATCGTTTGGGCGAAGCCTCATCGACGGTAACAATGAAAATGGAGGTACGTGTGCATATCTTCATATATATATATATATACTTTTTATTTTTTTTCTTACTATTTAAATTTTTACATCGTCCTTTTAAGTTCGTTACATCACAATCGTTAAATTATGCGTTGACTCAACTTCTATGCCGTAAATTAAAAAACATTTTTTTGGTTGATAGCGAATCGAAGATAAAACTGCATTTGTCATTGCCAACATATACAATTCTGTACAAGTTAATTTTGCGCGCGTGTGTGTACATATATATATATATATATATTAGCCATTCGTATAAAGTATTCTCTCTCTTTCTCTCTCATTATTTTTGTCATAAATAATAAGTAATAAATAAATAGAACACAAAATAAAAATCGTCACGTTGTAAAGATAAATATTTGATGAAGATAACGTTGATGTAGTGCATAAGAGAGTATCGTTGAAAATTATGAGTAAAATCACGTACGAGATCATACGTGCGTCATCGTATGTGTACGTATTAAATACATTTACTCTTATATTCCTATATATGTAGGAAGTATAAGTAAATTTTCTAGGAATTGTTACGTTTCCTACTTAAGATCTATTCTAGTTAAGATAGAATCATCCGATTTATTACACGTGTATTTACATGTATTTACTACGTAACGAATTTCTTGGTATACATAACGTTTGTAAACCATAATAATACAATTATACCTTTAGTATAATACTATAAGCACTATATTAATTATAATAACATAAAAATAATAATATATTGATAACAGGATATATTTAACAAATAATACAATACTAAATATAACATTAATAATATAACGATAAGAGACAATTCTCTCTAAAACGTAACAAACATGGATCCTTTTAGTATATACCGATAATAAAGAATTATAGTTGCAAATATATATGTATCACGTTTAAACATTATCGTAGAAACGTTTTGAAAATATTTCAATATTGTTATTTTTGTTATTATTTTAGTAATGTGTAGTAAAAATGAGCATTTGATAAAAGGTAGTCGAGTTACTATTCAAATTAGCTAAGGCTAGAAATTTTTTAATCTACTCTCGATAAAATGACTTTTAAAAAAGAAAAAAGAATACTCATATATTCTTGTGGAATCGTTAATAAAAAAATCAATAGAAAGTTTTTTTAATAATTCAAATTATTCGTATTGAAAATATTTATAAAAAAAAGAAAACAAACTAAATATTCTTAGAGAGAAATTCTCCTCCTTTCTCTTTTCGATTTCGCAGATTTAAAGTTTTTTATAAAAAAATTTCTTTTAATATTAACCGTTAATCAAATTTATGAGAGAATTATTTAGTAGTCCGAATATATATATCTAGGACAATTTAGTAGACGAATCTTTCACAGAACACTTGCTTCCAAAGCAACAGATGTTTCTGTGAAGCTGGTATATTATTACGTTGAGAAACACCTGTGATACTTTTGTTTGATCATTAGATCCCTCATCTCTCTCATCCAATTTTTTTCTTTGGTATAATAACAGATATATTTGAAACTAAAATGAAAGAAAAATTTATGGAGATCGTAAAACTCATCTTCTCTCAAACTTTCCTAATCGACTCGACTAAATAACGATATGTGTGTCGAGTGTTTTATAGTAGTCAATAAAAAGATTCTACATAAGATCATTTGAAATATTCATTATATTAGTGATTATTACTATAATTATTTCATAGCCATACTACTCTTGCGATAAAGTCATATCGTCATTGATTATCTGTGAAAGTAGACTCATATTGTGAAATAAACAAGATTTTGTATTGTTTTGCGTTCGAGGATGCATAGAAAATTTCAAAAAGAAAATGTATCGGTGCTTCTTTTTTCTTCTAAATAAAGAGAAAATGAATTTTCTTGATCGGAAGCTGTCGGAAAGGAGGCAATAAGACAAGTCAGGAAGATCCGTGGCCCATTTTTTTTAGAAAGGAAGCAACCAACCGGCTTACGGTTCAGCCGGCACGTTACATCGAAGCACAGCAGTCGCTGTTAGTTTTCTGCGAGCGGCATTCCTGAGTGCCGCTCGAGTGCAGCTGCTTGGGTAAAATCCGTAGAGTAGAGTAGAGAGAGAGGAACTTACAAATTGGATAAATATTTTAGTTCCTACGCGGAAGTTGTTCGAGAAGGATTTGCAGTTTTCTTTTCTTTTTTTTTTTTACATTTATACATCAATAAAAAAGTCGTATATACTCATTTAATTATCATTTGAAGTGAGTTTCGATAAAAAAAAGAAGGAGAAAATAAGAAAGAAAGTGACATCTAATCTTTGACTTTTCTTAGAAATCAAAAAAGATCGATTTATCGATAGATCGATGTGAAATATTCGAAATGATTCATAGATTTGAGTCACATACGAGAGCACGTGTTTTCACCGATATAAAGATTTAATCAAAAAGATCAATATCGTTGCATAGTTTTTTCTTTTCTCTCTCTCTCTCTCTCTCTCTCTCTCTCTCTCTCTCTCTCTCACTCTCTTCTTCTTCTTCTTTTTTTTTTAATTACAATAAGGACAGAAACCTGGATGATCAAACCCGATCATATTGCTACTGAACACACAACCTGTTTTTTGGAATTCACTTCCCGTTAGCATCAAGATCGGTAGCACTATGGTCGTTTGGTATTCCAGGTATTTCGCCGTTACCTTTCTTTTTGTCGATTAATGTCAGTTCTTTTCTTTTCTTTGCTTACTTTTCTTGAAGAAGTTAAAGGTCATGGGATAAATCATTGTATCGTTGGCTCTCCTCGCTTTATTAACAAATCGCAGATAGGTCATGAATTTCATATTACGTATTCGCTTTAACAATTTTGATTACTTTGTAACACGTAAAATAATACAAAAAAAAATTGGATATTCGTAATTATTTGTTGTTGTAAAAATATCATGATCTAATGAAATAATCATATAAAACACAGAGAAATGGTCTGAGAAACATTCGAAGCAATAAAATATTTAAAAGATAAAAATTTTGTCATAAAATTATAATGTAACGAAGATAATCTCGTTTTTAGGCGGAGCATAGATTGGAGCAGTTAAAAAAGGCAACAGACAGAATACAAAAGGAGATCGAAGAGGTCACGGAGAGGGAGCACGAGCTACGAAACGTGGGTAGCATTAAAACCACGTCGCACGAGACAGTGGATTCCAAGGTGGGTATATCTAAGGGAGAAAGAGAGAGAGATATCTTGGTGCATACGAAGGTGGTCGAGCTCAAGGTCGCTCAACGTCGAAGGAAAGTGAGCACGTCGGTCGTGTGATACTTATAAGGATCCAAAATGTGCATCCTTTGCACGCTTTATACGTGCTTTCTTCCTAATACGAGAATCACTCAGATTAGATTTTTCATTGGAATTTCAATCCACGTTTAATCCCATGTATTGTTAACAATTAAAAATTATATATATATATATCATGTTAGAACACATAGAAATATCAAATTCGCTAATTTTTAAATAAAGTCATCCGCCGATTGAAAGGTAAATCTCTCATAAGTGAAGAATCTCTAGAGTCTAACAAGTAGAACAGAACTAACGAATCTTTAAGAATGAATTCACATAATAAACTTAGACTAACTCAGTACTAAGACTATTTAGTATTTAACGGACGCGTGACTAACGAATGAAAGCGTAAAATAATGATTTTAAAATATGTATGTTGATATTTGATGAATTTAGGTGAGACGTATGCCTCAAGCTTTGGCATCGAGTAAATTGAAGAGGGCGACGTCAACGCCGCAGATTCTCGAAGCTGTTAATCTTGTCCCTTCGACGCAATCTACTTTACCAAAAATGACGAACGGTGTGATATCTTCAAATTCAACAACGAGACCTTTACGTTTTGCTACAGCACCTAGCCAGAAAGGATTGATGCATAGGTTTCTAGCAACAAGAGGAAAGATTTATAAATCTAATACAACACCTAATGATCTTATAACTTCGTCTACCACTGTACCTACCATTGCACTTAATCCTATAAGCGTAAAAGCTTTTAATCGTAGTTTGAAGATACAACTCGAGCCAGACGATGAGCCTAAAAAACCTCCTGTTAGGAAGGGTTACGTACCTGTCGAAGAAAAAATTCAAAAAGAATTGCACGAGATGAAGGAACGAGAAAATGAACTTAGGTGAGCAATCGGCTGTAATATTTATTAATAAGAATAAGAGAAAAAGAAATAAGAGAATGAGAGCATACAATGGAGGGTATACAGTGATGCAAATTATGAATGAGTTGTTAGAATACTTCTTTTCTTATCTTTTAATACCTTACGTATACGTGTAATATACAAGAATTGATATTTCTTAATTTTTTTTTTTTTTTTTTGTAGATTAATGCGTTCTCAAATGTTAGCAAAATCTCAACCGAATCTCTTAGACATCGGTAATGATAATGATTCCGATATCTACGATGGTACAGGCTCCTTAAGAAGCGGAGCATCATCTAATACGTTAAACGAAGATGAAATAGAAAGAGAAAACAAAGGCAAACATAAGGTATAATTATTTTATTTGTCTTACTTTCCCGAAAATTTTCATTGATTCATCATCATACGAATTTACCATGATTTTTATAAAGTTTTAACACTCATACACATCTAATCTTTATCTAATCAATATTCTTATCTATTACCGAGAATCGGTTACTTTCATTGCTCTTTAAAAATATTACTGAGATCGTAAAATACACTTTGTTTTGTTTTTACTTAAAAACGAAATCGATTCAATTATTATGAAATTAATATTGAGTCAGAGGTAAGAGAAGTATCATCATATAAGTTTAATTTGTGTTTCAAGTGAAATTATTTTTAGCCGAATCCACGACGTCGAAGTACTCTCATCGCTCAATGGGAAAATCTTATAGCTGCGAAGAAAGAATCCACTGAAAATAATCATGAAAACGATAATGCTTTTTGAAAAATGATTTATCGTTAATGTTTTTCTAAGGTTTTTTCTGTCCTATTTGTTCCGTACGTTTGATAAATCTATTATTTAATCTCTCTTTATATATATTTTTTAGGTACGTAATATATATATATATATATATATATATATATATATATGTATGTATATGTATATATTCTATGTATCACCGAGTAATAAATTATAAACGAATATTTATTAAAACATGAAGACTTGAATAAAAAATTTATATACGCGCGCGTACACGCACACACACTCACACACACAGATTGCGGTGTAGACGTGCACACTGCGGATATTATAATAGTTTTGTAATATAATATTTCTCCGCATTTTTATACATAAATATTGGAATCTTAGGAAATAGCTTTAATACTATTGATTTAATATCTGTTTGTTGTTGTCTGATAATAACGAAGTATGATTAAGTTATTAATTAATTAAGAATTAGTTCTGAAATATATTTTTTTACTAGTAGGAACAAGTAGATATTCTGCAAAATAACTTGTAATATTTACTCAACAAGAAGGTACATATACATGTATACAGTAATTAATTGAAAACTATAAATTAAGTAAGAAATAAATCCAAATGTATGTGTGATCGTATTATTGCTATACGTATATATAACGATGCTAATCAAAATTATTCGTGCAATCTCTGTTGATATGGTGCCGAATTTCATATTAATTTATTAAGTTGTGTTTTTGATCTTATTATTAATATCTATATTAATCTCATGCTTATTCAAATGTGCAAACACATTTACTTTCGTTTAATTAATTCATAGAAAATATTTCGATTATTATGTTCTTTTTAAAAACGCGTTGTTTTTATGTTAAAAGCATAGTGATTATAAATCTACTTGTTTTATAAAGATTTTCTATATCTAGTATAAATCTCAATTTATCATTTAAATACTACTTTATAGAAAATAACGATAATTGTTTGTATGGAATCAGTAATTCACAACCGATAATAATAGTTCTTAATATTTCTTAATATGTGAAAGATAAAGAGAAACTCTAAAAATACAGAATATTGTTTATAATTAACATTACATTTTCTCATAAATACATCCAACATTAATATTTTATATAGATCCATGCTTAATAAATAATGTACGAACATAATTAATACACTAATAATATTGCATTAAGAATATTACAAAGTATTATAATACAAATAAATAATATTTCTTAGAACTCAATACATCTCTTATTTTAAAAAATATTTTTAGTGATAGTTGGTCAAATAAATATCTTACTTATTTACAGCAAAGGAAGATTGAGATTTGTATTACTCGTTTCCGCCGCTAGATGGCGCTGTTAGTCATTCCTAGTTCCTTTCCATAGACACTGCCTCATGGGTAATTATCATTTATTGTGTGGTTTGATTTTGACAAGTGTGCTCTGTTAAAACTTTAAAATAATTTAAGTAATTTAATATTTTTGTATAAGAGGAACAATGGAAGAATTACAGAAAAGAATTGCAGAGCTCGAAGAGGAATTGCAAAAGGAGAGATGTAGAAATGCAATTACTGCACGCGAAAAGATTGAACATATGTCTGGTGAAGTTATAGATTCTAACCCCTACAGGTATTTAAATAATAAATGAAAAAAAAACCTTTTATTTTGTTTTATTTTGTTATATAAAACATATATAGGATAAAATAAAATATATTTATAATTTTATAGTCGGCATATATAGGTTAAAATGAAATATATTTATAATTTTATAGTTGGCATATATAGGTTAAAATAAAATATATTTATAATTTTATATTTCATAGTCGTCTAATGGCATTAAAACGTATGGGTATTGTTAATAATTATGAAGATATACGACAAAAAACAGTAGCTATTGTTGGGGTTGGAGGAGTTGGTAGTGTAGCTGCAGAGATGTTAACAAGATGTGGTATAGGAAAGGTTAGCAAAAAAATTATTTTGAATATGTGTAGTGTTACTTCAATATTATCAGATTATACCATATCTTTGTCTTTTTATTATATTTGTATAAAAGTATGATGTATTTTAGCTAATTCTTTTTGATTATGACAAAGTGGAATTAGCAAATATGAATAGATTATTTTTTCAACCATATCAAGCAGGACAGAGTAAGGTGGAAGCTGCTGCCAAGACTTTACAATATATTAATCCTGATGTAGAAATTGAATCACATAATTATAATATTACGACTGTAGATAACTTTCAAGATTTTATGATTACGATAAGGTATATACATATATATATAAAATTTTGATTATTATATGTGAAACAAATTTATTGCAGAGTAATTTTATTTTGTAATATGAATTCTAGTACATCAAGCTTAATGAATGGCCCTGTGGACTTAGTTTTAAGTTGTGTCGATAATTTTGAAGCACGTATGGCAATAAACACTGCTTGTAATGAACTCAATCAGTTGTGGTTTGAAAGCGGAGTTTCAGAAAATGCAGTCTCTGGACATATTCAATTTCTTATACCAGGAGAGACAGCTTGTTTTGCTGTATGATACTTCATGTAATTTATAAATCTATTCTTCACTTTTTTTAATTCATTCATTTTTAGTGTGCACCACCTTTGGTTGTTGCATCAAATATTGATGAAAAAACTTTAAAGAGAGATGGTGTGTGTGCTGCATCCTTACCCACAACTATGGGTATAGTAGCAGGCTTTTTGGTACAGAATACTTTGAAATATTTACTTCACTTTGGAGATGTAACATATTATTTAGGTTATAATGCATTGCAAGATTTTTTTCCAACAATGGTATTAAAGCCAAATCCAAATTGTGAAGATAATTATTGCAGACAAAGACAACAAGAATATCAGGCAAAACCAAAAGTTGAAAAGCCTGTTGAAGAAGTTAGTGATACAAAACCTTTGCACGAAGACAATGAATGGGGTATATAATAAAATTTATTATCAGCACTGTATAAATATATAATATTTATAATATAGTTAATTGTTTAATGATATAATCTGTTAACAGGAATTTCCTTAGTAGAGGAATATGAACAGCAAGAAGAAGAAAATGCTCAGTTAGTTAATACCGGTTTAAAACAGGCTTATACCATATCTGTACAACCAACTAATTCTCAAAATGAAATAGCAAATACGTCTGGTCCAAGCTTAGAAGAACTGATGCAACAAATGAAATCTTTATAATATTTTTAAACATTACAAAAATGTCTATAAAAGTTAAATATTAAATGCATTCCATGAAACAATAATGACAAATTTTTTAGATGAATGTTTTTGCATATTCGCATTATTGAGGAATAAAACTTACAGAAATAAAATTAAAAATAAATTTTTTTAGATTAAAATATAAAAATAAAAAATAGAATTGGAATATTAGCTTATATAATTTTATTAAATATTTTATCCATACATCACTAGAATCAAGCGAAAGTAAATGCGGAATGAAAATACAAAACCATATAAACGTTAATGTTTGTGAGTGAAATCTCTGAGCTTTCAAGAAATAATAAATTCTTGAAGTGAAAATGACATGAGATTAATGATACAATTATATTTTTTAAAGATATTGGCATTTGAATACAATTGCATTTTTTGAATACAATTTCTCTGTTCACAATCAGTTAACAGATAAATTTAAAAATAAATGTTGCTCAATGAAATATTGTAACAAATGTAAAAGAACGAATTTTTATATAAATACATTATATATTCCAATGAAATTCTAGAACAATTGAAAAAAGTAAATATTAAACAAAGTATAAAAAAGAAAAAAGAATGAACTCAAAGTCAATTTTTATAATTGTAAATTTCTACTTTTGCATAAATCCATCTTATAATACACCTGTGAATAGACAATGGAAAATATTAATTAGATTTGATACCAATTATTATTCTTCGTCATCGCGAGTTCCACCAGGTGGTGCTTTTGGACCTCCAGCACGCTTTGCCATAATAATTTGATCAACTTTAAGCACAGTACAAGCAACTTCCACTGCATACTTAAGAGCCCACTGCTTGGTAAGGAATAAATCTAAAATTCCTACTTTAACTGTGTCCACAAGAGCAGTACCTTCACCCTATAATATTAATATTAATTAATTTTTACTAACAAAATAAAGTACGTTTAGAAATATAGTTAAGAATATTACTAACTTCGATATCAAATCCGTAAGTTTTTTTACCCTCTTTATGCGCAGCATACAATTTAGAGAGTAATTCAGATGCATGATTACCACTATTTTCTGCTAAAGTTTTTGGAAAAACTTCCAAAGCTGTAGCAAATCTATGTGCTGCATATTGTGCTAACCCTGGTAAAGTATCAGCATAAGAAGCAAGATGTGAAGCCAGCTCAATTTCAGTAGCACCAGCACCAGGAAGAAATCTGCCATCTCTTGTAATTCCTTTAAAAGTATTAACGCCGTCGTCTATTGCTCGTTCAATATCATCCATATAATTTTCTGTAGACCCTCTAACAAGTATAGTGCTAACGCGACTATCGTTTCCATCCAATCTAAAGATCACTACTATAGTGTCCCCTAATTCGTCAATATAAACAGAATCAGCATATCCCAATTCTTCTTTCGATGGTGCAACTAACTTCGAAAGAGCTGTAGCTCCAACAGTTTTTGATAACCGTCTAATGTCGAATTTACTAGGTATACGGACAGCCATTAAATTGTACTTAATCATATAATGAAGAGCCATGTCACCAAATTTTCCACCCGACACTACAACTGTAGCTCCAGTAGCTGCAATTGCTTTTATTTGTGTTTCTAATAATGATTCTTCTCCACGTGAAAATTGCATCAATTCATCTGCTGTCTTTATTAATACTGTTCCCTTAGTTTCTGTTTGCGTGATATCAACAGGGCAAGTATAAACAGCAATCTTAGCATTGGACTGTTTGGT
Organism: Vespula pensylvanica; assembly: GCF_014466175.1. Lineage (NCBI taxonomy): Eukaryota > Metazoa > Arthropoda > Insecta > Hymenoptera > Vespidae > Vespula > Vespula pensylvanica. The sequence goes on along the minus strand of NC_057702.1, from coordinate 686,675 downwards.
TACATCTCCTTCTACTTGACGTTTAAATACCATTCCATTTACTACTTGAGAGGATGTTAAACCACCTCCAAGTATTTTACAGACACGTACATTGTCCACATTAAATGTAGTTTTTTCAGGTAAAATAGATACACATGCTTTGCTAACAAGAGACGCCAGAAGATCTTCATTTCCATATTGTTTGCTCATTATAGATGTTTTGATTCCAACTTTCATTTCTTCTTCGTTCTGATGATCTTTTATTTCATGAACAACCAAAGTAGGAAGAATTTCTAATGCTTTTTCTAATGCTCCTTCATAACCTTCCACTATTTCTGATGTAGTTATACCCTATTAAAAAATATAACTTATTTTTTAATATAAAATTGAATAAAAAAATACTTCATAAAATTTTCATTATATATAATTTAATACCAAACGAAGAAGTTCTTCTGCAGCTTCAAGTAAAGCACCGGCAAATATGATAACAAAGTTTGTACCATCTCCAGCTTCTGCTTCTTGCATTTTAGATGCAAGAACTAACAATTTTGCGGCAGGATGCTCTACTTCTAATTCATTAATAATTGTAGCTGCATCATTAGTGACAAATAATTTTTCAATATGATTAATAATCATTTTATTCATGCCATTTGGACCATATGCAGTTCTCACTGTTTGTGCAAACTGTTTGCAAGCAGATATGTTTCTATATACTGCTTCTTCTAACCCGGAGAAATACTGTTAAAAAAGCAAATTTGTAATATTTTTTTGGTAACAAAAATAGATTTTGTAATGAATATTATGCAACTACTATAATCATTAAAAAGATTTGTACACAATTAATGACTGCAAAATATACAGAATTCTACAATTATTAATTGTAAGTGAAACTTAATGTTTATTTGAATTTACAAATTATAAATAAATTGTTAAGTAATATAAATACGATATATTGTAGGCATTAAAAAGTAACTATATAACGTATTTATGAATTTTATAATATTTTATAATCATGTGTAAATCTAGTACGAGGAATGTCTATAAAAGGTAATGACGTCGATGGCGGTATCGACATTACTTTCATCGCATTTTTGACTATAGTAATTTGTAATACAACATTGAATTTGATAAATCGATTAATATATACTTACACGAGCACCGTCTTTTAACATTTGGGCAACGCCCGGTGCTTTTGGTACGTGTAAAGCCATCTTTTAATAAAAAATTCGAACAACCACAACCTCACGTGTTATAAAATAATGATTACTATACGACCATAAACTCAACGAGAACCTTCTTTTTAAAGATAGATCTTTCCTTTGTAGTAGCGTATTGCAGTTGTGCATTTCCAAAAGTGAGTTACATGAGCGCGCTGACAATATCCAATCATCATCAAGTTGAAATAGCTCTGATTGGTTGAATCCAATTGGTTGTATTAACCAATTATAATAATGCATATACAATAAGATTTTTTTTTAATATATTTTAAAGTTTTTAATTTAAATATTATCATTTAAGAACGTATTAATATGTGTCTAAAATAATTAAATAATTATTTTTAAATTACGTACGTATTATGTGTATATATATCAAGCGTTTCAATTACAGATGGCGTTTCGAGTTATATCGATACGTGGCAAATACAAAGCTTCGATAAATGTCACTTGTCACAAGTGAAGTTGTCACAGATAGGTACTGTATACAATTTAAATAGTTCAAATTTTTATTACATAGACACACACATATGCACATCGCACATGTGTGATTTTACTTTATCTCTTGTTGATTACATGAAACTTCTTTTTCCTCGAGAAACGTACGTATTAATAAATAAATATTTTTTCAGAATAACTATATGCATTAAAGCATCATGAATATTCAATATATAAAGAATATAGAAAATTCAACGTACAGTAAACAACATAATGGGCTTATACAATATGGAACTTCTGGCTTTCGAACTAAGTAAATATACTTTTTATATTATTTAAATTTGAACAACTTTATATTTATAATATTATATTATTATATATTGTATTATTAAATATATTATTATTATTTATTAATCTACTTTTAGAGCAGATTATTTAGAGCATGTACTTTATCGAATGGGAGTTTTAGCTGTCCTTAGATCCAAGATATGTAATGGTAAGAATTAATTTGTTTTTTGGTATTTTGATATCATTATTATAAAGAAAAGGATGATTACTTTTAATCAACCTTAAATTTGATATAAAATAAAAGGTTTTATTATATTATAGCTGCAATTGGATTGATGATAACAGCTAGTCACAATGTAGAATCAGATAATGGCGTAAAATTAGTTGATCCTAATGGTGAAATGTTAGAAACATCTTGGGAAACAATAGCTAATGATTTAGCTAATGCAAATGATACTGATATTATAACTGTTATTCAACGTATTATAAATGAACTAAAAATTGATATGTCTGTGAGTGCAACGGTAATAACAGGCAGAGATACAAGAAAAAGTAGTCCTAGTTTATTAGATGCTGCACTTGCAGGTATCAGAGCTTTGAATGGTATTGTAAAAGATTTTGGAATTGTTACTACGCCTCAATTACATTATCTTGTTGTTTGTACAAATACTAATGGCAATTATGGAGAACCAACATTAAAAGGCTATTATACTAAATTTTCGAACGCTTTTGAACGTATGAGAAAATACAGGAATTCATTTAATAGTGACAAATATATAGCAGAATTACAATTGGATGCGGCAAATGGTGTTGGTGCACTAGCTATGAAAGAATTTCAGAAATATATAGGTTCTGCACTCAAAGTTAATATTTATAATGATGGAAATGGAGAATTAAATCACATGGTATATAACTTTTTGAAAAATCATATTATTAATTAAGATAAAAGAATATATATTTTTCTTTTTACAGTGTGGAGCTGACTATGTTAAAATACAACAAAAAATACCATTAAATATGCAACCCGAAGTAAATGCTAGATGTGCTTCCATAGACGGAGATGCAGATAGAATAGTTTATTTTTATGTAGATGAAACTAAAAAATTTCATATTCTTGATGGAGATCGTATAGCTACTCTTGTAGCAGGTTATATCAAAGAGCTTCTTCAAGAAAGTTCTTTGCAATTAAATCTTGGCCTAGTTCAAACTGCATATGCTAATGCAGGTTCAACTAATTATATTTCACAAAAATTGGTATATATTTATTTATCTCCATATTGTTAGAGTAATCTTTAATTAAATATTTCATTGAAAAATTATATTTAGAAAGTTCCAGTTGCATGTGTTTCAACAGGTGTAAAACATTTGCACAGTAAAGCAACAGAATTTGATATTGGTGTTTATTTTGAAGCAAATGGTCATGGGACTGTGGTTTTCAAAAAAACAGCTATCCAATCTATTTCAAATGCTGCAGAAAATACTATGTAAGATTTGATTTGTTAAAATTATACACAAACAGTCTTACTAACATTTTATTATCATTATAGGTTAAAAGAAAATGAACGTACTGCTGCTGAAAAATTAATACATATTATAAATATAATCAATCAGACTATCGGTGATGCCTTAAGCGATATGTTGTTAATAGAAACTATTTTATATGCCAAAGAATGGAGTATTATTGAATGGGAAAAAAGTTATACAGATCTACCAAATAAACAAGTGAAAGTCAAAGTTAAGGACAGAAATATTATTACAACGACTAATGCAGAAAGACAGTGTGTTACACCAATAGGATTACAAGATGAAATTGATAAAGTTGTAGCTAAGTATTCAAAAGGAAGAAGCTTTATCAGGTATTTTGTACATCTAAAAATCAATATTTTCATTCTAGTATTTTTATTTGAAATAATATAAATAAAATATTACTAGACCTTCTGGAACTGAGGACATAGTACGTGTTTATGCAGAATGTGAAAATCTATCTGATGTCGACAAATTGGCCGCAGAAGTATCTTCACTTGTTTATAGATTTGCTGGAGGTATTGGACCAGAACCTACTTTGTGACGACACTGATCTTTTCTTAAATTTTATGCTTTTATTAAATCTGCATTTAGTCTTATCACAGAGAAGACAACAATTGTTTATTTTTAAGTAAGTTCTAATTCCTTGTTTATTTTTGATTGGATTTATATATTTTTAAGATCAAATATATTATATCCTTACGTTTATATAAGGCGATTAGGAAATAATAAATAAATAAACTCAGAAGTTTATAAAATATTGGAAAATATATTTATATATATTTTAATATAATGATTATATATAATTAATATTGGTGTTACATTGGTTGTATATTAGAATTTTTTTTGATAAAGATATATATTTTACGTAGCTTAACGCATGAGAGTACACATATATATATATATATATATATATATATATATATAATGAGATATAATATATCAAAGATTTTTTTCTATTATGTGGCCTTGACGCGTCTGCGCAGTACACACAGGCAGCACACACATTTATTAATAAGTTTACAATGAAAAATTTATAAATATATCAGTTATTTTTTCAGAAACTTTTTATTCGATGATAAAAAATGTAGAATTAACCTAATATTAAATTTTTTAGTATTCGTGTAAACGAGAGAAAGAGAAAAAATTTGGCGGCGATTTAAGCCAATTAAAATCGAAAGAAAGATATATGATTTTTCACGATCGGCCAATCGTGTGAAAGCTTTCGGCTATTTCGTGTATGCTGCCATCTCGTGTTAAAAACTTGAATTATTCGATATTCTTACATCGGAATCGAATCTTAATACTACAAAAAGTAGATCGTAGCGTGTATGCTTGTCGGTTCGACCAAAGATTCGTACGGCAATAACTGTTGTAATCGTCAGACGCCATTTTGTGCCTCGTTTCGCTATAGAGCGTCACGAAAGTTTCATCCTTTTTATTTTAATTTAATTTCGCCAAAACGTCGCAATTACATGTGAGTATGGTAAATCTTTCTTTTTTAATAATAATTAGCATAATCAGATTGCCGAGAAAAGAGCGGGATCATACTATTTTTGTAGTATTGTAATGTAACGTAGATGATTGCATGGAGACATGCAAAGACCGGATACACAAGGATAGGTTTCTTGAGGCGTATGCTTTAATCGGTCTGTGTACTTCAATAATACTTTCAATATATATTTATTTTGTTTCACGAAAATATATTATCGAAAACTATAAATATTGACAACAAAGTTGGATTCTCTCTAGCATTTATTCAATTGTACTTCTCGCGTCCTTCGACCAACACTTCCACAATTACGTGATCACAATACTACCATTTTTTGGCTAAGCTTTCTGATTTTCCGGTAGCGTAGTTTTCCTTGATATACTATTAGAGAAACATTAAATGTTAAGTAATTCGAATATATGCATATCTATTTCTACTAGTTATATGTTTAATATGTATTTAAGAAAGAAACTACAACCATCTTTACAATAATATATATACATACACACACACACACACACACACACACACACACTATATGTATACTTTTATACTACATATATCTTTATATGCAGTATAAAATCTTTTATACATTTTTGCAATAATATTTATATATATGCAGATAAAACATTTGTTTCAAGAAGCATTTATTTATTATATATCTAACTTATTACTTTATAGAGCGCATCGTAATATACAAAGCTGCCAATGTAACTACAGTACAATAATTATATTTTTTATGTCTTACTATTTGATGTTGAAACATAATTATTTTTTTATTTATTTATTTTTTTTTCAGAAAATGGTGTCTTCTAATCAACCGGTAAGCGCATTTGTTACTTAGGATATTATATTTTATTTATTTCCAATGATAAGCATCAATTATTTTTGTTTACCAATTGTTCTTAATCTGCTATTTTATAAAAAGCTATGCATATTTTTTTATAATTACACACTTCCCAGAAACTACAGGAAATACATATAAGGAAATTATACATAAAACCATTGTTCTCTAATAAAATGATTATTGAGCACCATTAATACAGATGGGTAAGTCAAAGCGGTCTATGATTTGATGCAGCAAATTTGAGTATGCATTTGTTTAATCTAAATATGCAAACTTTGTATTAGATTCTACAGATATTGTATACGTTGTATAAATCATGATACACTTGATCAACAATGCTTTTGTTAGCTCAGTATAATTTGCATTGTCTATAACATATAAATAATGTAAGTCTGTAATATAAAAAACTGAGCTAAAATAATTTCTCTAACAGACACCATGCTTGCTGTTACAGAAGTATGATCGTATCTAGAGATACATAAGCGTGTATACAAGGATAGATGTTTCATATCTTCGCTGTACAGCATGATTACTTTAGTTTTATATATGTACTTAATCATAGACTACTTTTTACCGTTAGAATAAGATACTTTATTTATGATATTTTGCATTTTTGCAGAGAAAAACAAAAATATTTGTGGGGCGGTTACCAGAAAATTGTCGCAACGATGAGTTGCGACAATTATTTTTACGCTTCGGCGAGGTGACGGAATGTGACGTTATGAATCGATACGGCTTCGTACACATGGCACGAGAGGAGGACGCAGCTGCAGCTATCAAGGCGCTCCATAATTCCAACTTCAAGGGGGCAACCATCAACGTGGAGCAGTCAACTGGGAAGTCACGCGGAGGCGGTGGAGGACGCAGGGATGGAGACAGAAGAGGCGGACCAATGAGAGGTGGTAGAGGAGGACGAGACGGTGGTAGAGACGCTCGTCCTGGACCATACAATGATAGAAGAGGTAAGTGATATTTTTTCTATTATGTTTTTCGACGGTGCTATCTTCTCATCCATTTTACAATTAACTCTGCATTTTTAAGTTTATATTTTACTCTTATAATGAAAAAGTAACATTCTAATCCTATAAATTTTGTATTGAGTTCTTTAACAACAATGAGAATATAGCACGTCGATTTTAAGTCTATGTTCATTTCAAATTTAAAACCAACTGGAATATTCGGCGTGCTTTACAGTTCTTCCGATCCAACTCGTTGGTTACGATGGATCTGCTGCAGGTGGCGTCGCAGCTGGCTATACCGATTACAATCGTGGTGCTGGGGACTTTAGTGGACGAGGGACCGACTTCGGCACTGGGTATACCGACCGTGGAGCATACGGCCAGAACGTGGGAACTGCTGCGATGGGATATACCTCGACGGCGCCAGGGATGGGTGGAGGCTATGGACCTGCTGCTGCTGTAGGAGGATATGGCCCAACAGGTACAGCTGATTATGGCAGGACTGCTGATTATACCCGTGCTGCAGATTTTGGAGCGAGAACAGATTATGGTAACATAATGGTCTATTTTATCATAATGATCTGACATTATATTAAGTAGTTGATTTAAATGAATATATCGAGTAAAATCATTGAAAAAAGATGAAGAAATAATAGATATGTATGTATATATATATATATATTATTTTCAGTAGTTGGAACTGGTATGGCGGGAGATTTTAATCGCGGTGCACCAGGTCCCGTTGATTATGGTCGTACGGATAATTTCGGTGCAAGTCGCACAGTTGATTACACAACTAGAAATGATTATGATCGCGCTGCGACCGGACCAATGAGAAACGGCGGTGCTGCCGTTGCCACAACAGGATATGGTACTGGATACACTGATGTTGGATATGATGAGAGTCATTGGTAAAGTTATTATATTTTTAAGAGATTTTTATTTATGTTCCTATTTGCAAAAACATAGGGAACATTGAATTATTTTAAGAAAAGGAATGTTCTCAATGATAGTAATAAGTGTAGTTTCATTGTTGCATGTGATAATATTGATCTTATATCGATGGTCATACGCGAATATCTTTTTGAGCCATTAAGTGTAAGAAGATTAAAATGATCCATTTCATTGGAACTTTTTCAAATGCGTCTAACAAAATTATTGTTATCATAATTTAATCATTATCTCATAAAGATAAATTTGCACATCTATTACTAATCTGCTTAAGACCATGCACGAGCTTAAAAAAAAAGAGAGAGATGGAGAGAGAAAAGAAAATAAGTGCATGTGGAAATTGAATAGTGTTTAACTTCACTTGTCCATTTTTCTAAGTGATTGTAGCATAGCTTTGTGAAATTAATCGTAATCTAGTAGAAAATTTGGAAAAGTTACATCACAGGTACTTTTGGACTATCTAATTCAAGTCTTATGACGATGTCTGCTATTCTTTGTACGATATAATCTAAGCCAAAGCAGAAGGGTTTCGTGAGAACCACCATATATTCAACAGAACACTGACGTAAAAATTGTACGTGCTGCTGGTTCCGAGGTATGTAGTTTCATTGTTAAGTTGCAATGAAATATTCTTACACAGTTTTGATTAAACATGAGAAAGAAAAAGATAAATAAATAAAAAAAGTGACCGAATAGACACATATTGGAAATAACGCGGCGGTCTCCTTCAGCTTTGAACGTTTCAACAATGGCTCACAAAATGTTCATGCCATAATGAGGAATGTCATAACAGGTTATCGCAAAAAATAGAAAAGAAATAAATAAACCAGGCATTGGTAAACGCAACTGATGCGTGATACCCCTGGAAAGCAAAAAGAAAAGATTAGTTTTGTTTTTAACAGCGAACTTCTATTCACTGTTTACATTCTTTTTCATTAGGCCAATGAGTACTGGTCCCAGCTACAGTACCGGTGCTCCCAGTTATAACACTGGTCCTGGACCACAAGCAGATATGTTTAGTAGAAGACCTGGTAGTGCTGTTCCCAGTGGTGGATACCCACCTGTTGGTGGAGGGTGAGTTAATCATTTATAATGTTTATTAGTTATTATATTTTTAATTATTTATTAGTAAGACTTTGTACATATGAATGACTAGTTTAATTTCATTATTGATGTTATGTGTCATTGTTATTTAACGCGTATATTAGGTAATTTAACGTAACTTACATAAAAATAACAAATACTTGTTTATTAATATAGCTATACCGAAGGATATGACAGACCTGATGCATACGGACCTCCTCCACGTGGCGGCGGCCGGTAAGTTTGATTTATATTATTTTTAAATAATATATTTTTTCACGACACTGCGAATAGAAAAATAATTGTACGATACGCAATAAGATCGAAAAAAAAGTAGCGAAAGGAATATATGCGAACGACTGATCGTTGATCTAGAACGTCTTCGTTCCTTTCTGCGTTACATGTTTTAATTACTTAATTTTATTTCATTTCCTCGTAAAACACGATTTTTCTTAGATCACAGATCTCGTCCCAGGTTAAATATTTCTGTAAAAGTATAAGGTGTGACACTTACCGCGATGATTCGTTTCGATCATATATATGTGTGTATGTATATATGTGCGTGTATGCATGTACACACACAGAGACACACACGTATATATGTATACATGTATGCATACATATATACGTACATATATATATGTATGTATGTATATATATATATATGTATATATCATATATATGAGGTGCCACCATTTCAAAAAAAAATTCATCAATAAACGGTGGATAATAAATATCGTTATGCGATGTTTTAGCTCCTGAGTGTGTAAAAGAGAACAGAGGTAGTGTGTCTATGAAAATGTTTGTATTATTTACAAACAAATTTTATACGTAAACGAATGTCTCTCAAACATGATCTATATTTATGGATATGGATATGGATAGATTTATGGATATATATATATATATATATATTTAGTTTCACAAATAACTGAAAAAAAATAATCTTCTTTGTAAATTATTTGATAAAAATTGTTAGGAATTAAATGATTTTTCATAAAATATATAATTCAATTGATTTTCTTAATCATTTTCACTCTATACTACCTCTCTTCTTTTACGCGATTCGCGAGTGAGATCTAAATCAAGCGTTCAATTTAAAAGAAAAAAAAAAAGAAAGGATAGAAAAAATATGTGAATAATCGGGCGATGATATATTTTGAATCCATAATTCGTTAATAAATGTATTGCGCCGTTACGTACAAAAAGAAAAGAAGCGTTATTAAACAACTTGTTGCGTATCTATTCAACTTTTTTTTTAATTTTTTTAATTTTTTTTTTATTTCATTTATTTATTTATTTATTTATTTATTTATTTATTTATTTTTTAAATCCTATTTCGAAATTGCTCCAATTATAAAAACACGTGAAAGCGTTTCACATAATTGCAAAAGAAAAATAAGCCGAAGAAAGCTTAGCTTTTTTGGTACAACAAAGAAGAAGATGCGTTTACTATTGCGTTTTGTAGTAATCCATTTGCGTTTGTAATGATCATCGTCATGTATGGCTCAAATCGAAAAAAAAGTTGTTTGTCTTAATTACACGCTGAGAAAATTATCAGTAGAATTTACAATGATCATATATGGATTAGAGGGGGAAAGGGAGAGGGGAGAGAGAGAGAGAGAGAGAGAAAGAGAAAGAGAAAGAAAAAGATTTATGCGATGATAAAGATGACCCAACAATGGTCTCATTACGATTTTCGTCGAGACTCGAAAATAGTCTTCTTTGGCGTTCAATGATGCGATGTTATTATCTCATGCGTTGCGACGTTAAAAAAAAAGAATAGGAGTGAGTGAGTAGTGTGTGTGAGAGAGAGAGAGAAAGAAAGAGAGAAAGTGTGTGTACATATATAATATACACACACATTATATATATACATTATGTGTGTATATATGTGTGTATGTATGTATATATGTATGTAATTTCTCAGGACACAACATTACGAGCGATAAGATTTCCGTATACGTGATTATTATTATTATTATTATTATTATTATTATTATTATTATTATTTAGTTATTCGTGGGTAACAGTGTTACATCTTATACTTTCATCAGTTACTTGCGACGTTAATGCCATAAGAAAAAATTAATTGTGCGATTTTTCATTTTTCTGACCTTTTAGCTTCCCAGGTCCGGCAGATGCGATGCCACCGAGGTACTAAAAACATATTAATGCATATACTAGCGCATGCAAAAGGCAGCTTTAAATAATGCCTTTTTAGTGGTGGCCACTCGCACGGACTCGAATACCTAGGAACTGCCCTATGTCCGACACAGAGTCCATACAATTACGATGATACTATGTGTAACTTATGATAGACCTAACGTTTAACGTATAACTCTTAAGGTGTGGTAAGAATGAGAAATATCATGGGTGATGTAAATTATTCAATATAAAACAAAACAAAAAAGAAAGAAAGAAAGATAACACTATATGGTAATCTCTCAGCAATGGAAACAAAGAGAAAGAGTACTAGGAATAGTTAACATGCAACACACATTATACATATACGACACATATAGTAAGCTACATTTGATATGATATCAAAGTAATTCTAATACTTTAATTTTCTTCTTCTTTTTCCTTTTTGAGCAAATCTTTAACATCAATATGCGAGAATAATTTTTGAGTTAACACTTTAAACTAAGATTTTATGTTCCTTATCCTGTTTATTTTTTTTTTCTTTTTTCTTTTCTTTTTCTTTTTCTTTTTTTTTTTGGTCATAAATATAATAATATCGAATTTAGATATTATTATTATTATTATTATTATTATTATTATTATTATTATTATTATTATTATTATTATTAAAGGAAATATTCACAATATCCTGTATCTGTACCTTAAGCAACATAAATAATCATGCTGTAGGTTTAGATAATTTCATTATATTTTATAGCATTAGTTCTATACATAAAACTTGACTTAGCCTATAAAAGCAATGCTGTATAATCTTTTTTTTACAAATAAGAACTTGAATAATGTTTTGAATGTTCATTAATAAACCAAGAAAATGTGCTTTCGGGAGTTATTTATGTACCTTTATAAAATAAGTATGGAAATGCAAAAAGAAAATTATATCACGCGTTAGCATGATTAATTAATTTAATTGTCACGATTTTTTTTCTCGAATATAAAATTAAACAAACAAAATATATGTGTCTTTATAATTAAAATTTTCATATTTTATTTCATAAACATTCCAAGATTTTCGAACATCAAAGAACTGAAAGTAAACTGATTTATATTTTGAACATTTATAATCATTTCATGTAATGTTTTGCAAAAGGAAAATTATGGAAAATAATTATCTTTAATCATCAATAAATCTCTCCATTATATTCAACGCAAAAGATATTTATTTTTAGCAATTAGTGTATTGAAGTTCATTTTAAAATATAGGTTGAACGAATGAATATTTAATTAACAATAAAGAATACAAAAAGTACGATAGAGATTGAACAAATTAATCATAGATTTTGGACGAAATTCGAAAATAAGTATATAAGCAAACGTGTATTGCGCTGTTTAGTTTATAAATAAAGTATCTTTAACAGGCCTAACTTATTGTCTTCGCTGTTAAATGAGGAGCATGTAACATCCATAATACTTGATATATATCAAGAAAGGTAATATGAAGAAAATATATTTCCATGTGATAGTTACATGATCCGCTTTTGGAAAAAGATACTGGTGATACGTTTATGATACAATATAACAAAAAATTGACGAATGAATGTATCATGAAGATTTTTATGGACATGAAATGTGGAAATCATGTTTAAAGAATTCCGGAGACAATTCTTGTTAACACAAATTCTCTTAATCATCATATTTCTTTTAAAGATATGACAGTCCTTAAGGCTATGCAAAGTATATATATATGACAAATCTTATTACAAAGAATTAAATATAATAATGCATAGTTTTAAACAGTCAATTCAGCTAGAGATGTTCTAATCAGTTAGGGCAAGTACGGAAACATCGTTGTTTGTTATGTCAGCGTGTGGCAAGTGCGTTTAGCAGGTTTTTACCGAATATCTACGTCCGATGGCGATAATTGAAGAAACGTCTCTATCAACGATTATGATCTTACCTATGCGTGTGGCCGCCCGTAGATGCGAGATTGCTGTGAATAGTCCAACCTGCGATATGCGGATAATTCTACAAATTGCGTTTGCGCTCAAAGCTGGCGTGCTTTGAATTTGAAAAAGAAGGTATGTCCAACGCGTGCGTCCTTTACTTTACCTGCATAAAAGAAGCACATGCTTTCGGGTATGTGCCAATATAATATGTATACATATTGGCATATATATATATCATATATGTATATCTATACATATTGGCATTATTATATATGAATATTATTTACGGCTTGTGATTGAATCGTTTTCGAGTTACTACGAACCGCCGATCGTTAAATACGTGTCATTGCGAGAATTCAAAATAAAGCGCTCGCTTCTTCCTTTTTATAGAGGATAGAGAAGATTTTTGCGAAAGACGTGATTCCATTATATGCATACCGAGAGTTAGATGAAATGTTAGCATCTTAATTTGATTTTTAATCGAATATTCGCAGTTTATTCAATTTTGCTTTTTATAATAAAAAAGATATTTGTTCTTTTTTGAGTAAGATGAGTTCATTTGTAACTATGTTTTTATGTTTCTTTAAATGAATATCTTACCATATAGAATTTTTAAGCTTTATATAAATAATATATTCGATAAATATTTATTTTAATATCGTTATAACGGATACTCTTGTTTACATTTAGATTGGATTAAATTATCATTTTTTGTATTGCATATTGATCAAATGAAATTATAAATATCAATGTGGATATCTTTTTAATTATTTACGTAATATAAATTATCGCATTTTTTATGCGTATTATTATTACGTATTTGTTCTTTTTCTTCTCTCTCTCTCTCTCTCTTTTTTCTCTCTTTCCTTTTTCTTTTTTTTCTCTTTTTTTCTTTCTTTTCCTTTTTTTGATAATGACTACAGATCCACTGCGTCTATTCATATTTAAAAATGGAATTAATGCGCTAACTAATGCAAATGAATGTGAAGCGTGAATTGAATTATAGTTTTTGATTTTCATTAATTTTTTAGCGTTCCCATCGATGAATGAGTTGATTTAGAACAGTGATTTCTAAGTCGTCTTCCAAATCTAATTTATTCGAAAGATATGTCATCGTTTTGTTTTATTTTTATTTTTTATTTTTTTTTTATTTTTTTTTCCTTAATTTTTTTTCCCCCTTTCATTTTTGTTATGTTTGAAATTTGTAATGTGACTTACGTGAAATTTTATTTAGAAAACGCTGTTCTAAAAATGGAAAGTATCGATGGAATTTTCAATTAACTTTGAAAGAATAGAAAAAAAATTTATTATTTTTATTACGCATTAACAATTTTAATTATTAAATCGTACATCAATGTGTGTGTGTATATGTATATATATATATATATATATATATATATATATGTGCAAGAATAAATATATTTATTCTGCGCAACGGCTGCGAAATAAAATTGCAAACGATATTAATACTAATAATAATAATAAAGTAAAATTGTTATATTCTTCGTGCTGCGTGATAGAGTTTATTGAAATTCATGCTTCCATACATTTTTTGTTTTTGTTTTGTTCTATAACTCACGTAATCAGTCGATTATCGAAGAGCACTTATTGTTCATCTTATTTTAATACAAAAAAATATTGATAGCATATACATATAAATTTATTATTAAGAATATAAAAAGTCCACTTTTTTATATAGTGGCATATTGTGTAATCTATATTTGACACCTACTGATATAATTTTTTTAATAGATTACAAACTGGCTGAGAAGAGAAGAAACTGCTGAATTTTGAGATGAACTCAAGGAAGCTGAACTTTGAAATGAATACAAGAGTGACACCACCATGAGTACTTGCTTTACCAGATTGATGGATACATTTGGTCATTGGATACAGAGAACCACACGAGCAAACATAGTGAAATGTATCAAAGACGTAAGAACAAAATATGAATTTTAAGTTTTAGTTTATTTTCTTTATTTTGTTTTATTTTATTTTTTTTATGTTTATTTTCAAGTTTAAGCGAAATTAAAAAATAACATTTGATTTGCTCTTTCAGTAAGTAACAGGAAAGTATCTTAATGGTATATTCTAAAATATACATTTAATACAAAAATACGTGCGTATAATAATAATAATATAATAATAATAATAATATAATAATAATAATAATAGTAATAGTAATCATAATAATTAATAAGAAATAGCTCTTTTATGGATTTAGTTTCAGCCATATATATACTATTGAAACGTCACTTTTAATAAATTACTTAATATTTATATAATATATTAGATTACTTCTCACATGTATACCATTCCTTATCATACCAGTGTGTAATTTTTAATCATGATAATAATAATATATTTTACAATTTCATGAATAATCTCAATACCAAAATAAACTGCAACAAAATAAAACTACCTCGATGGTATAAAAAAAATATAGCTAAAACAAAATAATATATTACTTACATATAATTACACTTATGTTTGGTATAATAAAATAAGTAAGGAAACAAATATAATAAGCGTATTAAATTAACGGTGGTTCTTTGAAAGAGAACAAGTATATTGAGGGAGAAAATGCATTAATCAAGATTTAATATTAATAATCCTCTTCTTCATAGCCATATCCATAGTCGTCATCATCGTCATTTGTAGTGTGTCGTCCAAGCATTTGTCCTACTGTCATTTCGGTAGGGTCATCAATAGCATCGTCTATATAATCTTCTGCTTCGTCCACTGTAAAATAGAAAATTATATCGAATGAATATGTGAAAGGTTAATAAGGAGAATAGATCGATAAAGAAGAGACATCAATACGTACCAACGTTTGATGCATCAAGTGCAGGCGGTGTAGGAGGTGCCATATCTTCCTCCACAGATTCTTCTAGTTCTCTTGGACTTGTTATTTCTACCTTACGTCGTTTATTAGATTTTAGAGGGCGTGTCTCTTGTGATAATGATGTTGTTACGTTCTTTGATAACGAAATAGGTGTTCTGTTTATATGGAACAAAAAGAAAGTATAGAAAAAATATTTCACATGTAAAATATAAAATGTATACAAATTTTCATAACAACTAACCCCGATGATTTAATCTCCATCTTAATTTCAATCTTAGATTTACATGGTGATTTGTCTTGCTCTTTCTGTTGCTGATTACTCGGACCGTTAACGTTCAGACTTTTTAATACTTCATAATTGATTTTAGAAGATATACGTTTCTCTTGCAACATTTTTTCGATAGCTTCTCCTTTATAAATAACAATATATAATTTAGTGTAGTAAATAAATATGTATTCTTTGTTTCTTAAACTTATGTTTTAATTTACCTGCAGTAGTAGCAGGACCTTGATTTTTATTTCGTTTTGTAGTACGTCTTCTCTTTTTCTCTGGTTTACCTTCTTCTTTCTCCTTCTTTCGTCGTTCTTCTTTTTCTTGTTGTTCAGTCAAATATTTTGCATTGACTTTTTTCCATAAAGTATCTTTGAATTCAGCTTCTTTTTCTGTCATTATATAGTCGTCCAGTTCATCATCGTCAATGCCAGCACTGTCAATTTCCCCGGAGGACTGCGACAGATAAATTTTGCATTTTTTCTTTTAAGAAGACAAATATAATATTTAAAAAATTTGTATACCTACATTTTCAAAATTTGTCTCTGTTTTATCTTTTGATTCTTTGCTCGTTTCCTTTGTTCCATTTAAACCCATGGATGCAATATCAGGACCTGCAAAGGTTTACAATATTTTGTTGTAACATAAATCGTATTAATTGTTAATCAACTTTGTCAGCATACACACACATATCTTACCAAGTCCTGTAAATAACGTATCATTATTACGTTCAAGTAATTCTTCCTCAACATCCGAATCCACGTGTTCATAATCAATGCAACCTTTAATAATATTTAAATTAGTTTCTTTAATAAATCTATCAGCATAATCACTTTCTAAATAAGGGCCTGTAAACAACGTTAAGATTATATACATATTTAGAAAATATATATTGCATATATATATATATAAAGTTGCAGAAAGTGAATTAAAATACCATCTTTTCGTTTTTTTCCTTTTCCAACTTTTTGTTCATCTATTTGTCTGTCAATTTCAGCTTGAAGTTCATTTATTTCTGAATCTATATTTTCTAGCTGAAATTAATAAAAACGAATATTACAAAGTATAGTATACTTAAAAAATGAATGGAACAATTCTATCACTTAAAAAGATTTGTTTTCTTTTTTTTCTTTCTTTTTTACTTTTTGTAATCGTTCTCTGTCTTTTTTACGAGCAGCTTTAAATGCAGGTGGATCTTGCTCTTCCTCTAAATCAACTGTCATGAATTCTTCCAAAGTCAAGGCACTAGAAGGTGTGTCTCCAAATTCCATTAATCTAAAATTAAAGTATCAGTGATTTAACATCAAATATATGCGCGCGCGCATGCATATATATATATTATTTTTATATCATACAATAAATAATATATAACCTTTTACGTAAAGTAGATTCGTGAACTTTGACAATTTTTACAATATCTGCAGGAGATCTATTAAATTCATGTAATCGCGCTGCCATTAGTAAAGCTGTAATGAAATATATATATATGTGTGTAGATATTTATTATAATTAAATGTGTGTATGTGTCCGTGTATTAAAAAAATATATTCTTTTAATTAAAAAATATATAATTCAAATTTACCCGCGCCACATAGTCCCGATGGTTTCCGACCACTGTGTATGCTATCTCTTTTCATTCTTTGCACTACTCTTAATGCAGTCATTGATACTTCATGAGTTTTTTCACCAAATTCAAGCTTGTTTGCAAATCTCATAATGTACAAGCAAGGATCTAAAATATAATAATTCAAAAAAGTATAATATATAAAAGTAAATGCGACACGATTTAAATCATAACGTATAATACGCGGCAAATTTAAAAATTCAATATCGCCATTTAAGTTCATCGGAATACTGTCATCCGATTGGTTCGTCGTAAAAGATCAAAATTGACGATACGATATTTCTTTTAAATAAGATCATAAATATATTATTTGAAAAAGTTTGGACATTAAATAATGACAGAATAAAGAAAGTATGATTTAAATAAAGAGACATGCGCGTTTTAACTCGGATTATCGACCGATTGCAGAGACGAAACGTAACGTGTGGTATTGCCTAACCAGCGCCCGTCTTCCTGGCATGGCGCCTCGGCCCTCGACCTACGCTCCTTTATTATCTTAAATTTCTCGTGATTTTTTCATTCGACACGGCTGAAGAGATTAAGCACCGATTCAAAATAGACAAGAAAAAGAAAAAAAGAAGAATTAATAGACAAAAGAGACGTCTCGTCTTGCAGAAAGAGCAGAGATGTCTAACTTATACTCGAAGATCACCGCCAAGCCGTTGCAACGGTATCAAGATAACGTCACGGTCAAGCAAACCAATGCTTGGGTCAACGGTAAGAGAATTATATGAATAAACTGAAAAGATAAAGTACTTTGAATTTATTCTGTTTAAATGATGATGTCAATATACATGTATATATACCTATATATATCATATATATATATGCGTGCGTGTGTGTGTGTGTGTATATATATATCCGTATATATTGGAGAGAAATTTTCTCTTATTGATTTATTTATAAACAATGGCTGGTCAATTATCTAATGTTTCTTAGAAATTTCAATCGTGTTATTAGATACAAATAACCACCACCTTGAAATAATTCATTATATATAGACAACATAAAAAGCAACATTATTACAAATAACCATTAATAATTATATCGCGTGTTCGTTTCCGTATCATTTTAGATTGATCATTACGTGAAAATATGTAAAATAATGAATCCAACAAATTTATAAAAGCTTTCTGCACCTGTAATTTTTGTATATATGTATATGTGTATTATATTAAGAGCAGTGACACGCATTCATGTTGATAGGATAGTTCCTGTCATCGACACGACTACGTTAATCATTAGGGTGTCATTTAACAAAAGTATATCGCTCCACGTTGAAAGCGCCTTAAATGATGATATCGATATACAGATTAAAAAAACAATTGAATGTTGATTAGAGTTATCGTATATAATAATAGATAATGATCAAGTATTTAATCAATGTTGTTGTAAAGAAATTCGTTGATATTTTTTTTCGTACTTTTGATCTTCGCACGATGTATATCACGTGCAACCGAGAGATGCACGAATATACCCGAACAAAAACGGACCGAGACGAACGTTTCTCGGTGCTCCGCTACCACGAAACGTTTTGCTATTCAATATGATGCGCATACATGTCCCGCTTTAATCGGTACATCTCGTTGTATAACGGTATCAAATATTTTACGGAATTCATCAATTTTTTTGGTGACACCCTTTTTTGCTATGTCGAAACATAGATAACAGATTTGCTCTAAAATTAACATCAAATTGATGAAATAATGTATACTGACGGTAAATTATTTGTTTTTTTTTATGACGCGTCAACTTTCGTTTATATTATTTAATAAGTAATATTATTATTTCTGTGTATGATGTGTTGCTATATCGTGCGTGTAGTAATATGGAATGATTCCATGAGATATGTATTTCTTTGATTAAAAAGGTTATTGGTTTAAATGAGAAGATAAGTGTATTGAATCAATTGAAAAAAATGTCAAGATGGCAATCTAATCAAGAAAACTTGTGAATGTTCTAGCGGAATCTCCAAGTAATGTATCAGATTCTCCACCATCGGTAAGCCCTCTGTCCTCTTCCATTGTATTGCAACGAGAGGGAATAATAAATCAGCCCCCTAGTGCTCCTACATCACCACTGTCTTCCTTATCGTCGCCTGTAACTCATTTGAATCTTTCATCGCCCGAAGACTGTACACAAGATCCTAACTGGCAAGCAACAAAAACTACGGTCCGTGAACGTAATGCTGCTATGTTCAATAACCATCTTATGGCAGATATTATTTTTATTGTTGGTAGTCCAGGTATATAATCGTTCTTTCCTTCTTATAATTTAATAGAATTAATAAATACATTGTAATTATATATCAAACTTTAAGATATTTGAAATATTGACTAGATTACAAATAGAAGGTGATATTTGTTACAGGTCATACACAAACCATACCAGCACACAAGTATGTCTTAGCTACAGGTAGTTCCGTATTTTATGCCATGTTTTATGGTGGACTAGCAGAAAATAAACAAGATATAGAAGTGCCAGATGTAGAGCCAGCAGCTTTCCTTGCTCTGTTAAGGTGAGTATATAAGAGAGATATATGAAGGACGTGTTTAACAATTATGAAATTATAAATTTCATAGTAAAACTTCACTATTTTTAAAAGAGTCTTATTTCAGGTATATGTACTGTGATGAAGTACAACTAGAAGCCGATACAGTTTTAGCAACCCTTTATGTTGCTAAAAAATATATAGTTCCACATTTAGCACGCGCGTGTGTCAATTATTTGGAAACAAGTTTGACTGCTAAGAATGCATGTTTACTTCTAAGCCAATCTCGACTATTTGAAGAACCAGACCTCATGCAACGATGCTGGGAAGTTATAGATGCTCAAGTAAGTAATAATCAGAAGGTATTAAGTACCATTACTTTAAATACAAGCTTGGACATGATGGTAGATGAATCAAATTTTCTTAGTGATCATGATTATCATATTCGACATTTTTATTCTTATGAAGATGTTTGTATCAAGGATAAATTCAAAAAGTCACAATATGAACATAATTATCAGAAAAAATTGAGAATAAACGACACTCGTGAAAGTTCCAAAAGTAGAATATCATTAGCACCGCACTGTTTAAGTTTATCTGAAATTAAATGTTATTCTTCTGCAATTGATATAAATAAGGAACGATTACCATATACTCTTTTTCGTACGCGTAGTGAACCATATTTTCCAGGTAATAAACTGGACATAGAAATCACACAAAACATGATGTATCGAGATAGCTTTATAGAAGATTATGAATGTATGAAACACACAGTAAATGTTAATGATCTTTCAGACAGTAGATATAGTAACAATCATGATTTATCTAAAATAGTAGTAAAATCTAATGGTGTAATTATGTAGAATTTGTCTAACAATTAACCAGATAAGGAAAACCTGTTTCACAATTAAAATTAGTTTTTACTATAAAGATTTCAAACATTATCAAAATTATCAGCATTATTAAAGATGCTTTCACTTTTTAATAATCCATGTTGCAATCGGTTAATATTATATTCCCTGTAACTTATGTCGCATTGTATTTTTAAGTTTGTTTTTTATATACTACTTGTATATAGTACTGAAGATATGAAACTTGTAGAGATAAGTAACTACAATAATAAAATACCATTTAAAAAAAAAAAAAAAAAAAAAGAAAAAGAAACATGTAATCTTAATCAAAAATGTTGCTTTATAGAAAAATAAATGCTTTTGAAATTTTTTATGTAATATTAGATTTTAAATCTTTTTTGATATATTATTTTATTAATGAATGTAGTTTACTTGCAATCTTGTATATTTACACTTATATTTATGAAACTAAAAAGGCTTCGCAATAAAAGTTATATTTTATTTATGTATTGTGTCCCTACCATCATTTAATTTTAATAAAAAATTAAATGTAGATATATTAAGACTATATTTGTTAAGTTTTCATTTTTAAAAACAAATATTCCTTATCTGCTTAAAAAACTTTTTCATATCAAATTTTTTAGAATATATTTATCTACTTAATAGATATTCATTTTACATGTCCCTGCTTTTGCATTTTTCATAATATACTCGCTAGTAAACAATAGTTCTGTGATAGTAAATATATTTTCAGGTTCATACAATAAAAGCATTATGAAGTTCAAATAGAGAATATATATAACATAAAAGAAAAAATACGAGCTTTGTTCTATAGAAAAATTATAAATGATATTTGGATTTTCAAAGATAATTTTTCGGGAATAAAAAATTTATAATTATAACAAAATAAAAGTCATATGAAACATAAGAATAAACTGAATTACCTATTATTTACTCAAGGCCCTCGCGCGCGCGTATATAATTATTATAATCTTTAGATTGAAATATTTATTATATATATAAAAAAAAATCTCAAGAAAAAGTTTAACTACATTTACAGAGAACGGGATACATTGAAAATGAAATATATTATAGTATTCCATTTTTGCATGACATATTATTTAAATATCTTCAGCAAATATCTGTATACTTAAATTCATGTAAATTTATATTGATATCTATTACACAGGCAGAAATGGCACTAAGATCCGATGGTTTTGTAGACATTGACATTCATACACTTGAATCTGTCTTATCTCGAGAAACATTAAATTGCAAAGAGATTCATGTGTGGGATGCTGCATTAAGATGGGCCTCTGCAGAATGTTTAAGACAAGATCTCGAGCCCACATCCGCGAATCAACGACAATTATTAGGTGAATATTTTGTCAACTTTTCTAGAAGAATTAGTTATGTTATGTTCATTCTTTATTTTAGGATCTGCCTTGTATCTAATTCGACTTCCAGCTATGAATTTAGAGGAATTTGCTAATAGTGCTGCACAAACTGGGATACTGACACAACAAGAAACAATAGATGTTTTTCTACACTTCACTGCAAGTAACAGACCAATGCTGTGCTTTCCCACAAAAGCACGACAAGGATTAAAAACTCAGGTACGCATAAAAAATATTAAATTGTCCAATCATTTCTCAACACAAAATAATTTTCCTCAATGTCATATTACTTGAAATAAATAATATAGGTTCAAGTAGTTCTGTGTATCCTTTTGTTAGTAATGTTCTAATTATAATATATTTAAATTTGGCTTCCCATAAAAATTGTAAAATTTATTGGTTGAAGTGACATGATTATTTCCATTTTATTTCTTTTTCCTTATTTAATTTTTTGTGATCTACATACACTATGTATTAATAGTTTGTTTTTTTACCATGAAACGATCTTAACTGTGATTGCTCTATATGTATACAAATTTTAAGATTTTATGTGCTTATAATAAAGTATTTATTGATCTACGTGAGAACTGGAAATTTCTTTATAGGTTTGTCATAGATTCCAATCATGCGCTTATAGATCAAATCAGTGGCGCTACAGAGGAAGATGTGACTCAATCCAGTTCAGTGTTGACAAAAGAATTTTTGTGGTTGGTTTTGGTTTATATGGAAGCTCTACTGGTGCTGCGGACTATAATGTTAGAATAGAACTTAAAAGGCTGGGCTGTGTCTTGTCAGAAAATAGTACAAAATTTTTTTCTGATGGATCAAGCAGTACATTTCACGTGTATTTTGAAAATCCTATACAAATAGAACCAGAGTGCTTTTATACGGCAAGTGCAATACTCGACGGTGTAGAATTAAGTTATTTTGGTCAAGAAGGTATGACAGAGGCTACGGTTGGCAGTGTAAACTTTCAATTTCAGTGTAGTTCTGAAAGTACTAATGGTACAGGTGTTCAAGGTGGACAGATACCTGAATTGATTTTTTATGGACCACCATCAGATGATTGATGTAAATTTATGATGTGAGTAACACTTTGATTAGTGTTTTCATTTTTTTTGCGAACAAAAAAAATTTTGTAGATATTCAGTGGCTATCGTTTTAAACAAAACATGCACACTTCGTCGGCCTGTTAAGTGACGAGTTAAATTTAGTAGAGTGAAATTCTACTGTGTGGGAATTTGCACATGATATGTATATTCTATGATGAAAATAGTTTATTACACAGATCTTGTATTAAAGTATGCCCACTTAGTAGAATATTTTACTCTATGAGCAACTATATCTTGCAACAGAGAATGTATTGCAAGCAATATTGTCACTCTGCAGATTTTAGTAAATAAGCAAGTATGACAGGTGCACTTTAATCTGAAAGTTTTCAGAAATAATTTTTTGCTGTCATATGAAAAAGAAAAATTTATTTTAAAAACAAATAGTGTTCAATCTTAATGGTCAGAATTATAAAAGTAATAAAGCATAAAATAAGGCAATAAGGAAAATAAATATGTATTAATATTAATCATTTTACGATGACGGCAGTAGTAAATCAATTAGCAATTTTTCAATCGTTTAAAAATATATACGTTGTAACATAACAATGTATAATAATCTTAAATTTCAACAAAATGGATGAATATTTTTGGAACTGCATAACTGAGATAATTGTAAAACAAAACAAAAATACTGTGTGGATTATAAAATATTGTCAAAAATATCTCATTTTGTGATGTAACACTAATTTGAATTGAAATAACTTAAAATACTTCTCAATATTATCTCAATTTCTACCTTACCAAATGAGTCCATATTATGTTGAATAACAAATATATAATTTGTTAATTTGTTATCATAAATTGTATAAAAACGTCACTATTTAAGTAACATAAAAATATAATTCCGGTATTAATCCCATCTAATAAAAGTAAATGCATAATATGTAAAAATTTAGTTCTATAAAAGAAAATATTCAAACTTATATTTTAAGTCACGTTGCATTAAATTAACGTTAATAATTCGTTTCTTTTTTACTTTTGCTAATATTTGTATATAATTGTCATATTTTTTACTTGAATATCAAAATTTAACCAAAAGTTTAGTTTATCCTTGTACAATACGCCACGTATGTAAGTGTAGATATTAAAGTATTAAAAGTAATAAAAAAAGATAAGAGATCAAGAATTGTTCAATATAGTAAATAACAATATTGTAAACTAGTACATTTATCATTATTCTCTATCTTTGTTGTCATTAGATTTATCTGTCATTTATACTTTTCAGAATATGTGTAGAAATGAAATTGCTTTCTGCTTAGTGGTAATAAATTGTAAATATTCGTAATAAAAATATATAGAAATGAGGTCTATGTAATGATAAAAATGCATTGTGAAAATTTGTATCATATGTGGGTTTTGAAAAAGGTAAACATCATCTGAAGAAAAAAAAATTAACTATTAACTGCATCATTGCTACCGAAAAAAACAGTGTGATTTTTCTGGTGCTGATGAAGTTAGATTAGTAATTGTTATTCTTGCAATAAATTTAATGAATATTTAATAGATAATGGTTATTTAATAAGACCTAATTCCTTGAAAGTATCATAAGATTTGTTAATCAAATATTATTCAAATCTATTATTATTTTATCTGTTATCAAGTTTAACATTGCAAGAATACATTTTAAATTGTACCAAGTCTTACATTTAGTCAGTAAAAAAAAGAGAACATCATTATTATGAAGTATTATCGATCTCTGTATAAATTTTATCTCATTTCATAATAGAAATGAGTTTTGATATTGAAATATTATAAGAACTTTTTATTTAAGTTTACCTTACTAGTCATATCGACCAATAACATTTTGTTAAATACATATATATATATATATATGTGTGTGTGTGTATATATATATATATATATTCTAAATTTTTTAAGAATTCATTATAGTAAGTCCAAATAGATATTCTTTAAATTCAAATGGAGGCTACTTTAATTAAATGAAATATACATAGAAAATAAATTTTTGAAATAAAAAAACTATAAAGTAATGTATCATGCAAAATATAACAATTTAATAAATACTTACCTACTGAAGGTATATTGATACATAAGGCTTGTGTGAACCGCAAATACGTCCGTCCCAGTTCATGGACACAAATTTGAAGAACATCACTGATGTCAATAAGCAAATCTATGTAAGTTATTAAGGAATCATAAATAAATAATTATACATAAATCTAGTACTACTTGTAGTTTGTTAATATATAATTTAGAATTTTCTTAAATAAAAGTATATTTAAAGGATACGAGCCGTGCCTTCAGTACGACAAGTGATATATACACAGGCTGCATGATTGTGAGCTTGCTTCCTTCCACGAGTCAGTTGTCGGCTTAATGCCATTTTGTAAAAATTAACAGATATATCGATGCAGTGCTGATTGAGTCTTATAATAAATAAAGAGAATAGAATTAGATAAATACAAACAATATATTAACAAGTGATAATAATTAGTTAACTTATCTAGTCACCTGAAGTATAATTATTGATATTAAAAAAAAATCAATTACGAAACTTACTGTAACTGCATACAGAGATGCGTTATTCCTTTTCTTGCATTTTGTAATGTGATACCTCTTGATTCTTTTCCACTAACATGATATGCTAAAAAAAAAAAGAGAAAAAATATATTAATTTGACTTTGTTAATTCATTATATAGTATAATTACATATATAGATAAATCAAGTTCATTAAATGAAAAACAAAAAATAGTACATTTATATTAAAAGTATCAAGAATAACATACCTGCGCCAAAGCCCGTAGCCCCACCGGTGCTATCATTTGCAACAAATTGTCCGAGGACCATCATATTACCAGATGGGGATTCCTCAAAAGTAGTTTCACTGACAATAAGTTGGTCCTCCAGTACAAAACCACATTCTGTACAAACAGCATCGCCTCGTGCAGGGTCTGTCTCTATGTCTATAGAGCCACAATTACGACACTTATTTCCTGACATCTGCAATACAAAGTTTGATAGAAAATTGTTAATAAAAATGAATTATTAATACTTATTAAAATGGAGATAATTATAACCTTTTCTTTAATTGTCACAAAAAATGTAAAAATAAATACATTGAGACTGTAGAAAAAAATTGTTATATTAATTTGAAGAAAATTTGTATTAAGACACAAAACCAATTAATATCCTTTTTCCTTTTCTTTCGACACTGTTTTGTGACACGAATAAAAAACTTTGCATCTTTTTTATTTCCATCACATGCGTTTGACATTCCACGTTTGTAAAGATACGTGAGTATTCTCAGTTAAGGTTAATACAACTTAATTTTTTATAAATTCAGATACATTATGCATAGAATACAAACATATTAAGAAAAAAATATATCCATGCATAGGGATTATTTAATGATCATTATTTTTTTAGATTAAAAAATATATTTTATATACCTTTATTAGTTTTTCTTAACTGTAGTCAATAGTATATGATGCTCGGCGGCACGAATCCTTGTTAGCTCAAGCAGAGCAGTCCGAATTTCTAATTCCAAGAACGAAGGTTCAAATCCTGTCAATTTTTCTCCCTCCACTTGAAAATTATTTTATCTATTCTATTAATATATAAGCTATTGAAAATGATATATATATACACACGCATACGCACACATATATACACACACAAAGAGAAAGAGGAATTACGAATTTATAATGCTGCAAAATATTGTAATATTTGAAACTATGTACATACACTTATACACTTATGGCCATAAGTGGAGTAGTTGGGAACCCTTTTTCTTTCTATCAATCACACATTATCCCTCGATACTTAGTCGTACAACGAAGTGTCATATGGTGTAATCTTTATATGTAATCGAGATAGTGACAGATTTAACAAAAGTAAAAAAGAAACGCAGGTTATAGTTGTTTGTAGATAAATCTTATTACATAAAAGAAGCTTACATTATTAAAATGCGATGGATTGAAATTTGACATCATTTTTATAATTATTGTGGAAATAAATCAATGCAGTCTGAAATACCATCAAAAAGAATACATACGTAATTATAAGATATGTTTATTTATTACAATAATACCTTAGGGATTAGTAATTTAAATTTGTCGTTTTATTAATAACTTGTTGCATTATATATTTATATTATATTATGTAAAAATAAATTTTCCGTTTTATCAGTCGTATATTATTTCTTGTTTCATGCTGATGTTACAATAACAATTTGTTATGTGATAGACAGTAATATTTGTATGTAATAGGTTAACTTTTTTGAAGGTAAATTATTTCATATTTGTCAATTTTATTTTAAAAACTAGTACTTTTATCTTGAATTCACCTTCTTGCCTCTAATTGGCAAAGAAAATGCTAGATTTATACAAGTGCATCAAAATTTTTAGAATCGCGTTAGAGATAAAATTGATAAAAATACAAAAATTGCTCATTTAATAGTATAGAATGTACCTATTATCAAATTTTATTAAAATACAGATTATATATATATATATATGTATAATAAAAGCTTTTTTATATAAATGTTATAAAGATCGTATTCGTTGATCGTAAATTAATTGAAATATATCTATTTAATACTGATTCGTACCAAGAGCTATTTCTTGGAAATTCCGAAGTATTGACAAATTGAAAATTTTGTATCGGGATCTCGTAATGTGTGAAATCTTTTCGAAATATTATATCTTTTTTTAACCAATTTCTCTTATTTACCTCGTGACTTCTACAAATATCATTTCAGAAGATATCATTTCAGTTGATAAATATTGCCATTTATTTATTTGTCATACTTTGATTTTAGAATTTCGTATCGGACAAATAATTTGACAAAGATATTTGCCGGATAGGAGAAATGAAAGAATTTAATGTAAAAAACGTTGGCTTCTTATTTTCGTTAAATTTTTTTATTCTTATTTTCATTAAGTGATATATAAAAAAATACATCGTATTTGATAATTATACAGATATTCGCTGTATCATATAAACTGTATAATATAATATAATATAATACAATATAATAAAATATATAATTTGTGTAATGCAACACAACGTAATGCCATGTAGTATAATATAATAGAATTTAACTTAAAGTATTATTTTACAGAATAATTGTGTAGTTTATAATGACATAAATGATGCCAAACATCTTTAAACGATATCCAATGATTTCTAAGGATTTCCATCCTTTTGATAATTTTTCATACTGCTTTTATTATTTATTCCAATTGATTGAAATACAGTAAAAAATGTAAACCGAGATATTTTTGTATATGAAATATATTAAGATAGGTACATGATGAATGTATCACTGATAAATGTATCTTTTACAGATTTCAAAAATATTCCTATACGGAAAATATTTTATAGAATAAATTTATCACAGTAATATAAGTCACATGATGTCAGTAAATTAAAATTTAGTTGCGAATGTAAAGAATATTATTACTATTTTCGTAAAGCTTAAAAAATACTTATTGCTCTTAATGAAATTATATTACTATTTAAATAAGATCATTTTTGAATCATTAAATACATTTATATCGAATAACATTATTTATCATTTTGTGCATCAATTATAATAAATCAATTAATTAAACTATAATATAATTATTACAATAATTTAAAGCATAAATATATAATCGTAAAATGATACTAGTATTTATCAAAGTAAGATGATATTAATTTTTTCTTTCTATGCTTTGATATTGTTACAAAGTTGTCGATGTAACAGCACTGACGCCATGTACTAAAACTATAGGTGGTAAATTCATAGTCAATTCTGTTAATAATTGAAGGTATTGTCGATACATAATATTTTCATCCCATGTATTAGATATAGGTGGTGCTGGTAAATATATAAAAGTTGTTGCCGTTTGACTGGAATGTTGTTTAATTAACTGATTAACACTGAAATTCATAAATGTAAATACTTTTAAGACCTTAATTATCATATAAAAGGAAATTTGTTATCATGTACATTTTATATAATCACCTCGATATATAAGTTTTGGAGACATTACTCAACGTATTATCCACATTTTCAGTACCTGTCTCATACTGCGTATCCAATTTTGGCTCGATAAGAGATCTGCCCTTTAGACCACTTACTTGTGCTCCCCAATTAGGAATTTTCTTAATCGATGCCGAGATCCTCAAAACATTTAATAATTTTTTTATTTTATGCTCGTTTGAGACCTTGGGAAATTCAGTGATAGAACTTTGTGATTCTGAAATGCTTAAACTTGTACTACTACTGTCTGCAATTTCACAATGGAATACTCTAAGATGTAAATTTTTCCACACAGGAACCATATTTATAATGCATGCTAGTTGAAGCATAAATAACGAAGTTGTATCGAATGGATCTTGATCGGATGGTTGGAAGAAGTTCACTGGCCACACATCGATGTACTTAAGATTTGAATTTCTGCAAAGTTATATTATATTATATAATAATAATAATGCGAGATACATCTATTTATAATACTTTGTCAAATATCTAATAACGCATGTAACTTACTTCGAAATCTGTGACTTATCAAGTAAGTAAAAATTTCTGCATAAACACAAGTTTTTTTTCATTTTTAAAACGTCTGAACACATTCCTACATATTGTACTGGATCCACATTTTTCTCTGTACCGTTTTGCCTTAATGGAAATATAAGATTGTTAGAAACTCCGATGTTTTCGCTGGTATTCTCAAATACTGCAGTTGAATATTGAGAATCGGTGAAAAAATTTCTTGGTGTTTCTTCATCATAAAAGCCAAGAATAATTGTATTTGGTTTCATTGCACCCATTCCAGATATTCTTATTAAATGATGTAATCCTTCACGGACTGTTTTTGTAACTGTTAGCTCTACGAATGCTTTCACTTTCATATGATCGACTAAACTCAACCAGTGAGGATATTCTTCTATCGTTGGATCAGTATTCTGTCCAATAAAATCTCCAATTTTTACATGTCCTATAACATATAATCCTCCTTTCTTCAAATCGTTTACAAAATCTATAAGAGGACATGCAGATCTTGGTGAAGCAACCATCAAAAGCATTTGCGGTCTCCAAAATTTAACATGGTCTTTGCGAGAGTCTAACATTAATAAATATTTTCTCACTTGATGAAATATTAATGCTTGCGATATACTACCCCATGGCGCATTTTTACTTGGTGAAAATAAATGTAGTACGATTATTAAAATTAAACATAATATTATACTGCTCGATGCGTAAATACTGTTTATTACAAACATCATAATTAATGTCCCAAGGAGACCTATAGTAGCAGTATGCCATGTAAAATAATTAAATGTTGGTCTGCAATTATGTTAAATATTGATAAAGTTTATTATATAAAATTGCTCTTTTTTTCTTTTTTTTTCTTTTTTTTTTTTTTGTACATAGATAAGTATAGATTTTTATAAGAATGTAAAGTGCTTACCTGAAATTTGGTGCACTTGCAAGTTCAAGTCCAAGACAGGCTAAATTAGTTGCTAAATAACTTAAAAGAAATAATACTGAATTGATTTGAGCAATTGTATTCAAGGAACCAACAAGTAAGATTATTTGTACAAGACTCCATGATGTAAATACTGCAGCTATTGGATTTCCTTGCCATGTGCCTTGTATGATAAAATTTAATCCTGAACCTAAACAAAAGATGTATGCAAGAATGATGTGAAAGTTTCTTAATACCTGTGAAGTATGTAACTTGATCATTTACCAAATACATTATCTTTTGCTAATGCTTCTAATACTCTGCTCGAACCAATTAAGTTACTCAAACCAGCACTGAATGTTGCTGTCAATATACCAACAGTAACGAATGGCGGCCAAATATTTATTGGCATCATATACATAAAGTTATTTTGTAGTAAAAAACGACTTGTAGTCGCAGCTGTCAAAATAGATAGTAATATATAACATAGGAAAGTAAATAATACTGCTGATAACGTTCCACGCGGGATGTTTGTTCCAGGATTTTTTAATTCACCTACGATTGAATGTTAAAGTAATTATCAAACATATGATTATAACGTAAGAAATTTTGGCGATATTTACCACTCATATTTGCTCCGGCCATAATGCCTGTTACACCACTGAAGAGTACGCCAAATACACTAGCAAAATCAGTCATTGTACCAGGGCTCGTATAATCAGCACTATAATTGGAATATAAATTATTCGCAAGGGTGGAAGACAGAAGTCCTGTGTATGATCCATTCGCATGTTCAGTAGCATTTTGTACTAATGTATTTGCATCTGGTATTGGTATCTATATATAAATGTATATATACGTATGTAATTAATATTTTTTTATATATTCTTAAGACACTAAAAAATAAAATCATTATTAATATTATAGTTATTATTATACTAGTAATCTGACCTCCATAGGACCTCCTACTAAAAAACTTATGAAAACACTTCCAAGACAAATGCAAACGACTGCTAGAATGGCAACACTAGTTTTTGCGAACATAGTAGCTCCAATTAGACAAACCAAAAGATTGGCTGTATTTAACAACGAACAATAGAGAAACCGCCACCATCGACCATCTGGTATGAATGCATTTTTCCCAACTAGATATCCAGAGGGACCAAAATTCTCTACTAAGCCTTCGGCACAGCCAGAGATGCAAAGTGCACTCGATACAATATTTGCCATGAAAAATAATGTACCAATGGAACCACCGAATTCAGGTCCTAATGTACGACTGATCATAACTATATAACGCATAGAATAATTTAGAAAAATATACACTTATTTAGAAATACGGATAAAATTTGTACGTCGTATACAATGCAAGGATACAATATGCGCCACCTCCTTCCACCGCTCCGTTTGTTGATATAGCGCAAACAGATGCAACAGTAAAGAGTAATATTCCATAAGCAATGATGAATTGTATTAGAGTTACAAATAATCCTGCATTTCCCACGATATAACCTGCAATATATAATATATCACAATGTTAAGCAGTATCGAATTTTTAATGTCTGAAGTCCAAACTAATAATATAAAGATGTTTTATATTTAAATAGTAAATATTTATATCTTAACCTTACCCATACGTATGAAAACTAAGGCACTGAACATTGATAGTGTGACAGGACTGAATACACCCGCGAAAGTTCCTAACGTACGTGTACTATCAACACCAAGACTACCAAATTCAACATATCCTTCTCCATCAGTACGTGATGTTTTACCGAATTTAAACATACTGCTAAGTCTTTGAAATACATTTCTGCTACTAATCAATGGTGCTTTTTCACTTGTAATTCTTACGTGTACAGGTTCAGCATTTGTAGAACCAATCTCTGGTGCAATCATATTGCCAGTTTTCTTTAAAAATAACAATTATATAAATTGAATTAAAGCGATATAAACATATCGCTGTGTGTGTGTGCATGCGTGTGTATTTATATCGTATATATTACTTCATTAGATAATAAACGTAACGTCGATGAAATTCTATTTCCATATAAGTTTATAAAATAATAAAAAGGATTATGGTTGTAGATTAGTTTTTTATTTCTATATTTAAATATGGATAACTCACTTAATATCTCGTCCTTTGCATAATAAAGTATAAAATTATAGACAATCACAATTAAATTAGTCACCAAGTTATAACGTCATGCATTGAAACGTCATGTCAAACAAATAGATGTTTGAGGTTAATAAACTCGTTCCAAAAAATAGGTATCGCTTTTTCTTTTAATCATGGACGATAAATAACATAGATGCAACACGTAATGGTCATTTTTATTCGTATTTTTTTTATTCTATAGAACGTTCTGTCGGTGTCTAGTTTCCTTCTTTATCATTTTCGGATAACGCTTTATTTTATCGACAATGTATAAAACTAAAAAGACGATAATCGATCGGTAAATGTCGATAAGAGACAAAATCGAAAACCGTATTAACGATTATAAGAATAAAATACAGACACAAAAAAAAAGGAAGTTGAACGTATAATAGTACTCTTTTTTATTTTCTTTTTTTAAAGACATTGAATCAACAAATGATTAGATCAATATTTATTATGGCGCATAAGATTGAAAACAATAGATCTACCTTATTGAACTTTCTAAATTTACTGGACAGGTTATTGCATTTTCTTAATCGTAAATACCACTCATTTGATGATTTATGTTATTGACAAATTTGAAAGAGCTTTCTTAATATTTTTGCCAATAATAGGTATATATACAGATTATATATAGAGACTATGGCATAATCTTCCTCTACTATAGAATTGTCGACTTTAGCAGAGAAAATTGAAATGTATTTTATATTACAGCTGATGTATGCGTTGGGTATATGATAACTGTGTATTAGTAATTTATACACATTGTATTTTATCCTAATACAATTAATACGTGTATGTAAATCAGGATGAAAGCAACAAGAAACAAATCATTTCGATAAAACATTAATGACAACAATCAATGTGTTTTACAATTGTTAACACGAGCATTTTTAAACTTAACGCAATAAAGATAATTACATATTCCCAAATATAATGTAAAGTTTTTGTAAGCCTTATGTTACATGTCATATAACATTAATATTAAACGTAACGACTTGGGTGAGAAGAATTTTCTCAGTAGATATCTCTAAAGTATGTTATTATATTTTTAAAACAAAATTAAATTTCTCATTATATAAAGTTTACGTGTATAAGATGATTATTTTAATAATAACAAGATATGTAACGTACGTTACAATCTTTGAGCAACAGTATATTTCTTGTAAATAGATTGTCTTAAATACATGTAAAATATTATTGAGAAAAAGGAATGTTTCCTATTTGTTATTAGGTTTATCAGCAAAACGATAAGAATAGAGATACATATGTGCATATGTAATCAAAAGAAAAATGAGAAAGAGAAAGAAGAAGAAGAAGAAAAAAAAAAAGAAAATAAAAGGAAAACTGTTTTGTTACAATCACTTTACGTGGTCAACAAATTTTATCTCCTAATTTAAGGAATCACGTCTCCCCCTTTTCAGACTCCATCTGTTTATCGACTTCAATCTTCAAAGTTGTCCTCTTTTGCTCGGATTCCTCTTTATCCAACCTTTCTTGTTCAATTTGTCCATCTACGTTAACCTCTTCTTCTTCTTCTTCCTCTTCCTCTCGTTGGTCTTCTTCCTCTTCGGTTCCTTGTAATAATTCTTCTTTTATCGTAATACTTTCATCGAACTTACGAACCTCGCTGTTAATTTGGTTTTTTGTTTCTGACATCTCTTTTACCGTTTCGGGCAATGCAGAATTTTCGTCGATACGATGAAACATCAATACATGATGATCTAATTCAGCTTTGAAAAAGAACTTGGAGGTACATTTCGAACAATCGTAAGGTCGTGCATTTAAGCCATGTTCTTGCAACATATGATTCTGTAATCGAGAAGCAGTCAAACAACAACGCTCTTATTAATACTATCACGAATAGAGGGGCAAGCATCAGATACAGGCAATGGTACTTTGCGCATTGAATTATTAAAAAGTATACCTGAAGAGCAATAGGCACAGTGAAAAGAGCTTGACAGATGTAACAATTGAGAGCGGCACATCCGGCAAATGTATGCTCTATCAAATGACTCTGCAATTGGAGAGGACTATTCGCCTCGAATATGCACAAATGGCATCTCAAGGTATCAACGGCTCCTTTTCCTGACGCTTCTAAGTGTTCCTTCGTCACGTGTTGCTGGATCATAGCCTCGCTCGGAAATGACATCTGGAAATTGAGGATAAGAAGAGGATTATTTTAATATTTCCAATAAGAATACATTCCGGATAAAAATGTGGTCACCTGGCATTGTATGCACGTGTAAGTATTGGAGGCACTATCGTGCGTTTTATTGTGTACAGTAATCTTATGCTTTTCCGCTTCCTCGGGATCTTCAAACTTCACGCCACACTCTTGGCATCTTTTGGTATCACACTTGGGATCAGCGCGTTGATCGTTGATCGAAGAACGTTCTTCGGTTTTAAAAGCACGATCGGAATCCCATCTATCTCCGGAGCCATCCCATTGAAGATCCTTATCCGCGATCCACGAACGTTCGCACTTGTTGTTAATACTGCGAGCATGTTCGTAAGGTGAGCTCAATATCGGTAGACCTTGGGAGTATCTGACGTAGCAAGATTTGCAGACTTTGAGAGATTGCCCTCCGCTGAAGTGATTAGGAGGAAGATTGACGAAATCTTCGGTAGAGAATTCTCGTAGGCAAAGGCAACAACTTGGATTGAGGGGCTTTTGTTTGGGACTTGGACTAGAACTCGTGTTCGGAGAGCTGGTGGATGTTCTAAGGTGATGTCGAGCATGAAGGCGACATTCCAAATCGCTGATAAGGGTTTGCCTGCAAACGACGCACGGCGCTGGAAGATGAGGTAAAGAATTGTCCAGTCTTTGTTGAGGATCCACGTTCTCCAAGCTGTGTCTTTGTACATGCTCGAGGAATAACGCTTCGGTTGTCAAATTTCCACGACAAACGACGCAAGTGTCGCTCAATTGAATCTTGCAGTGTTTCTGGAGCTTATGTTCGGCTAAAATCGCGCCCGAGGGACAGACTTCGTCACAGATATTACACTTATGTCGGCCGCCAGGCTCGCTCGAGGTATGTTGCATTCTCATATGAGATTCCAATTCGTTTCTTGATCGACAGACCTCCCCGCAATAAGCACAAGTCATGCTCACACTCGATAAAGAACTTTTGCTCGGAACTTTCGACGATGCGTGAGCTAACTTTTTGTGAGCTTGTAGTTCAGCCTCGTTTGCGAATTCACCACGCTCGCATAGCTCACATTGTTGTCCTCCCGATACACCGAAATTTGGCCTTTTGTTGTTATTGTCACGTTGGTTCAAAGAATTGTTGTTGCTCGAGGCCGGAGAACGTCCTCTCTTCTGCGACTTTACCTACAACGTGCGGACGAACGGACGAAGAACACGAACAAATGGAATACGATTAAAACGTGATAAAAAATTCGCAGAAGAATTTTTCTTTTAAAGAAACCCACTCACCTCTTCTTGAGATCTAGGCTGACGATGAAGCCGTCCATTTTCTCGTGGATTACTTCGCGCGTTTATTTGATGGTCGCCAGCATGATGTACTTGAGCGATATGCCTGTCCAATAAGAATTCAACGGCGAAACCTTCTCTGCAAATAGGACATCTGTAAAGGCTGGTCGAGTGGCTCGCCAAATGGAGCTGCAATTCGAGTTCGGAACCACAGTAGATACCGCAAAAGACGCATCTCGGTCCGGAATTGACCGTCATTCCTGGGGTGGACGCTGGACTCCTCGCGACTGGACTATTGTTCGCCAACGCCGGTGGCGCATGAACGTTTCTGACGTGATTGGCCATTTCGCTCTCGCTTCTGAAGAAACTCCGACCTTCGCCAGGCGCATTTCCAGGCGAATTTTCGTTATTTGGCGCCGTGCAAGCGTTACACCTGTATATTCTACATTCTTGGCTGTGTTTGACAGCGAAATGTACTTGAATCGCTACCCTAGAATCGAAGGTATCTCTACAGAGTGCACATCTGTAAAGATGATGAGCATGACTGTCTAAAAGGTGCCTTTGAAGTAGATCAGGATGTGGATATAACTTCTTACAAGCGGAACAAGCGTACTCCTTACTGATTTGGCCCAAATAATGTTTCGTCAAATGCGCCAGCATGTCTTCCCTGTCCTGGAAACTCGTTTCGCACTTCGGACAGAGATATCTCGCAGCTTCGTTTCGATGGTCAGCTTGCAAATGTCTAGCAAGATGTTCTCGGAAAGATTCGAAATCCTTCAGAGCCGCGCCGCATTGGCCGCAAAGGAGCGTACTAGACGTGTAATTGCTTTCAGAGGACTTGACGTGTTTGCTGGTTAGATCGGCCGGTTCTATAATAGATGCTTCTCTATTCTTCTGTAATCTCATACTTTTCGTATCGTAGACCCCATTTAATTTAGGATCCATGTATTCTTGAGGATTTTGCGGTGCTATTCGACGATTCTCACAATGCTGAAGAACGTAATGCTCGGCGTAAGCCGCTGCGGAGCTACATGGGATACCGCAGAGAGGGCACATTATCAAGGACGTACCAAAGGCATCGGTTCTGTGTATAGAAATCAAATGATCTCTCAACGTGGCCAAACTAGAGAATTTCATGGTACATTGGTAACACGTAAAAGTATTTTTATAATCCTTCTCCATCGATCTTTCCTCGTACTTTTTCTCTTGATCCTTCGAAATGCCGTCGGATCGATCCAATAGCTTGTCGCGAGAACAATCAACGACCGAATCGGTCGTTCTACTCGGAGACGGTGTTACGACAAGATTTTCTCCGCTTAGAATCGCTTGGTGCATCGTGTGCACGTGCATTTGCAGTTGTTGCATACAACTGAACGAATCTCTGGTGCAATACATGCAAGCCAATTTCAAAGGGGAATTTAGTATCGGCGTTGTCGAGGCACTGCAAGAAGTTCCCAGCGGTGCCTTCAAAGTATTTTTCGGATTTAAACTTAAGTTCAACGAAGGCGAAGGCGAACTTGGTACCGGTGGAGAGGACGTACTGTGAGAAGAGACGCTCCTTCTACCATAATCCGAATCTTGAAGCTTGTTGCTATTGTTGCTCGTTCCTTGGTGATGTTTCTTGTGCGATTGCATGTGAGAAGTCAATGCGGCTGCCGTATTGTATCCTCTCGAACATGCCGTACACTGGTACGGCTTTTGCGTGTCGTGAGTTTTCATATGTATTTTCAAATGATCGCTGCGACAAAATATATGGAATACGATTATTAATGTATTTGTATAAATACTACCCACTACTGCTATAACGAGCATTTCGAGGTTGGTATCGTTTTAAACGGAGGGGATCAGATCGTAGAGAGATTTAAACGTAGCTCGGAATTTTCGTTCGTTTAAACGCAGGAACGAGATTTTCATTCGAATTCGGAATAGGGAGATTTCTGCTTTCAAAGAAAAGAATTTACCCTCCAAATCTTCCCAATTAATTCACTGTCACTCCACCCCCCCCCACTCTCTCTCGAAGCATCGCATAACTGTCATAGTTATATCCGTTACCACGGGGAAAGGAATATTATTCAGGAAATCGAATTTCCTGTTAAGCGTAGCAAGTCACTAGGATCGAATTAATCGACGTCAAGACTTATCAACGAGTGTATCCTGTGCGCGATCTGAAATATCCTTGAAACTGTAAATCAACGATACAGGTGCTATGAAAATTCTATTTTAAAGTGTCCACCTACGAGCAAGCGTTCGTCTTCTTTTTCTTCTCTCTCTTTCATTCTACAGTCTCTCGAAAAAATTAGTCAAACGAACGTTCAGGGAAGTCTTTTATAAAAAGAGAACGGATATTCGGTTTCTGTTAATTGATAGACGTCGCGGGTAAGCTTGAAAATATCTTTTCATTAGTTAATAAAGTGAATCTCGATATACAAAAGTATCAAGATATAGGGTTAGGTAGATATAGCTATCCGTATACGCTCCGCATACTCTCAGATTTTTTCGTAGCTGCTAAAAGAGGTGACAGGTCAGCAATTTTCGAGAGAATAAACCACCAGCAGTATGAATAATTCATCATCGTGGAGAGGTGGAAAACTAAATCCGTATAAGGTGAGGTCACCCGTTGGACCAACCGGTCAGTGTCTCGATTCTCTTCGGAACGAAGACAGACGGCAAATTTACTCTTGCACTTTACGTCTGAATAATTCATCGACTTGGATTATCGCTGGAGCTACTCTTTGCTGTTCTATTATCGGATGTATCGTTTTTTCCGCTCGGGGAGGAGAAAAAGAAAAACAAAAAAAAAAAAAGGAAAAAGAGAAAGAAGAAAAAGCAGGGAAGAAATAAACGACACGCGGTGATTTTCTATCCGTAGATCGATTTTTCTCACACGTTCGAGCAAAGATCAGGCGCGTGATGATCATTGATAATTATTAATGCGGTAATATTAATTGCGACGCAATGTGCCTTGCCAAAAGATTTTTTTCTTTTATTTGAAATCTGTGATATCATAAAAAGAACGATGATGCGTGCATAGATCCGTACATAGATCCGTACATAGATCCGTTAGAAAAAAAAGGGAGGATGTATAGAACGATTCATAGATCGATACTTTTAAAACATTTTATGTCCTTTGACTTACGTTTCGTTCGTTTTGATTCGTTGCAAAAGAAAAATGAAGAACGGTACCATCGATCGCAGGGTCAAAATCGTGATCGTGACTTACCAGTGAAGCCTGAGAACTACGCAGTAGTTGAAGAACTCTCTTTGGTATAGCCGCATTCCTAACTGACAAAAAGGTAATTCCTGATTCGAGACAGTTTCCTGAGAATTCCTTCAAGTATATACGTAAAAAGTATCAAAGTTTATCGATAAGAAATTAGATCGTAAAATTCTTGATATTTTTTGTATAAATAATTCTAGGAAAGTGCGAGAGATCGATATGATCTTGAAAGTGACAATATCGATCGTATTCTAAGATCCCCCATGGAGTTGGTTTCACGTGAGAACCACGGGGATTTTCACCCTTTTGTTGGCTCACCCAAGCCGTCTGCTAAAGAGAGGTGGGAGGACGAATAGAGACGTGCCCTAAAGATCTTGCGACTCCGATCGTAATAACGACTGACAGGTTATAGTAAGTCGTTGTTAGAACTTTTTCGAAGGAATCGATCCTACCGATCCGAGATTTTTCACTCGATTTTGACCTTATCACACGTGTATATATCTCGAACCTGTATGTATCTGCAAATTACATACACTCGAGGTAGATATATCGAGAAATATTCAAATTCCGCGGTCTAAGAAATATTTCGAGTCTAGCTGGACGTTGAGGTATCAGTGATCGAGGAAATATAGTACGTAGACTAACGATCGAAACTATTCCTTCAAAAAGTTCTAAATGGAAATCATTCGAAGAAAGGAAGAAAAAGTCTCAAGAGCGACTTAAGAGTCGTTGTAAAAGAGGACGGCCAGCAACGAGGCACTTGACTAATGTTCTACCTGTTGTCCTGCAACACCTATGCGCCTACCTGTCCTCTCTCCCGTGAAGAGAGAAAAAGAGAGAGAGGATCGTCTCGCGTGTCTCTTCGCACGCACTGGTACTTGTAAGCGTACAGAAGAAGAAGAAGAAGAAGAAGAAGAGACAGAAGGTTTGCTTGGAGAAAGGGAGAGAGAGAGAGAGAGAGAGAGAGAGAGAGAGAGAGAGAGAGAGAGAGAGAGAGAGAGGAACTTTTCTCTTTATCTCTCTTATTCGTTTGCTCGGTCAGCTTAGCATTTCAATACGAGAGAGAAGACGACTCAATGCTGCATTCGAGTTGGGAATAAGGTTGCATGTCTAGAGAGAGAGAGAGAGGGAGAGGGAGAGAGGGAGAGGGAGAGAAATGGAAATAGGAAAGAGAAAGAACTATGTAAGAGAGTAAGCTTGACTAATGCCACCCGTCCTGTCTCACTCCTACCTCACTCCTACGATCATTATTCATTTGTCACCCGCTGGATCGGTCCCCTGCTATCACTCGGGGACCTCGGGCCTCGCACCAACATTTCTTCTAACTTCACCGTCCAAGTTTTCTTAAAGTTTTTCGAGAGAATCAAGATACGCAATACGTTTGAAATATAATAGGAGGAATCAATCGTTTTCTTTTTATTTTTGCCTAAAAGTCAGTAATATTTTGCGTTTAGGTCAGTAACGTGCCTCACGAGCCTGATATCAAGTCGCACGTCAAGCTTGGGAAAAAGAAACGATCTCATAGAATTCATTGGATCGTACGTACCTCCTGGAAAATGCTGCTTCGCAATGCGAACATCGATATCTCCTGTCCCCCGTGTGCAGCTTCACGTGACGATCTCTGCTCCGCTTATGTTTGAACAATCTCGAACACCAACTACATCTGTACGGCATTTGGTCACCGTGGCTCTGCAATTAGAAAAGTCATAGGAAACTGTAACGACCATAGAGCCGTCTTTATCTCATTACACTTATTATGGTATCGTGTCCCCTTTCGTCCATTGGGATAACACCAATGACATTCGTTAACGCGATTCCTCCTTATCTCGTTTCCGATTTTCAATCGTTTTCTATTAGATATCCAT
Source organism: Vespula pensylvanica (assembly GCF_014466175.1). Lineage (NCBI taxonomy): Eukaryota > Metazoa > Arthropoda > Insecta > Hymenoptera > Vespidae > Vespula > Vespula pensylvanica. The sequence continues at coordinate 645,126 of NC_057702.1, read as the reverse complement.
CGAAATTGGATTAGTTTCATTGTTGAATCCGTTATAGATACATTTTTTCTTCTTTCTTTTTCTTTTCTCTTTTAGATCGAAAAAGATAGATAGATCTCTACGAAAGAGAAGAAAGAAAATTTTCTCTTTTCCTTTTTCGATAGTATTCACGATGAAACTTTGTAAAAATCCTATCAACAAAAGCCTTTATGCTATAGGAAGAATAAAAAACATATTGTTAAGATCTGTATAAAATCGATTTTGCCAATGGATCGCTTTTTTTCTATCCTCGATCCGGAAAGATATCTTTTTTCGTTGGGCGTAAAATCGGCTTGGTTCGTCCTCGCCATCGAAGGAGGTCTCTCTCTCTCTCTCTCTCTCTCTCTCTCTCTCTCTCTCTCTCTCCTTCTCTTTCTCTCTCTACTTGCTATCGTTTCACCCTTCGTCGAGAGATTGTCTCTTCAAAGGAGCCGACGATCTCTTGCTCGAAAGTCGAGCGGTTGTCCTCTACGTGCCGAGCTTACCTCTGCCTTGTTCGTGAGCAGACCAGTGAGCGAGAGAAAGAGAGACGAACACTTGATAATCTCTGTCTCTTTCTTGTGCAAGGGAGAAAGCAACAACGAAAAGAAGGAGAAAAGTAAACCCGTGTGGGATCATATCGGTCATACCGATCTGGTTGGGTGACACGACTTCGGACCAGCCAGCGCATGTTTTTTTCTTTCTTTTTTTTTTTCTTTTTCTTTACAAACTTCACGGATCTTTCTTTTTATCATCATTCGGAAGGATCCAAAAGTCGATTGGACACACGGTTGATGTAATCGACTTTTCAGAAAATCTTCTATACTCTTGTCAAAGTTCGTTTCATGCGTACATGTCGTACCATCTTTTCTGACGACTCGAGAGAGAGAGAGAGAGAGAGAGAGAGAGAGGAGAGGGGAGATACCACACCTGGACAAGGAACCAGGAGGAAGAACTTGACCGGTACAACCTGTTATGAGACACGATACAGATTTTAACCTAAAGATGACCCTCCACTCGGACGCGGAAGAACGAGCTAATGTCTCCGCCATGCAAAATAGAAGAGTACAAAGTGGACACGTGTCTTGTCCATTTTCTTTTTTGGATACCAAATAAACGATGTTTCTTCTCTCTCCTCTCTGCTAACTATTTATTGGTATTTCGTTCGAACCTTCTTCTTACCTGTTCATGTTTTTTCAGATAACTCAATCGTGGGAAAGTCCTATCACAGAATTGGCAAGGATAAGGAGCAGTTGGATTGTTACCGTCGGCACCAATTCCAACTTCACCGTCGATCTCTGGTTCCGACGGAAAGCTCGCAGAAGTTGGCGTCGCACAAGAAGATGGTGTTTCTCCTCCTCTTCGAGAAGTTGGTCCGCCATCTTCGCTATGCCAAGAGGAACTTCCGGTACCCAAAGCCTCTGAGAATCGGAAAATGATTTGATTAAAAATTTAAGAAATTTTGTAACGATCGATTTTTCATTTGCTTAAACGTGTCCACCAAATTTGCAATAACTCTCAAGAACTGATCCCTTTTTTTTCAGAACAGGTTTACGATTGTCGTAAGAAAGACCAGTTTCATCAACGACCTTACGAACTCGAGGCGTATATATTCGAGCAGTCTTACCTTGCCGTTATACGTCCCTTTATATTGTTTTCGTAACGAGCTCGCGGTGAAACTTGTACCATTAACCCAAGCCTTGCTAAGAAAGACTATCCTCTAAGATCCTGCGGTTCTTGCGAGTCAAAGAAAAGACGCTTTTGCTATACGTTTGCGTTTGTCGGATCTAGCTACTGTATATGTATATATCTATCTATTTATCTAATACGTGGATTGAATTTATTCTAATTTCTTTCCTAGGATGATCTTGTTGAGTTGATCTCGATGTACCTACACGACGTCTTTCTTTCTCTCCTTGGCTCACTTTAATTAGATAACTGTAAGATGTTGGAGAGAGAGAGAGAGAGGGGGAGAGAGAGAGAGAGAGAGAGAGAGGATACTAGGATCCTAGATCTCGCGTAGGAGAGATTCGTCGCGCTATTTTACGACGAAGCCATCTTGGATTTGGATCGCTTATAATTATCGTCAATGAGAGACTCCCACCGTCGACTATGACGACGACGACGAGAACAATGTATACGTACACGGTCCTCCGTAAACGATGGAAATGACTCGACTAGTTGGCCGTTTCCTCATTTGTCGGGACACCCACGAGTCGATTTAAGAGATTTTGCGGAATCCAGTCTCCATCGTGTCGTGGCACGAGCGAGTATCTAATGAGTGTATGTAATAGCTCGAGAAGACACGAGCCACCCAAACGGTGGAGAAGAAAAGGGAGGGAGATCCGGACTATCTCTCTCTCTCTCTTTTTACGAGCAAATGGCTCTCATCCGCCCACCCACGCTATTAATCTATCCTACTTTTCGCTTCTTGTTCTCTTAGGCGCCACTTTGTCTAATACTTGCTAATTTGATTCTCAGATGGTTAACCATGAGAGATCATTTTCTCAGCAACTTGATCCAGTTGCCACCAGAATCGTTTAACGCGTTCACTGTCACGTCAATTTTCAATTGACTGTGACAATCGACAGAAAAGAAAGTCCTTATTCAAAAGCGAGATTAATCGATTCCTCGAAAGATTACAAAGAAAGATGATAAAATGTTTGGAACATGTATCGAACTTAACGATCGATCATGGCTCGTGATATCGTAGATTGTGCAACGAATTGTCTTTCGAATAGGCGGCTCCCTCGTTGGTCCGAGGCACTCGCCCAATTGGCATCCCGTGTCTGAGTCACGCACAAAGACATCGGGAACGGATCTGGAAATAAATATAAACCGAGCTGAAGGAACGCGAGGTACGTGCACCCAGGTGGCGATTTCCCGTTCCACCGATCACTACGTGATGCCAGAAGATTAGATGGAGCAATGATCAAAGAAGAAGGATGAAGGATATAAGAGAAAAGAGGAAGAAAAAAAGGAATGGAGGGAGAGAGAGGGGAAAGGAGATGCACACCGTTAGGATCTCTCTATCTTTTCCTCCTCGTCCTCCTCCACCTCCACCTCCTCCTCCTCCTCCTCCTCCTCCTCCTCCTCCTCCTTCTTCTTCTTCTTCTTCTTCCTCGATGCTTTCGAGAGGTTTTATTTAGCGAGCGATTCTATCCAATCAGCGCTGATGTGTCATCGACGCGAAAATAGGCGCACTTAACACTGGCAGCTCTTTTCTGCCGATCTGCCGATGCCAGCCGTATTGCGTTGTATGTTCCATGTACTTGAGATTCTCTCTCTCTCTCTCTCTCTCTCTCTCTTTCTTCCTCACGTTTTGCTGAGAGTACTGTACTATATGTATACGCATATACTATATATTGTGCTGTCACCTCATGTCTCTGCTATTTATAAGACATTTCGACGGCTCTTATTAATAGGGCCACGACTTAACGCCTTCGTTAATTGTGACTTATGTACGCGAATCAAGCTACGAAGTGGTTAGCTCAGATTTTGTACACAACAGTGGCGTAGGATATTGCCGGAATGGTATTTAAAAAATGTTTATATAAATTTTTGTTTAAAAGAACGTATTGAAATTGTCGTATGTCTGCGATATAGAATATATTGCGAAAATTATTGAGAGTCTCCCTCTCTCTCCCTCTCTCCATCTCCCTTTCCCCCTGAAAGCTATTAAAAGTTCATTGTCAATGATTCTCGAATGGCCACTGACACAGAGTAGTAACGACGAATTATAGTACGTTTAATGACCGTTTGCTCGTGTGGCTACCAACGATGAGAGCTATTTATAGGTGCCTCAATCGAGTTTATACTTGATGCGAATTTAATTAATTGTGACTTATGCGAATCTATTAACGCATGCGCAAGAGATTGAAGAAGTAACTTTACGATCCTCGTTACGAGTAATTTCCATTAATGTTAACGATCTTCGCGTATCCATATATCCTATTCGAATATATCGGAACTGTAAATCATTGTGACTTTTCTTTTCGATTATGTACATCGTTTCTTGCAATGTCATCGATTAGAACGAGAAGTTCTTTACTTTAGGAAAGTTAGAAGTGAAAGTGAGATCGATCCATTCGATGAAACGTCGAATGCATCCTAGCGGAAAATACGAATTTTGGAGATTAAATAGAAATGTTCATTTAGTGCATAATTTTCTTAAATGCGTCCAAGGTTAACCCTATATAAATTAAAACAAAATATTATGCGAGGTCAAAAGTTAGAAAATATTCATTGCGTGTACGAAAATAAATTTGATGCGTTCAATTTTGCTTTTAGGTAACGTTTTCTCTTTTTTTTTTTAGCGTTAATACGAGTGAGTAGGTATATAACTATGGTCGTCAAACCTTTGGATTTGTGAGGTTCCTCGTGCGAAGGTTCCTTATGTGCCTGGATTTTCCCAATGAGTAATTCCAACCTCGAACTATTGCCCTTGAACAGCATCTTGAGCGTTTTAAATTCGATCGTTCGATCGTTTATCACGATTCACTATTCCACATAGGTTTACCAGTTGGTACCGAGGATAAAAAGAGAAAGAAAGATATGATCCCGACAAAGTTAAGAGGTCATCACTGTGAAGATAAGCTTCCGAAGCACGTGGAAATTCGAAGCTTCCGCATCACGGGATCGCATTACACAAAGAGACGCGTTGACAGACGCTGCGTTTAGATCGCTACTGTCTTGCTTAGCGAATGATAATAAATGAAAAAAAAAAGAAGTGTTTGTACTTCAGCCTCGATGGATCGTTCGATACCTCTTTTTTTTTCCCCTTAAGGGACACCTTGCATAGAGATCACTCAAAGTCTCAAAACGTTACTTGAATTTCACAACGTAGGGAATATAATAATATTAATCTTGGTACGTCAAAGTACACAGAAATCAAGGAAACAATCGTTTACGGTGATCCTTTCACGTTGATATAGTTTATCGATCCCGTCGGCCACTTGTTAAACTCGTTTTTACAAATCCACTTTCGATTTATAGAGATAAATATTATCGTGTATTAACCGCTACCAATAGAAATGTGTACCTTTACTTCTCTAAATCATAACAGATTCAGATCATATTATGACGAAAGGTCAAAAGGATGAACTCATTTTGAACCAATTCATTCGGATCTATAACGATCTCCTATTTCCTTCGAATCATTTTCAATTGATTTCTTTCGACGTAATTAATAAGATTTACACTTGGTACTTGGATCATAATGCGATCTATCAAAGATGTTTCTTTCTTCCTTTTAACTTTTGGAATCTTCGATGTTTCGAAGATCCGATAATATCGATCAAGGATCTATGGAAAACTTTCAAGACGACGATCTTCTCGACGAGACTGGTGTATGCTACACTGACGAGTATCACTAACGCGTGCCACGAAGAAGAACGGCGACTATTATCGCGCGAGTCGGCGATGCGAGCGACACGGGCAAGTATATGAGAACGAGAGAGAGAAAGAGAGAGAGAGAGAGAGAGAGAGAGAGAGAGAAAGAGAGAGAGAGAGAGAGAGAGAGAAGGAGAAGGGAGCTGAAAAGCCGCCTGAGAGACGTCAGGGAGTCCCCTGGGAAACCAGCAACCGTATTGGACGGGAGGCGGGCTCTCACATACTAACGAGTACACCCACCTTCTGGGTTGCTTCTCTCTACCACTGCCACCTATTTAACCTTTGATGAAAGGTTTCAACGATTAATACGTAACTATTCTGTATTTATGTCAAACAGTCATTCGTATCATATGTTCGTTATCGTATTTATTTTACTCTGGGATTTATCGTTGAGTTTTGCATTGTTGTTATCATCGGTGTCCGACGATAAACGCGTCGAAAACGTTCGTTATATACAGTTCGATCTTTTTGAAGAGTTTTTAATAAATATCCAAGTACTTTCTACCTCGGTTACCGCAAATGGAATCGCTCAATTGGACCGAGTTTGACGTGGCATTAGCACGCTGGAGTTTCTTCGGTAACCGAAACTAATTCGACAAAGGAATCGAACGTCCTTTTTCTACGGAAGTGTCGAACCACGGCGAAATACCGTTAGCGATGACCCCTTGTCGACAGCGAACATAATTTCTTAGCGTGATATCAAAAAAGATACCACGATTATCAACTCGGTATAGTCGGTATAAGTTTATCAAAATCGGATTGTTTTGTCGTCAAGAAAGTACATAACATTATAGATTTTTCACACATTCCCCTTTGAGACTTCAACAGCAGGAATTTCAACGAGCACCTAGCGTCCTCGCAGGAGTCGCAATTTATCTCGCGAATATAATGTGTTTGAGAGTATAAAAAGGAGGGACGGAGAGCACCATGAAAAAAGGCAAAAATCCAAAGTGGACCCCCTGTCATTCCTGTGAAATCGTGCGGAATGGATTCTCACACACGGCTGGAGTTCTGTACCACCTTATGCGAGAGCACAGAGGAATTTGAATTTGCCGTATGACTCCCCATAGAGCACGGTAGAACCCCATAGGTATGTCTCTGACCCGTGCCAAGGCGCTGCCGTTGACGTTGAGCCCACCCATCGTGATTATTTATCTTATTGCGATCGTGACTTTAGGTGGTCTTATTTCTTTCTTTCTCTTTTCTTTTGGATCGTACGATCTGACTTTTGCCTACTTTTTGACTATTATTTTCACTTTGTTAGAAACACACTTAGACGCGCTGATTGCTTGTACATTTTTTTGAATAGGAATATTTATGCGTGGGTGTGAACAAAAAAGAGAGAGAGAAAGAGAGAAACGATTAAGTGCTTCGTGTAATTCGTATGGCCAATATCGAGATACGATCGATATTCGAAGTGGAGCGGATCATGCAAACGAGTTCGATCTATCTCAAGCAGCAATCGCATCGAAGCGAAACCGTCCGAACAAAAACGAGAGATGTCGATTTTACAGAGAGCTGTTCCGAGATGATTCCATCGAATGCATCTTTATGATTGCGTGACTTTCGATTTGTTATATTCTTTGCTATAAATTTATCACGATCGACGAAATAGTAAAAATTTGGAGAAACGTTATTATCGATTATTATCAAAATTTACATTACTATATAAATTTTTGTCAGTTAAATTAGTATTGCAGTATCGTCAATTATACGATACGATATGACAGTATCGATATAATAATAAAAAGATAAAAATAAAAAAAAAAAGGAAAAACAAGTGTGGTTGTTATAAGCGTAGCGGACGTAGCGTCGATTCGTTGTGGGAGGCACCTTAATAGAGCGCATGTGCGAACCGACAAACTTTCCTCTCAATCGACTCCGCCTACGTTGCTCCCGTACCGTTCTCCTACTAATGCACACAACGGTGTGCAGTCACCCACGCTACTCTACACGTTACTATCCCCACCACATGAATCGGCCGCCTCGTAAAACGTACGCACGCACTCCGTTGAAGCGCCACGCGCGATTTCCATTCATAGATCGAACCGCCCGCGAACTTAATCTTTAGGCCGCGTTCACACGTGACTACTTGCATTTTTTTTTCTTTTTTTTTCGTTTTCCTTCCTATTTTTTTTTTCCTTTTACGAATTCGTCATGTGTCTTTACTTGAAATGGCAATCTATGTCGATTGGACACAATTTAATCGTCGATTATTTTTTTTTTCCTTCTATTATTTATTCGATTTAAAAAAATTATTCGTTGTTATCAGGAATTAGAAGCGATGTAGATCTATATATCAGTATTTACGTGGATCTCATTAATTTTTCGCGTTTGTTACAAAATATTTATACGATTCAGATTTCTAATTTGTTATAGCACTGACGATAAATCGACTCTTGTTTTTCATCCGTAAGTTTAAAAGAAATCATATTTATAAATGACTTAGAAAAGGATTAGAGATTTGATCCTACTTAAGAAAATGTAGACACTCGTTTTCGTTTAAGCGTACCACCGTTCGGTTTCACGTTTTGCGGTGAACAAATCACACGGAAACCGTAGAATCATTTCAATATCTTCGCAAGGCTGTGAGAACGCCGATGATTTTCTTATTGAATTTATTAGATTGAAACGTTCTCACGAAGGAGAACGAAAGAAAGTTTAGAACGAATGTCTCCGATACTTTCACGATTAGTACGACATTTGAAAATTCTTTTCTTTCTAACAAAAATAATCTTTCTAAAACGATAAGATAGATAGATATTGCTGAGTAAACGTCGATTATTTCAACGTTTTTCTCATCGTTTTGTCTTGACTTGCTAACGAAATTTTTTCCACGAGTTTTAACTATCGATAAGAAAGTATTCGGAAGAAAATCGAAAGTGATAGTCGATGATTAGTCATAGTTTTTTTTTTCTTTTTTTTTATAATCACATTTATATCTCTTCTCTATCGTGAAACAATTATACGAAACGTGTCTCTAATCTTCGTGTTCATTGATAAAAATTGTCCATTGATAAGAAATTCTGAATGAAATGACAAACGTTCAAAGTATCAACTGATTTTTAGACTGCTCGACGGCTATATTTTATCTTCATCTTTCTCATTTGAAAACATTTAAAACATTCTTATCACTTCGTTCATACGAAATGATTTCAAGGAATTTCGAAGACCTGAATAAATATTCTAACCGGAAGTTTAACTTCTTGGTAAATTGTCCCAAAGCACCGACTCATTTTCAAACTGCTACTACTACTACTACTACAACGAGCAGTCGCATGATCTTCGAAACAATAACGTTGAAGATAAGAGACAATGAAACAAGAGAAAGAGAGAGAGAGAGAGAGAGAGAGAGAGAGAGAATGTAAGATCCTTTCGCGTGTTCGCGAGAATATATTGGGCGGTAAATTTAAACTTGAATAGTGGCGTTCTGCTCGAAGTAAACTTCCGGTCCGGTGAAGAGTAAATTTCCACGAAAGCAGGAAGTGTTCTAACCGGAAGTGACTACCCTCTTAGACTTTGCACCCTTCAGACTGACCACCACTTTACTCGAACCATGCGAAATCTCACTTGGGTCGCCAAGACATTACCTGGACGATTTATGACAGTACTTGAAAGACTTTCTAAGCCTGATTAAAAAAAAGTTAATCCAGGTACGTAAGTAGTAATCGTTCAGCAAAATGAAATTTACTATCCTAAATGACGTATTTAGATTATCGTTGACTCAAACTTCTATTATTATCACCTAATGACACCGTTTCAAGTTTTTCTCATAATTAGCTACAATGATGTTATCTAAATCTTTGAGTTATAACGACAACAATATTGAAAAAAAAAAGAAGAAAAAAAAAGGCAGGAAGACTTAACCAACTTCAACAAAATAGGGTCGAACTCATTATCGATAGGATATCTTTTTTACGAGCTTTCTTAATACTACAGACGAAAGAAGATGTATCAAAAATGACTGGCACGTTTCAAAAGGTCGAGCCTCCTGAGCGGCATAACGAACGAAGAATTCACACCAAGATCCGAAGAGCTAAACGATTGTGTCAGCGTACAAATTAGTTTTCTATTTGATCTTTTGATCTTGGCAATTCCGGTAGTCCCTCGATTTCTTTCTATTATAATGCACCTGCAGTAGAACATTATTTCGTTTCAAATTAATATCTAATTATTGTAATAATTGTATCATTAAAACAATTGTAAAGTATTTTCGCTCGATATAATTCTTTACACGTAACAACGTTTCATCGAGCCTATCTGGCTTGTAAAAATCCAATTTCGAAAGGCATTTATATTTTTTCAAACTCCCATGCAAAGACGAACACCCTGTGTGTCCCGATACCCTCCTTCATCGTTCTATCCCTCTAAGCTCCTATAGTAAAGATTTTTTGTCGGACAAAAATACGAAAGAAAAAAGCGTTAGTATCTCGACCACGAAGAGGTCAGACAGGTGAACCTTAATTCTTTGGGGGCTGAGGGGAGGGGAGCTGATATCAAAGACGACCGCCAGGATCGTCGAGAGAAACCACCATGAGTGCTCAGCTGTGTCGTTATTAAGGGTCACTCGAGCGTTTATTTTTTTATTGTTCAGTTCTCTCTCTCTCTCTCTCTCTCTCTAGTCAAGGACAAGACAATCGTCTTAATACTCGAACGTATGCGATTGTATTATTCAAGATATTACTATTAACTATTAAGCCGTAAGCTGATATGTATAATTTTTCACGGCTATAAGTTTTATGGTTTTTAATGGGAGACATTTCTTTAATTCAATCGTCCCTTGTCCTCAGCTTTCACCAGGCGTGAATACCTAGGCGACCGGCAGCAGAGCATCGGGCTCCTCGCTGTCATCTCGAAATCATAACATTCGCGGTACTTGAGAGATCAGACTGGCGCCGGATCTAATATTCGGTAATAGAATCAAGTCGCTGACCATATCATACCCTTTGATAAGACTAATGCTTAAGACTAATGCTCGCATTACATGTAACACGCTCTTAAAAACAATATGACGTTAACATGCTAAATTTCAAGCACGAAACACCGTCGTGATCACCTCGTCGATGAATCGAACGATCATCTTTTAGTTATTTTTTAATTATTTTTGCCTCGACTTTACGTTGATTTTCTTCAACGATCTTCTACAAGATGAGACGATTATGGCACGTGCCTTCCGTTCACGGTTGACTCAATGATCATCGAAGTATATCGAGACGTAGTATCACCTGTCTCTTGAAATCGAGCGCTTCCTCGTCTCGGTGTACGAGCATCTTGAATGGAAAAAAGGTGAGTTAATAGCAGGTAAGAAGATACCTGAGGAGAATCAATGTTGTCTTCTCCTGCATACGACCTCACACCTGCTGATAGGTTGTTCGACGAAGCAAAACGTTTGAGTCACGTTTTTTTCTAATGATTCTTCTCGATAATTTAGCGATCAACGCATCGATTTATTAAAAAATACTTATTTTCTATTAATAGAAAACCTTTTTCTATCTCGCGTTCCTGAATTTTGCTTCGATTACGTTAGACGTACGAGAGACGTACCAAAGAGAATTGCGGCGAGGAACGAAGGTTAACGAGTCAACTAGGTATATCGACTTAAATGTCGCAAGCACAGCAGGAGAATATCTCTAGCTACTACTTGTTGCTTCTCACTGAGCTCTCACTCGAATCCGAAACTCTATCGAGCGTGCCGCGAACTTGGACGAAACAATTTAGATGATTATACTATCTTTTCATTTTTACAACAAGTATTATCAAACTTGTATAACGCGTGTTTTTCTATACACGTTATAGAGTGAGCGAGCGAGAGAGAGAGAGAGAGAGAGAGAGAGAGAGAGAGAGAGAGAGAGAGAGAGAGAGTTTATATTCGTTTTACGAATTAACAATAAAAATAATTAACAATTCCTCTTAAAGCAATGAGAAAGAAAATACAAGTATGCTTCCTAACAATCCTCGTGTTAAATATATAAATGAATGCAAGATTACTTAGGCTGTCAAAGCGTTATCGATGACATTACTTTTTCTGAATAAATCTGAAATAAAAATAATACTCGGTGGAGTGAATAACGTGAACGAGTTACAAGAAAAAAAAAAAAAAAATAGGGAAAGAGAGAGAAAGAGAGATTCTTCGTGGGTGCCTAACGTACAGCTCGTTCCTAAATCTCAGATTACAATCTGCCTGGCGAATGGTGCTAAGATTAAGGACCCCTTGCTTTCTGGCTCGCCCATAGGCTTTACAATATGGAGAGCGAAGGGAGACAGAAAAAGATTCTTGTTGGTCTTTTCTCAACAAGATTAAGATGTCACGTGTACGCGGAGGGACAAATACAGCTGGTAAGGATACAAGAAAGAAGGAAAAAAAAAAAAAGAATTCGAAGCTACACTGCTGGTGAACGTGAACTTTTGTCATGTTCATATCGAATCATTAATTGGTATTACTTAAAATTATAATAGATCGTCTACCTTCGTCTCAATGAAGATGAACGAAGAAAAGGACTAGACCGATCTAAGTTTACTTTTTTATCTTAGAAGAAAGAAAAAAAAAAATAGAAGACAGGCAAAAGGGTAGAAAAAAGCAACGGACTGAGAATCTCTCGTTCGACTCAACGGGAGACTGGATAGTTTCAGTTGGTGATAACGTGGAAGAAGGGAAATAAGAGAGAGATAGAAGGACCCCTGTAGGATCGTATCGAACTCCCGCTGTTTTCTGGTATCATGTTAACTGTCGTGTCATTGTCACGTGGAACCACACTGCGGAGACATTTATTTGAAAGATGTACTTCCTTTTAGTCATGGCCCATTAGTTTGGAAAGATCCTCGAACGCGATTCGAACGTGATTTAATTTTCTAATGATTTCGAACAAATTACTCGATAAATATTGAAATAAATCGTTATCAGGATTACGACAAAGTATAAAGTTAAAGGTTTTCTTTTATAATCCCGATTTTCTATCCATAAATTAATTATTATCAGGCATCTATAACAATCACATTCATCTGTAGCAGAAAATTTGAGTTAACACTCGTATCAAAGCGTCCGTGAACACTGTTCTATCCGTGAAGTGTTAAGATTCGAGTGTCACGTTGTTCGTGGGAGCAAAGCGAATCGTACAGGAGGAGAGAGGTGACAAGACAAAAGATATAAGAAGAGAATTCTGGTTGGTAAGGCCGTCGACGGACTGTGGGAAGCTCGTTTCTTTGCTTTTACCGATGTATATTCACTTTTTTTCGAGCCTCCTACGTGGAAATCTTCTTTAAAACGAATCACGATGAATTGCAGGATCATAGTCAAAGAAGATCATTTTTTTTCTTGATACGTCGATTCATGAAGTAATCGGTGAATAAATAAAAATAAAATAAATAAGGTAATACGTATGCGGATTGAATCGACAAATTTTTCTAAGGAAAAAATCCTATCGTTCTTGTAGTGTCGTATATGAGGACAAGGATAGTATGAGGTGGTGGTTGAACTGGCGTGAAGAAGAGAGAGAGAGAGAGAGAGAGAGAGAGAGAGAGAGAGAGAGCCAGGGGTAGCGCATATCATCTTAAAGTTTAATTGAGTCTCGGTCTCGTAGGAACGAAGCCTCGGAGCCAATCTTACTCGGTGCTCAGGCCCCAAGGGACTCTAGGGGTCCTGCCGTTTCTGCACCCTCTCTTCTCTTCTCACGAAGCATGGCGTTTCGTCGATTCTCGAGAGAACATCCGGATATCTCTTGATGCGACCTCCTTTCAAGAACATTCGTCTTCGGTTAAACTCGTACGATCGAGCGATCTCTCCATAGATACCTATTTATTTTCCGACGACGACCGGTGTATAAAAATTTTTTGAAATAACGAAAACGAGGAGTCGAAAGATGTTCCCAACGAGATATTTGGCATTCGACTGAACGGATTAGGAATGTCCAAAGGAATTCGCGCTTTAAGTGGTCCGAGTTAACGTATCGAGGATCTAACGTTTCTCGAGTTGGCATAACTTTGATAACTCGATTCGAGAAGGTGCGATATGCGTCGAACAGCGTATCTTTTGGTTAAAATCACTCGACGACAAGGTTGAATCGGCACGTGTACTTTCAAGTCGAATCGTTCAACTATATTTATTGTAGCCGTAATAAGCGCATTTTTTTAATTCGAATATTTTATGGATAAAAACGAGGAGACGCGGTAAAAGAATGTTGAGAAATTTGTATGATAGCCGAAACTCGATGGCGAGGAGATTAAGCTCGACTCGAAGATAACGGTGAATACGGTACGCGTCTGGAGTTGGAATTAACGCGAGATGGAGTACGAGATGGGGGTGGTTTTGCACGGACCCTCTCTTCTCCTTTCTCTCGTGGGATACGCTGTAATTCATCGCAAGAGGCTGCTCGTCCTCGACCCTTCTTCCTCGACGGTACCGACAACCAGTACTAAAGTCGGCTGGCTGTAGGGCGAGTGCCGAATTAGTTGTAAATGTTTAAATTTTCTTTCGGGAAAATGTTCCCGTTCTAGTCTCGCTTTTGGACGGACTTGAAATCTTTAAAATACATCTTTTCGCATCCATTAACCTCTCACTAATTATTTTCAGTGAGGCGAAATAAAAAGAATTTCTTATCGAATTAAAATCAGTCCTATTAATCGCTCTTTTCTTTTTCCTCGTTCTTATCCGATAAGTACGTGCGTAATAACGATGAAATCGGACGAACGAAATCCTCGATCCGAACGATGCGTTTTTCGCGTCCGAGAATTCTATTCATCGGAAACTTTGAATGACGGTACTTGGGACGGGGATGAATTTGATCCGTTCTTTGGTAAAAAGCGGTACCTAATTGCGGCAAAAAGAAAACAACATCATCTAGATGTTTTTTCGACGTTTAACCCACCGATCGTATTCACCTGTAAGAACGTAACCAGATATCCCAATCATCTTGTCACGGATTATAGAAGTTGGTACAAAGGGCGTCCCACAATAAACCGCCCCCGTAGGACACTAGGGTCCAAAGTACACGATGCCGACTCAAATACGACTGCTCTAGTCGATTCTCTCACGATAATCGTATCGAACCGTGCAATCGTTATCTCTTCGAACCCGTTTTCTCAATCGAGAAAGTCGAAAAGAGCCGATGATAAGAAAAAAATATGTGTCACGTAACAGGCAATGGAGAATACACCTGTAGGTTCCTACCAAGGGAAAGGAAATTAAAGAAACGATCTATCAATGATTTGATATAAAAAGTAAAAACGTACGAAGAAAGAAAGAAAGAAAGAAAGAAAAAAAAAACGAATATATAAGGTACATTTTTCAAGATAATCTCGATAAAAGCAATTGAAATCTCATTCACGTTCTCTCGATGCCGTTCCTTAGAGAATATCTATACCTCGAAGGTTTCGAGGAAGGACAAAGATGTGCCCTTACGATTCTGGTACCGATCACGGTATGCCTTGGGTTCATACTTTGTTTTATACCCTTCTTATATCGGGTTACGTGTACCACCTAATGCCTGGTATATAAAGGAGACACAGTAGGCTCCATCGGCTCTCCACGGACAGGATATCCATTCTATATTATATTAAATTCTGAACCGGCTCCTTTTCTCTTTCTCTCTCTCGCCTCGTTCCTCCGTACGACGGAGACCACGCGGAATGGAATCATCGGGCAAAAGGGGTGGTGGCCTCCAGAGGGGCACGAAGAAAGGGCGGTTCTGATTTTTGTCTTCGCACAGTCCATTGTGAGTTACCGCTCGTGGGACATCCGATACGCGTCCTTCGAAATGCGTCACTAAACGCACGAAATGGAGCGAAACCAAACGATCGGTTTCGTACCCTTCCTGGAAACTTTAGAACATCCGCCGGAATCATCGATCTATTATCTCTTTCTCCAGTCTCCTCGTCCTTTTGGATAATTACTCCAACTATCGCAAAGTTCTCTATCGTCCGATCTAAACGGACCGCATGTTGCTACGTCGTTCGAAATAAAGCCGTACGTAACAAAGCGGTTAGAGCGATTTCCTATTCCTCAAAGTTCGTATTTAAAATGAGTCATTCGAGCGACTTTGCGATATCTAATCTATTCCAAGTAGAGGCTTGTTCGATCGTTCGATCATGTCTCGAGTAATTATTGAGTATTTAACGCGCGTCAGAGCCAAAAACATTTCGCACGTTTAAAAATACAAATCTTTTTAACGACCTCGGGAAAAAAATCTTCGTCTCTCTCGTAGCTACGTGCAAAATACTTTGTCGTTATGGGGTTGCGTCCGGTTTAGTTTACGAGCACTTTAGCATAATATCGTAGGAACGGGAAGGCTGATGTCCGACCCAAGGTATCTTCGGTTTATAGAAAGAGATAGAGATAGAGAGGTGTATCCAGGAAGAACGGACGATGGTGTTCTTCTCTCTCCAGGGAGAGATGGAACGGGTAGGACTGAAAGAGCGTCCAATTGGTGCCCAGGGTGCATTTGCGTCTAATTCAATGCATTATACCCCTACTACGCGGTCGCCACGAGCGATTCTCGACGACTACGAGGCATCCGGCAGCACGACATCACCGCTGCCTCGGGCTAACCACCCAGCGAAAGCTCCTGTGGCTTCTCTCCGACCTTCGAATCGATCTCTGGCTGATCGCTGCTGCTGCTGCCGCCGCCGCCGCCGCCAGATAGACCCTTTGCTCTGACCGTTGCTTCGGTCTCACGTTATTACCTCGCCGCAACGAAATTATCGCTTCTCCAAGAATCTTAATTGGTTGCATACAGCGATATTGCTGATCGATCGATCGATTATCGATTACGGAGAAGGGAATCTATCATGATCTTGTCTCTTCGGCGAAGTGATATCTACGTCGATGTTTCTAAATCACAGAAACAGGGATCGGAACGAGGAGGAAGAAAGTTAGGAAAAAAGGAACTAACGAATTTCTGATTTATCTACTAATCGATGTCAAAAGATTCTTCTCGTCGCGGTCGGATCTTTAGAATTCCTCTCCTAAAGGACAAGAAAACTTTTCGATAGACCCGATGAAAGAGAAAAAAAAAACAATTCCCAAAAGAATAGGTAACTCATTCCGGTCGTAGGAAAAACCAATTTCCGTGGCGAACGTTCTCGTTGGTACATTTCTTTCAAGGACGTAGAAGAAGAGAAGAGAGGATTCTCGGAGGATAGGAAAAGCATGGACCGCGGGATCGAGCGAAGAGAGTGCGATAAGAAGACACCCGCAGGTGTAATTATGATTACCGCAGTGCAGAGAAAGACGGAGTATTGCGGAGCTCGTATGGCAGCCATGGGATCGTGGGAAATAGCAATCCTCGAACGGCACTTTCGCGTCTCCGTTCTTCCTACCAGCTAAAGCCGACCACCAACAACGCTGTTTTCCGATTGTTGGTCCCCTGGCCTTTCCCTGTGGCTTCCTACTCCAACCGGCTGTGCTTCTTTGCACTCTCTTTTCAAATTCCATTGCCTCGACGTTACTTCGGCTACGTGTGCGTCTGTGCGCCCGTGCGCGCGCGCGCGTTTACATACGTACGTACCTACGTAGAGTAGTTTCCTCGCAAAAACATTTTCTTGGATTCGTTTCGATCGAGAACTCATTTTTCGATCCTCCGCCATAATACGATTAGCTCGCGTGAGAAAGCTACGATTTCAATCGAGCGCGAATGCGTCCCGCGTTCTATGGGAACCGTGTTGTAGGAGGATATTTAGCAATTTTTTTTTTACCGCGTTACATCGAAACCACGTCAGCGTGTTATCGAAGGGTTGACCGTATCGAGGAATGAAGGAATATACGCGTAGAAGGAGAGAAAAATTGATGCGGGTTTCACGCATTTGGAGAAAGGGGAGCCGTTCGTTTCTCTCCTGGAACGGTTAACACGACTGAGTTTTTCCAGGATGAAGCCCACGGGTCTCGACTATAGCACCCCGAGGTCTCGTTTCGGCCTATGCTTTATACGCGACCACCTTTGTTTCCTCCTCCATTTTGTTTCTCCGAGGAGATCGCAGAAATCCAGAAAGAAACTTCTTCTCTTCCAACTAACAACAGGAAGCACGACGCATCGAAGTAAACCCTTCGTATGTCTTGTCAAAGAGAATACGATAAGCCGTCGGAATGTTTTCTTTCTATTTTCTTGCATTTTAATTGGATCCCAAGGTATTCAGTTTCTTATCGAGTTATGATCTATACCGACCGTTAACTTCTACGGCATGATATAGAAAAAAAATCGTACAAGACAGTGATCGATCTATTTCGTTCGTTTAAAGAAGTTTCACCCTAAGCCAATGTCAACCACGCGAATCTCGTCGTCTTATTTTAGATTTCGTTCGGTCGACGACATTAACGTTGATTCATACTTGCCTACGATGTACGATTAACAAACTCGAAGATTTCATTTCTTCCTTCGAGTCATAAGATCGGCCGACTCGAGATTACCACCGCGTGGCCTGAATTTTCGAAAAATCCGATCGTCCAGCCATTCTCGATTTCGAGCTGGCGTTGTGAGCGGACCTTAAAGAAATCTATCCTTCCGTCGTCTCGTTTCGATACATCGCGATCGCTTCGAATCGACTCCTTATCCATCATCCCATTGGCTTTGCCAAAGCAAAACGAACGAGGGACTTTCTCCTCTCGATGAGTTGTTAACGGGGGCAGGGGGGAAAAAAAGAAGAAAAACAAATCAACTTACGATACAAAGAAATCGGTGTAATTACGAACATTGTACGACGAACAGCGAAACTCCTTTCCGAGATCGATCTGAGGGAAGAGGATATAGGAGCGTGGAAAAGAAGAAAGAGGAACAAAAAAGATTGCATATTCGAAATCGATCGCTTGTTTTCGAGACTGTTATCGCTTTTCGAGACTTTTATCGTTCGGGCGACGAAGCCCCGAGCTCCTGGCCCGTTCTCCAGAAACGCTATATTATTTTTAAAGGGACATTGGAATTTCCCTAGATCGATTTATAACTACCACACGTTGTCGACGAAAGCTCAACTTCCGAAATAATTTCGAGCAGAAATAGGAGAGATCGAACGCTTCCAAGTTTGAAATATTCATCGTGTTTGACGGCTTTACGATCGATTTCGAATACGTAGGCATACACGTATACGGTACTGTATGGTTGGTCTGCAATAAGGCCGCAACGGAGTTTTCTCGACGTAACGCGAATTCAATTAGCCGTAAGCGTTTCTCTGCGGTCGACACGTGGGCGAGGGCGCATAATGCGTACGCATCTTCTCGATGAAGAGAGAAAGAGGGACGATGTTTCTATAGGAAAGAAAAGGAAAAAGAAGAAGAAGTTTCAAGAGCCTACATCAACGTTTCTCCAAGAGAGAAGGACACGCCAGTTACCGGCAGTGAGCTCACCGCGATCCTGAGGTCGCATCTCCTCCTTCCACCAAAGGGCAAATTGCTTCGATCCTTGTCTCAACTGCCCTCAAACCGCAATTGCTTAAGAGCTAGCAATTAAACGGCTCGCGCCACCACCACCACCACCAAGAATATCCTTAAGGGGTCTTTGCCTTCTTCGAACCGTACATATTCTCCGAGTACTTTCTTTCTTTCTATTTCGATAGGCGATGTTGAGAAGAAAGTTTGGTGCTACCTTCGGCCCGGATTATTTGTAACACTTCGATATACCTATTAGATATTTCGTCGAAATTACTTGCAAGGATCCGCTGGTGGACGCGAAAGAACGTCGAGATCTCGTCTCTAAGCAAACAACGATTTTAACGTTTGCTTTTTAGCTGGTACAGTATCGCGGAACGGAAAGCGTTTGCGCGAGTATACCGATCGAATCCAAAAAAGAGATAATATCTGTTACAGTCGCACACGTATACATACACATACGTATACATATATGCATGATCTATAAAAGGAAGAAGAAGAGAAAAGATGGAGGACGTCGTCCTATACTTTGCAATTTTCTACGCGAAGAGAAAGGATCGGCATTGAGATCTGCGGTTTGTTCCACGATAATAGTAAAGGATATATATCCTTCGCGTTATGCGAAGTACTTGTGAGAGATACGTTCCAACTATAGCTAAAGCTTTAAACGCTTAACCATCCTTCGGAGTAACCTGAGCATTAACTCGACGGAATTTCAATGGAAGCTAGTCGATCCTTAAGTGGCTCTTATGTTCTAACCACCTATCGACTACTTCTTTCTCAACTTTTTATACATTTTCTTTAACATTGAAAAGTTATATTAGAAAAATGATAGATGGATAGATATATACAGGGTGGGCCAAAAATGTTTGTCACCTCGAAATAAATTAGCCTACAATGTTTCGAAAAGGAGCAACTGACTTTAAAGCTCAGCCGTGCAAGTAAATTGGCCAGATAAATTACTATTGCCGAGGCAAGTACGAACGACGCCTTTTTTTTTTTAGAAAGCGAGATTTTTTTGATCCAATGTAATATTTGATCCCGATCTATCGGGAAAAGAGAAACGGACGCAAGGTGGCAAGCTCGGAAGCTTTTCCGCGAGAGAATCCTCTCTCGAGAGAAGGAGTAGGAACGTCGGCGTGTCGGTCTTCTGAAGGAGACAAGGTGTAGGTCGGCAGATTTTATCGCACAGGACATTCCTGTGCACGGTACGTCCATCCGACTGGCCTTAACTCCGTTTTGTATTTCGTTTACGCGCGATATAACGTCTCGCGGTCTTACGTACCTATCTCTGGACGACGATGACACCGAGGGCTTGTCTTCGATGATGCGTATCCGCGAGACGCGAAACGACTAATATATAAATAACCAAATCATTATGTATAAATACATACACACACATATATATATATATATACGCGCGTGTGCGTGTGACGGACAAGGGACAACGCAAACATCGTCTTAAAACTCGAGTATAAATTCGTGTAGTAAGTAAAAGAAAGAAAATATGAAGGAAAAGAGAGAGAGAGAGAGAGAAAGAGATTCGAAAATCTGGGACAAGGTTTTCAAACGCATTTGCTTGGAAACATTCGTACGAGGCGATATACGCTTGATACGGTTACTCGCGTATATCGCATAGCATAGCGAGCGAGCGAGCGAGCGAGTGAAAAGGAACCGCTCGTTCGTTTTGCATAACGCGTTTAAAAAAGAGGAGAACCTGCCACACCTGAAATGTATTCTTTCGGCCGGTTCTATCTTACATCGTAATTTCTCAATATCGTACCGATTCGTACCGAACACGCCGTAAAATCTACGAAATCATTTTGGTCACGAGTGATGAGGTCCATAAAAAAAAAAAAAAGAAGAAAAGAAAAGAGAAATCAAAGAAAATATAAAATATCGTTTCGATTAAAAGTAATTGTCTGCGACATTTTTTACAAGGACACTTCATTCTCCGTCCGTAATTCGCATCGTTGAACCTAACAAGCAGATCGAAATGCTCATCGTATCGTCCGTATGTGCGTATGCATGTCTCTCTCTCTCTCTCTCTCGGTTGCTCCAACAGTCCATCAACGCTATAAAATAGAACATACACGGAATTTCAGATATACGTAATGAGCGTGTTGGTCAGCGAACGTCGGAACGCCCAAGTACAGCGGAAAACATAATCCAAGGGTGGGCTGAGGGGAGGAGGGCTGAGAGGAGAGAAGGGTAATGATGATTACCGAGCACTCAGCTTGGCTAGGATTAATTTAATGGTACTATGTGTCCAGTAGGATGGTTATAGCGAAACACTGCGGCGATCGTTAACGATAGCCTTCCAGTGGTTTCGAAATTCACCGCAGGGAAAAATCGAATGAAGATTCGAATGATTTTTCTTCGAGTATTTTCTTCAATTTCTTTACATTTTCACGTACAAACGAAACGATAAGGTACAATGTCGAAAAGCCAACGATAACGCGGAATCGTCGAGCTAGCCGCTCTCTTCGACAAAACTTTCTCTCTCTCCCTCTCTCTCGGTAAGAATTCTTCGGGGCGGCCTGGGTAAAGTTTTCACCTAAATTCCCATGGGTGTTGTGAGAGAAAAAGAAAGAAAAGAGAAGGAAAGGAAAGGAAAGGAAAGGAAAGGAAAGAAAGAGAAAAGGCGCACAGTAGCACCTCGACGTCGTTTTTCGCTTCCAACCCTCCTTTTTCCACTCCCCCGGCCCTCCTAGCTACCTTTTCTCCAAGAACTCATATCTATATATACGACACACCATCCAGTAAGATTATTCTCGTGTGTACGCACACGTACGTGTGAGCTCGCAAGCGCAAATGTGCGTGCTCTCGCGGTATTCACGTGAGAAAACTCCCTGGAGAAATAACCGGCTTGTATGTAATGTACGCCGAGGTATTGTAAGGGGGTGTAAAGGCGCCCGTACAACCCTCCTCCTTCCTCCTTCCTTCCTTCCACCTTCCCTAGAAATAAAAAGAAAAAGGAAGAAGGTACTGCTTGAATTTTTACCTTCGCAGGTGCGACAGATCGTTTCTGTTTTCTCCTTTCTTATCTTTTCCTTTCTTTTTTCTTCCTTCTTTCTTTCTACTTTTTATTTGCTACCCAAGACCTATCGTTTTATTACGGTTAAATTTAACCGTGTAACGTGTTACGGTTTCAAGTACGCTTTTGATCAATTATTCCGTCCGTACGTACGTCGATCCATTGACGTTAGAGCTCAGAGCGGGCTTGAATCTCCTCCAAGAGGCTTCAATCAGTTTCTCTTTTCTTCCTGGAATTTCTAAGTGGATTTTTACGAGGTTGAATTGTCGGCCCAACGCTCAACCCCTATTAGTCGGCTTTTACGACAAGCAGAGGATACCGTGGGTATATTCTATCCCCGACCCACAGGGGATAACAATTTGTTCATTTTCTTCGTTGTAATCGATCGCGCGACAATTTGATTTTTATAGAAAAATTAACGGGGTTGTGAAAGATTTGGCTGGATTACATAATAATTGAAATATAAGGAATTTCTATCTTACCGACGATGCGACGCGCGGTGGAAGAAGATCGAATTAAAAAGTTAAGCCGAATCCGTCGACAGTCGGTAAGGCAGAAAACCTTGCTAGAGCGCTCGGTAAATAGAAGATAAATAATCTCGATATTTATAAAACGTTTGATTTCGTTCAATCGACTCTGATATCACCTTTCGAATGATCTTTCACATAAATAAATTCGAATATAAAAGTCGAATTACAACGTGGAACGTAATATGCAAATATGTGACGATGATAAAAGCAGAGATAAGGTAAAGTAGGAGAAACTTTAGCTGGATGTAATAACGAGTGAGGATTTCCTCGGGTATAGCAACGGGAAGATTATTAAATAATAATAACACTGCGAGATGCCTGGCGGACATTTAAAGTGCTCGTCCATGTCCACGTCCGTCCTCGCTAATTATCGCGAACTCCGACGCGGATGACCATTCACCAAATTTCATCTCAGCATCTGGACAAATATAGAATCGTTCTCCGTTGGCTAATCCGGATTTATAGAAACGAACAAACATCGTTTTTTAATGCCATCGATTGCTAAGTGCTACTAATAATAAATAACGACACGAAAACGTACTACGAAGCGTATGCGTAAGACGAATGCGAATTTGTTGATATTCTTAACGGGGAAATATTTCATTTATTGCCTCTTAAATACTAGTTATTCGATCGATTCTATTTATTGTACCCGTATACATAGGTCCGCCGTCGCAAGAGGTTCGGTGGTCCGGTCGAATAATGAATGACGAGGTCAGAGCTTTCTGGATATCCAAAGACGGACTCGAGTTAAATTTTCAACGTGTCAACCGAGACAGTAATACATTGCCTGGACTATACGGAATGGGAGAGTCGTGATGGAGAGATAATGCTATTTAGAGATAGAATGCTAATCGATCTCGAATATACAAATCTATGGATCCTTCCGATTAGACGTTGTTAACGTTAAACGAAACTAAAATTTCTTTCGTAGATCTAAACGAAGGAGAGTGGCTGCATCTGTACAAGCGTGTACGTATCTCGCTGGAAGTTAGGTTTAGGTGACAGGCAGGAAAGAGGAAAGAAAGGGAGGGTTAAATTAAGAGCAGAAAGAAGGGAGCAGCTTCGGGCAATCCCCGAAAAGAGAGAAACGAGTCGAATGCCCGTAATGCGAGGCGCTTAAAGTTGCAATGGGTCTCGAGGGTATAAATGGAGAAAGAGATAGCGTGTGTGTGTGTGTGTGTGCGAAGAGAGAAGGAGAGAGAGAGAGAGAGAGAGAGGGATCGAGTGACTGACTGACTGGAACCAAAAAGATGCGACCCGCCTAAGAGATTGGGATCTTTGCGAATCCGAGAAAGCCCATCGGGACCCTCGCTTGCATCGTTCTTCGAGCTGATTTTCGATCGAAACTGCTTTTTCCTGATACGTCTATGAGCTACGATAAATGCGAGAGTCGAAGATCACCCTATCGTCTTAATGACCCGAAAAGTCCGCGAAAGAGGACAGATATCGTCATGAAAGAAAAATATCAACGCGCGGTATCCTTGCTGTTTTTTTTTTTTTTTTCTTTTCTAATAAACCTGCCAGCTAAATAAAAGATCCGATCTATTGTTAATCGTATCTCTGCTATTCTCAGACGAGATTTTAAAAATAAGACTTGTTCTCCTTATTCTTCGAGGAAAATATTAAGTAACTTTCGCAAGATGCTTTCAAGAAACGAAACACGTTTGGACAACTCTGTGTTAAACTATAACTCTCTGTGAATCTTAAAGGGAGTTCGCAAGTGCTTTCGTGAGAAACCTAGCCAAAGTACTACTTCGTTGAGAAAGAGAAGACTAGAGACGTGGAAAGACAGAGAGAGGGGGAGGGAGAGAGAGATTAAGGTAAAGACAGAGACAGGAAGCAAGCTTGAAGGGTTAATTAAGTGTTTGCTCGTCCGACAAGCTCAGCCTGCGTATCTCTAAGAACAAACTGCCCCTGCATGTGCAATCGTCTGGTAACCAGCATTAAATGTAGTCCCTTCGTACTAACTTTAACCACTGTACTAACTAAAACATTCCCTTTGTACATCTTCTTAGAAGAAAACACGTCGATTCTGATTCGTACGTCGAAAAAATACTGCGTATTGCGTGTGCGCGTATCTCAATGGCTCGACTCGTCGACGTCAAAGTTGGAAATGTGACCGTCGTTTAACGATTAGAAAAGGATGAAATTTCAGGTAAACGTGGCAAGTATTTCTTATTTCTAATACGACCTAAGAACGAATGTAAAGTACGTTTAAGTCCTTCGCAGCGGTCGGTACGCAGGAAGGAAACCGGCACTAAAGGGACACATTTATGTCTTCCCAGGAGTACGTTAGCTAGCTAGCTAGCTAGCTAGCTGGCTAGCTGGCTAGCCAGCGGCCGAGCCAAACCCCTCGGTCTCCGAACCGAACCCTCCTCCTCCGGCCCTTTCGTCGTCGGCCAGAACTCGGCGGCTTATTCGCCTAACGGGAACGTTAGTCGATTTTGCTCGCCTCAAACCCTACCGAATCTCGGTGCTGCTTCGCTATAATCGAATTACTTTCGAATCTATTCCGAATTCGTCGAGAATCTACCTGTATCTGACCGATACGCGTACCGCACGGCAAGAGACAAATGAAGCAAACTCACCGCTGTCGAGGCTGTTCTGATTTTCTAAATCCGGACCCTGCACGGACGATGGTCTACCGTCTCGCAAATAATCTGCAACATACGTTATAATAATTTCAATAAAGTTCGTAGCAACGTCGTAGAGAAGTTCTTCTAACGGGACTTGACGCTGAAGTTTCATGGGATCTCGAACGATCGAACAAAACGAACGAGATCGAACAGGCTCGCTTCCTTTTTCCATGGTTCGCCATGACTTCGTTGTAACGTTGGTACGAGCGTATAATACGAGAAAGGGTGGAAAAGAGCGTAGAAAATCTCACGGGAGCCATACCCGAGTGATATTGGCTCCCATAGCCCATTCCTGTACATCGGAGACCGGAGAACCTCACCTTGGACCTCGCGTTGAGGAAAAGCGGCCAAAATTCAAATTTCCCAAAGGAATACGCACAACTTTAAACACAAGTTTGTGGGAAAACAAGCACAAAGCTTGAGACAGTGATAGTCACGCTGATATACGATCGATATATCTCCTTCTTTTTCTTTCTTTTTCTTTTTTTCTTGGAGCAATTTTATCGAACGCACGAAAAAGTCCTATACGATTTCCAAGCGATTAGAAAAGAAAAAAATCAAATCACGTATAAAATGATATTTTAAGGTTGACACGCAAAAGCTGCTTGTGGAATTATCATTGCTCGTAAGTCACCCCCGGTAACATTGCAGCCGCATAGTTCGTGGTTTCAGAGAAGAGATAACTCGTATAAATAACCTCGGAAGTCCACGGTGTACAATAGTCTTTTTTTACGAGTATGACTTTTGGGAGTTCCAAGGCCACGCTCGGGGCATCGTTGGTAATCAGTTTGCCGTTCATGCCGAAAATCTACGCCAAAAGAAGAATTTCATTTCGAGCTCATTTCTAAAGCAGTCATCCGCCGACATTCTTTTTTTATTGTCTCCAAAAATGACGCGTACCACGCGTCTATGAGCGAAAGAAAAAAGGGAGATCACGTTTTTATAAGTTCATATTCCAAGTGAAATTGGCGTTTATGGAATCGAAGATACTTGGATAGGTACTTTTGCTCGAGAATGGGATTATCGATTCGGCCATAAAGTCGACTTTTCGTTGATATCATTGGATATCTATGTGACGAGTTCCCATAAAGAAGGATGCGCGCGCGCGCGCGCGAGAGAGAGAGAGAAAGAGAGAGAGCAAGAGAAATAGACATAGTTATATGAATTTTGGGAATTCGACGTTCATGGTGAAGCTGTCGGGGAACCGGTTTTGGTTTTGTATTAGCATGTAACTCCGGCAGGAGTTGAAGTTGCGATGGCTTGTGGGTGGTTGGGTGGCTGTAGGGAGGGTAATTACCTCCTTGGGGAATCCCCTCTCCACAGCGAGGCCGAGTATAGCCCCAGCACGGGTACAGAGGCTTCCCACTGCTCCCAGTGGTCCCACGGGAGCTCGACAGCGATTCTCATACGAGTTGGTGCTCAACTCGTTTCTTCGAACCTCGACTTCGTCTCTCCTTTGATCC
This sequence comes from Vespula pensylvanica, assembly GCF_014466175.1. Lineage (NCBI taxonomy): Eukaryota > Metazoa > Arthropoda > Insecta > Hymenoptera > Vespidae > Vespula > Vespula pensylvanica. Next base: position 618,724 of record NC_057702.1, on the reverse strand, counting down.
GCTCGATACGATCATTTGTTCTATTCGCGATTCTATGTTTATCGACGAGTTTTAGCCTCTTCATGGAATTTACGGAGATTCGATGAACGAACATCCATCGTCATCGTTTCTTCGGTAAAATTCGAGGATTGATTTTGTTATTGACACCTCTTTTGTTTTCAAACGAATTCGTTAGTTTTTCGTTATGATTTTACGATGACGCGTTTAAACAAGTTCTCTCGTGAAAGTTATCTCTCGCAAAATATCGCTATGAAACGATCCCATCGCTTCCAGTGGTCTCTAGGGATCTGGTCAGAGATTCTCATACGCACGATCTAGATTGGAGATTACATCGAAAATCTTGTAACCTGTGTGTAACCGTATAATCGTTCGATCATGAAACGCATTTAAAAAGTTCGTTAGATCGCTTCAACGTGGATAATGTGGACATGGTAATGAATTAACGATCGTGTGGATTCCTATTCTTAGAGAGTTTTAAAATAGTGATCGTAAAATAATTCGTAAAAACAAGGAAATATTTTGACGGAAAGCCGTAAAGCAACGAGGGCATTTCGTGAAGCATTCTATAATCCCTGGAGAACCTTAACACAGTGGATCTCATTCCGTTAAAATTCAACTTTGCACTTTTACGCGAATACGTTCGCATTCGTTCGACTTTTTTACATCCTTAAATAAAAAATCGAGGGCTAAATTCTAGTGAATTTTTCATTCAATGAAGATGGGATCGTTGCCATTGACTCAATTTCGATTTCGTAAATTAAACTATACGTTTACATAATTATCGATATGTTTTATCGAACGTAAGTTACGCGTGCCGCAAAGTAGTATTCCAACTCAAAATACGTTTTATTACATTCATTAGATATTAATATCCTTTGCTTCGTAACGTCGAACGCGAATTACGTTTAATATATCATTGGAAAGATGATACTTCGATAGTAGATAACATCGTCGATCTAACGTCCTAACGATGATGACCTAATTAATCTTGACTACCTTTTTAAATGCACGCAAATATATCGTTAATCAAATTCTACTAAGTATCCGTAATCAACGCTCGTCTTATGATCAAAAGGACAAAGTGTCGCTTTTAAAAAGATTAGATAAGATACTATCGAAGTATCAGAGATATATCAATCGTATTTTAATAGTAGCCCTAAAGGCTGTAATCGACAGTGACAAAATTCAAGCAACTGGATGAAAAGTCTACACCTGACGAATCCTACACTCGATCGAAACATTTCAACAAATTCAGTAGTGCTCACCTGTTCTTCATACTCCTAGTAAGACAACTTGCATAAATAGTACGGCTGAGTTGATTCCGACCGTTGGATGGGACATAACGATTGCGAACATAGCGAAAAGGCTCTCATAATTCTCGAAAAAAAAAAAAAAAAACGTTTTAATGTTCCAAGAACGATTTTCACGCAAACCGTGTCCATTTTCCAATTGGTTTGCTTTATCGCTGAAATATTATCTCCTTCGTACCTCAACGACCTAATGACCCAAAGGGCGATTTAACTACGAGAAAGAATTTCTATTCGAATCGAAAGAAGGTAGTATTATCACGAACACCCTGTAGAATGTCATCGACACATCCCGTTGTTAAGGGTAGGTCTGTCCCAAGGGAAAACCACAAACAATAGCAATAGGCTAGCTAGAGAACCACCCTTCGGAATCCTGTGAGGTCCTAGGACCTCGATATCTTTCGAACTGCCCAACCTACACCCTCGCGAGTCTCCCATAGAAGAAAGAGAGAGAGACAGAAAGAAAGAGAGAAGGATAGAAGAAAAAAGAAAGAAAGAGACTATACCCACGGGAAAAGTTTAATTTCTTTCCGAGAAAGATGGCTGTTCCTTGTACTTTGCCGCCAAGGATCGGTCCCGTGGTCGATATATATATGTATATATATATATATATATATGTATATACATATATATGTATGTATGTATATGTATGTCTATATGTACATGCACACACACACACACAGAGAGACGCACAAGGAGAGAGAAAGAGACACACTACGGTCTCCGTAGGAATTAATTTGGTCGGATGTCCCTGCTGGGACATCTCCTCGCAGTGCCACCGAACCGTTTGCCAGCGACGACTTTTCGAACTCCTGCCAGAAACTCCGTCGAAATTGACCTCTTTATGCCAAATGCATCATTCTTTACGTCTACCGTATTTCCATTAATTTTTGATAATATCTGGATAGTCTGTGATAGTCCGAACAAATTTGTTACACGCGCCTCGAGTCTGGTACAACGTCGAGCAGACTCGTGTACCAGATAGAAGACAATAGGGTTTGACAAATTTGCAAGTAGACAAGAAAGAAACGCATAACCGAGATGATCTAAGAAAGTTCGAAGGGTAAAAGGTATCGTTAGATGCGATAGAAAAGAATAAATTTTGTAAGGAATTAGATTACGTAAACGCGTAACGAAAGTTACACAGGGGTAGTTTTTCGTGGGATTGATTGCATATTCGGGAAGATTCGGTAAAACTCGGTAGAACTCGCGTTGATATATCGCTCGAATTCGCGGTTCAAACTCGTGGGATCAACTATAAAGGGGTTCACACACCTGCGTGTCGTAAACATCGCGATACGAGGCTGTAAGCCCTCCGCTCGGAGATAGTTAACCGAGGAATTAGTACACTCGCGAACTCGAAATTATTGCGCGAACGCAGCTTTTGACGTCGCTTGGCTAGGCGAAAGGGCAAACGCGAGCCACGACCCTTGACGGACGCACGCGGCTTTACCGTTAAGAGCCGAGCATAAATTTTGCCGTCCGGCTAGCGGTCCGGCTAGTGACTCCCTTTGACCCTTCGCGCATGATGGACACCGTTCGTCGCTGGCTTACTTCGATCCATTGCGAACCTTATTAGGGATTATTTTTTTTTGTTTTCTTTTTTACCTCCATCGGTATATGCCTATCTTGAATCTCGTATCGTCCGAAATTTAATTTTTCTACTACCTTTACACGACTACGACGGATCATCGTTAAACGAAATTAACGGAACAAAACTTTTCGATAATCCTGATCAATTTTTTACCAAAAACAACACGCTTATCTTTCATGGAAACTAAGTAAAGCGATGAAAAACAGTCCCTTTTTTTCTTTTGAATCAAACAGAAGGGGATGACAAAGAGATATTTTTATCGGACGTACGAACGGACCAAAAGAGTAGGGTGTTAGTGCCCAAGGAGAGAAAGATTAGCATAAAGTTAACGGAATAGACAATACTTATGTACCTACAATATATACTCGCTCGAAAGTTAAGTTGGGTTGCATTGTCCAGTCCCCAGGTACCACATGGTTGCCTCTGACGTTTCAATACGACGAGTTATATTGCAAAGACATCGTTGTGACCGCGAGAATACAATTTCTTACTTCGCATCACTATACTACCACTTCCAATGACAATAAATTTTACTACCGCTTTTTATGCGCCCGAAGCAAAATGAGCTTCTCGATCGGTCTCTTATAAAAGCAGAAGAAAAATATGAGAAAAACTTTCGTCTAGCGTCAGTGATATTTCACTTTTAACAATTTTTACATTAAATATATTTGTTATATACCTGGAGATTTTTATCGTGTCGTCTCCAACGAGATACCATTAAAAAAAGAATAAAAATAGAGCAAGATGAAGTAAATCGTAGAAAAATTCATACTATTGTATTCAAAGAAATGCGCAAGATTTGTAGCAAGGTACAAGCCTTAGGATAAAGACAGAGAGAGAGAGAGAGAGAGAGAAAGAGAGAGAGTTTCAAGTACAACGAAGTTATTAGCGACCCTCTTAGTAGGTTTTACACCGGTTGAAAATTCGCTGGCAACCTTCCCGTTCCTTTGCAGCGAGCATAACAGGTGGTATTGCCACCGTACTCTTCTCTCCTACCACTTTTGCTAAAGCTTACGAATAGATATAGGAAACTTTCAACGAGGCAACACCTTCGAACGTGTGGATAAGCGCAGCTCTGTCGTCGAAACAACGTTATAATGCTTGTCAGAGTACTCGAATGCAGTTGTCCCTACAAGCCTCGCATGGAAAATATATTTCTATTATACAAAATATACGGGGTGTCAAAAAATCAATAGAGACAAGAAAACAATAAAATGTACGAGTAAATAAAAGAGAAAAAAAGAAAAGAAGGAAAAAAAACTATACAGAACTCCGTCCGTGAAAACGTAGAATCTTTGCTCTCGGTCGAATCGCACGCAGGTGCAGCTGCACACGAGTTTATCGCGTCGGAGTACAATCGTATTACGTACGAGCGGGGAATGGCAGTGCCGAGAGAGTGAGTTTATAATGATGGAACGAGAAGGTCTAGTCACCCGAGACCATGTCATAATTTCTCTGTGTGCGTTTCTCGCTAGTCGGTGTATCTATTCTGTGTCGAGCAAGTGAGAGAGAGAGAGAGAGAGAGAGAGAGAGAAAGCTCACAACGTTACTGCCCGGCTTCTCAACGTTTCTACGTGTAATCACGCGCTCGCGTGTAATAGCGCATCCTTGTGTCCTCTCGTAGACGCATACAGTTACAGAGTTATACATAGAAACACCCACGTTCTTCGATATTTCCGTGTATAAGACGAAAGATGACTTCGTGTGTGTACGTGTATGTGTGTACCAGGGATAAGGAGAGCAAGCAAGGATGGGATAGCCAGAGAGAGAGAGAGGGGGGGAAGGGAAGGAGGAGGTAAAGAGGGAGTGAGGGAAACACCGGGAGTCGGTCCCAAGGGATACGTAGAGCCGTGCCACGGCCCGAGGCAGCTCGTCACCTGGGACACCCTTATATCGGCGAGTACAGTCGCACCGAGAAAGTGCCTCTTCTCTTCTCTCCTCTCTTCGCCTCTTCTCTAGACCGTACTACCACCACCGCTGGTATCACCACCACCACTAGCACCGCGACGACCTAAAGCCGTTTTCCTTGCTCTTGATCAAGAGTCGTTTGCGAAACGACGCTGCTTTTCTTCGTTGGAAGACTCTCTTCCGTTCGTTGAATTCGAACTTAACGATCAAACGAAACGATCGTCTTCTCTTCGCAAATTTTTTCTGATCCAAAATGAAAAGGACAAATTTTATTTAAACAAATCCTTGATTAACTAAAAAGCTTTTTTAGTAAATACGAGAACGAAAAAAGGAGGAGAGAAAGAAAGATAGACAAACGAGTTAAGAGTCAGAACGGAAAGATAAAGATGAAGAAATAAAAGAAAAGAAGGAGATGGATAGACAGGCAGATAGATAGGTAGATAGGAAGAGTGGAGGAGGGAGGGAGGGAGGAAGAGGGAGAAAGCAGAAGGATAGGAGGGCGCGAAGAGGCTGCGGGGCCAGATCCCGAGGGAATCCACGTTCTCCTCTGGCGCTAGCAGCACACGGGAACGCGCGAGCAAAAGAGAGAGAGACGGAGAATAAGAGTGAGAGGGACGAAGAGGGAAAGAGGAAGGGACTAATCAGCTCGGCGCATGCGCGATGGGCTCCGCTCCTGTTCCCTCGGGATTCCTCTGGCATTCCCCATAATATACCCACCCCTGCTAGTTCTCTAACGCTGCTTCCCCCCTCCTTTCCCTCTCTATCCTCTCTCCCACCCCCTTTGGATGTGCCACCGTGCTACAGGGCTTTCCAGCTTCCGGAAACTCACGCAACTTTTTCACTTCCCTTTTCTCTTCTCTTTCGTTAACCGGATGTTAATTCGTTATGAGGGAAAAATTTGAAATATTTCAAGTAGCTATGATGCAGAGCGAATAGAAAAAGAAAAAAGAAAAAGAAGAAGAGGGAGAAAGAAGAGTCGATGCAAATGTCTCTTCGAAAATAGTTTCTTACCGATTCGTTCGAAACTTTCTCGGTTAAGAGATCGAGGGAGTCTCAAAAAAGAAGTTGATCCTTCGAAAATCGAAGCAATTATTGTAATTAGAGCGAGAAACAAGATGATTTACACGAGAAAGATATTCCGAGCTGTCGAGCAATGTATAATCCCACCTTCTCTCCACGTTCTCGTTCTCCGTCACCCACCATCGAGTCAGAGGGCTTTCCAGCCTTTTCCCATTGGGAGTCGAGATCCCCCATTTTCTTAATGTCAGAGATTTCAATCTGTCACGAGACCAGCTTGGTAACATTTCGTTTATCCGACGAGCAATTTTCAAGAATCTTGCGAACTTTTGTAATCGTTAAAATCCACTGCCAGTTAGAAATCAGTATTCCGACGTTTGAATTTTCCGACGGAACGAAGAAAAGAATAATTCAAAATTCATTAATACGTAATATCCAAAAGTGAAGAAGACAAATCTCGGATTAGAGATTTAAAAGGAAAGGAATAAAAGAATGAAAAAAAAAAAAAAATAGAAAGAAAAAACAAGCTGTCTGAGAATAAACGTCTGACATTAAAAGCGTCTATTCGAATTCTAATCGATTCGAGCAAACTACGATCAAAGAAACCTGAACACAATCGTAAAGCACAGACGCGTGTATAAAGTAAAACTCACTGTTATTATTGGCTGCGTCAAATGTGACAAAAAGGAGAAAAGAAACAAACAAAAAGACGAGTCGATTACAACGTGCATTTTGCTGATTTTCCAAACAATCGATGCTCGTCGAGATGTAGGGGATAAACGTCCCTCCGCAGGAAAACTAGCGAAACCCTTCACCCCTTCCCTCCCTCTCTCTTTTCTCTCTACATATCCAACCGAGCCACTGTCTAACCAATTCACCACCCCCCTCACTTTCGGCTTCGCTCTTTACAATGTTTGCAATAAGGCATTAACCCACGGGGTTGAAACGAAGCCAATATTCCCCGGATGATAATATAAAACATCGGAGATGTATATACGCTCGTACACGTAGATATACAAGCGCAGTCTCTCCCTCTCTCTCTCTCTCTCTCTCTCTCTCTCTCTCTCTCACTCTTCGATCTCGATCTCGATTTTTCCCTATGCAAACGTTTATTTCCAGTTGCTGCGAGCTTGTTTTAGGCTCATTAGCGATCCCAAGCGATCATCGCCTTTTCTTTCGCTCCTCTCTTCTTCTTTTTTTCGGTTTATTACTAGAGGCATTAATAGTCCGTCTCTCTTTCTCTTACGCGATTAACACTGTCGATCATTTTCACATGCACTCTACCTCTTTCTCTCTCTCTCTCTCTCTCTCTCTCTCTCTCTCTCTCGATCTTGACAAAAGCGAAACGACGGGAAGAACAATCGTCTCGCGATGTAATTCCTTTCTCCAGCATCGGTGGAATAGCGAGGAACTCAAGTGGCAAAGGTAGATCCCAGGATGCCTCTCGTTTGTTCGATATTTTATGCCTAAACACGATTGTGAATGTGGAATAGTCGACACGTTTAAAGCTTTTGTCTTCGCGCGTTTAAACGTGTATTTTTAATTTAACGAACCAAGTAATGGGACAATCGATATTTTCATGTAATAACATTGGAAATATAAACGATAAAATATAAAGGATAAAACTCGGTCGATATTAATTATCGTTAAATCGTTAGACAAATAACGGAGGCTAAACGGATTAACGCATCTCGTGTCGTGCCAAAACCGCACGTTATTGGATTACCGAGTGTCGGAAGCGTCTTACCAACACCGTCGTGCATTCGTGGAATGATAGGAACGCACGTGCTTTGGCTTTCGCGATATAGCTATGGAATTTAGAGAAACAAAAAGCTCTATTCTTTTTCTTGGGGAACGTCTGCATGGAAAATTGAGACGTTTCGGCACGGCAGTGCGAGTGAAAATTTGTAAACGTCGAAACGCTCGTCGATCTCTTTCGCCAATGCGTTGTAAACGTTACTTTTAATGCGAGAAATGTTATAAAAGGAATAGAAAAGAGATCGAGTTTCCGATGCTTTGAGAAATTGTCGAAACTTTGACAACACGATTAGGGCTGTAAAAAATAAGTATAGTCGAAAACGTCGTAGAGAGAGACATTTTCCGATCTAATAAAATCTTTCGTTAGCTCTTCGGTAGACATTTAGGCTTTAGTACTTTTGGGAAAACTTGTAGGCAAAGTTTGATGAGGTTTCGTTACATAAACTTTTTTACACCGACGTAATAAGGAGCGTTAGTACATGGGCCTTTAGAAAGGAAGGAGAGTATGAAAGGAGAGAAGAAAGAAGATAGGAAAGAAGTAGAGTAAGAAGGAAGATAGGAAGATAGGAAGGAAGGAAGATGGCTTGATGTTTTCAGGTGAGCAGATAGACGAGGCATCTCCCATGGGAGGTAGTGCCCTCCTCGGGGATCCAACCTCGTTCCGAGCCTTCTCCGAGCCCGCTTTACCTTCGAGTATAAAGCGCGGGCAAGTACACTTGGCGAAAGGTAACTTGAAATAATAATCGAGCCGCGTTGCTAGAGGGACGGATAAAAGACCCAGCTTCTACTCGTTGAAGAAAAGTAGTAGATACCTGCTACGCTAAAAGAGGAATAGAATCTTTCGAGAGTTTTCACTCTGTAGCCGATGGTAGAGACCGTGAGAAAAAATTTGCGTTCCCTGATATCGGCAACGTCAAATGAAGCGCGTCCAAGTTCCTTCCTACTTGAAATATATCGAAGATGATTCGCGAAAGGCAATCGTATTTTCGTCGTGCTCTCTAATGTCCATAAAAACGTTGAAAATTCTTTCGTCCCGATAATATCCGATAAACCAACGATCTAAGAAACCAAACGATCGAGTCAAAGGCGTTTGTGTTTAAACAATTGGAAAATCGTTCGACTAGATTAAATTTTGGATATCCGTGGAAAGAAACGTATCGACGAGTACGCTTATGTTAGGCCGTTCATATTCCTTAGTATACCCCATCCTATGGGACAAAGGATTCCATATTCATAAAATCTATAGCGAGATTGCAATTCCTGAGCACCTTCGAACAATGACACGATGCGTCCCAACGCATTGTTGTATTGCCGTAGCCTGAACTCGGCTGCTTGTCCCACGAGTACTGATAAAAGTAATGCACCCGAATGGACCGAAAAAGATATCGCCTCTACGAACTTTCCCAACGAATCTCTTTTCATTATTCATTGAAACACCTTGAAATTTGTGACCGTCCTACGAATTTCTTCTTAGTACTTTTCTCTACTCCAATGTCCGCGCCACAATTGTCATTTAAAAGAAAAAGAAAAAAAAAGAGAGATAAAATAAAGCCATATAGAAAGTACAATTATCGCGTAAGTAAGATTATTTTTACGTATGGAAGTCACGATTATCGAGTTATACATTAAAAGTCGACTCACCTTCGGAATGTCGACTAAAAGCTCGTTGCAATTCTTCTTCCTCTTCCTCGTCTTCATCGTCGGCTAGAATATCGAAATAATATCAAAATGAAAATATCTAAGTTTACTTCGATTTACGTCGCGATCTAACATTTTTTCGATCTATAAAGAAATTCTTTTTCTAAATCCTTTGCTTTTTATTCGATGTAAAATTGATGAACTAAAAATAAATAAAAATAAATTACCCGGCGCCGCAGATTACAATTGAAAAACATAATATAATACAAGTCCATTAGCAGAAAAATATGAAATAACACTTACGTTTAATCGGAGCAGTTTCGTTATCCTGCTCGGACGCCTCCAGGACATTCTGTTCGTTGGCATCGTCCCACTCTTCGTCCCCTGCAGAGAAACAAACGACCATTAATCCCATCGCATTTGCATATTATCACCGAGTAAGAAATGAAATCTGTTGTGCGTTGCAAAGAAAAATGACCTGGTCCGATGTTAAATAACAACAACAACAACAACAACAACAACAACAACAACAAAATAAATAAATAATGCATTTGTAAAATACGGTCGGTCATGGTATGCAGGTGAAATTAATTCAACGTATCGTCGAAGAAATCAAGAATAGAAAAAAAGAAGAGAAAGATGAACGATTTCAAGGTCAACGAACGACGAAGGCAAAATTTCGCTGAACTTTTTAATTTCAACGAGAAAGGAGCGTGCGCACGGTCGAAAGATAAAACGGTGAGGGTGTGATGTTCGTAGCCACAAAATATATTCTCTCTCTCTCTCTCTCTCTCTCTCTCTCTCCCCATCTCGCGGTGTGTGTGCGTGTACCGACGCCCATGACGCCATAGCTACAGCCGTTTGTCACATGGGACCACAAAATTAAACTTAAAAAATCACCGCTCTGTCCACGTGCCCAACGAGTCGTTTGTTACTTGCCGTTTTCCACTTTCCTCGTTTCCTCTCGTTGCTCATTTTCCTCCCTCTCCTTCTTTTTCGCCCTCGTTCTATCTCTTTTCTTTTTTCACCCTTACCAAACCACCCACGCGCTTCGTCCTTTTACCCCTCGGAGTGAAAAGAGCCAACTCTGGCCAATTTACTTCACGAACTTGCCACTTTGAGGATTGCTACTTGAGTTGACAATTTCGAAAGGTGTCAAACGCCTTCGTTTCGAGCAAACAGGAACATTTCTCATTAGACCAACGACTTATTAAACTGTATCATGTATGTTATCGAGCTGGCGATGTGTATTTTCCTTTAACGTCACGCGAAACGATTCATTGTAAAGTCAAATAATCCCATCTTATTGCCAGAAAAACTTAATCGTCGCTTCCTACTTCTTCGTACGAGCATCGAGATTTTTTTATGTTTTTTTTTTTTTTTTCTTCTTTTTTATCTATAAACCACGCTCAATGTACCCTAATTATAGAAGATTATAATACATTTTCTTTGGTTTATTGTTATGTACAAATTATATCGTAAATTCGACAATCGATAATATGCATTAACCGTCAGGCTAGAAACAATGACTTGCACACGAACGAAGGGACGAAGTTGAACTTGAATATTTCAGAAGACAAGGACACCAGGAAGACTGCTTACTAAACCACCCTTCGAACCTTGTCAGCCGTCAAGATCGTGACACGTTGTCTTTCTACGTATACTCTTATGGTTACTATATTACAAATTAATCGTAAAAACTGTCTTTCAAAAGCAACTAGACTACTTGACAATTTTGAGAAAATTCCAATCAAAATATACCGTTGCAACTGTTAAAACTGGCCATCTATTTTTATCACGTTTGTCAATTTGACAATCTGTCAATTTCCCGTTTATTTAATTTTACAATAATAAATAAACTAAAACCCCCCCAAAAAATCTACATTCGATTCGAACAATTCGGTAGAGTTCGTTTCGAGGAGTTTTCCAATTTAACAACAGACGTTAAATATACTTTTGACGTTGGCATGCAACATTGTACAAAAAAATATTTGATATATCATAAATATGATAAACTATTCGGCTTGTGAGCCAGAAGATGATCCAAGCAAACAATAATCGTAAAGGTAAGGAGATTGGCTATCATCTTTAAGGTAACCCAAGCGTACTAGACGAATATACCCTATACACCTAAGCATAAAGTAGGTAGCTTTACAAGAAGGAAACGTAATGTGCTTAGACGAAGAAGGCCATTTTCGAGATGGTCCAGTAAATGCAGAAGGGTGGAAGGAGTCGCTTCGAAAGGAAACAAACCAAAAGAAGGAGAGCGAGAGAGAGAGAGAGAGAGAGAGAGAGAGAGAGAGAGAGAGAAGGAAGAAAGAAAAAAAGAAAAGAATAGGATAGAAATAAGCTTTTCAAAATACAAGTAGTAATCTCAGATCGTTGTTAGAAGTGGAATCAGGTTCGCAAGTAATGTTAAACGGATATATTATTATGAGACCATCTAAACGTGTATGAGCCGACGGATAACTGCATATTGCGGCTTAAACCCTTGCCTAGGATCGCTCGTCCATCGGCATTCTCGTTTCGACACAATACCGTTTCTATCTTTTCCAGTAACGAGCTTAGCCTTCGAAACGAGGATATACGTGTTAAAAGAACGTAAAATAAATTATCGCCAAAATTTTTCTCGACGAAATGAAATCAAACTTACGAGATAGATATCTCTAAATAACTTTTAAGTTAGATGGCACTATAGAAGATTAAATGCAATATTATTTCCCATGAGATCTCGTTTAAAAGCAAAAAAAAAAAAAAGATCAACGAATCGTGTACTAATTCCATCGTGGAATACATTTTGGGAAAGAATCGTTCGTAATGCAAGCACTGGTTGAAACGTTAATTAAGAAGAAAGAAAAAGACCGAAGAGGCTAGGTCTGTTATAGGAAAGGGTACGATTTTCTCTCTTCTCCCGTCTCGAGAAATTAGCTGAGAGACAGAAGAAGGACTCGCCGGATCGTCCGCCAACGGAGAAGCCGCAGGGTTTCGAGTCATTAATCGATATGCCGTGAATAAAGGAGCGCCCTGCGGGTTATCCGAGACGACTGCTATCTCTGCTTCCCGGCTGCAGACGCCGTACGTCTTGGACTCGTGACAGGCAAGCCAGACAGTCAAGCGAAAGGACGTGTGTGTGTGTGCATGCGTGCGGGAATGTGTGGGTGTGTGTGCGCGCCGCCGTTGCTGCAGCCATCGGTGCCGTTGCTGCAGTCAGTGGTGCACGAGGGGCTGCTGGGTGGAAGAGGAAAGTCGAGAAATCCCGAGGGAACGTACCTAGGGTAGGTCTGACGCGGACTCAGACTCCCATGGGACACCGACATCCACCGTCGAAACCCCCTCTGGCTCCGACACGGCGCCTCGAGGACCCACGGATATTGCGGAAACTCTTTTCCTATCCTACCAAGCTCCATTCCACTACGTTTCCTACTCGAGAGATCCTCAAACGCGATGCATAGCGACGTTGCAACTTTTTTACTTGATAACATCTGTGTTTCGAGGATTTCGTAATTCCTTTTCCACGCTCTTTCGTAAAATTTCATTAGAAAATATCGCTTCTGGTCGATTAGGATATCCTACAGAATAGCTAATGATTTGAAATTATGAAGTTGACGCAAGAGAATGAGACTGTGCGAGCTTGCTTCGAACGAATAAACGGACGGACGGTCGGAGGGACGGACGGACGGACGGACGGACGGACGGACGGACGGACGGACAAACGGACGGACGTCAACGCTTGGTGTCTCTTCAAAGAGATACCGCTTCTCCTCGGGAATGTCTCCTCGAGTATGCCTCGTGTTCTTCTTCTTAAGAATACGCACCGGTTCCGCATTCCATGCACCTCTCGAGACACCGCTTCGTCTTACCTTCGTCACATGTATGTACGATGAGTCTATCGGTACTTCTAAAGAGAGAGAAAGAGAGAAAAGAGGGGCGACGAAAAGACTCTAATTTCACTAACCCACGTATTTCGACCGATAAATCCAACGATTTCGTAGTAACGAACGTAGACGAAGTCGTAATGACGATATCTATCTCTCTATTAAGCATTATCATAGATAATAATTTAACGAGAAGCCAATAACTTAATCCAAAGTGCCGCGGTATTACAACGATTGTAACCACTAGCAGGAATTAGTCTTGTCAGAGCAAAAACTAATAGCGGCTTAGGTTTTAGAGAACCTCTGCGATTAAAGGGCTTAAGCCAGAAATTTACATTCCTATTACTAGCCACTGCTTGTCTCTCTTATAGATACTATCAGTTTCTACTAAGAAGAGATATTATTGTATTAAAGAAAATTAGATATACAAATAAATTTGTTTCGAAAGGTTCGTCGATTTTTTAGTTACTCGTGGAGTTCGACCTATTTCGAAATGATAATAATTATGCATTTATGCGAACGTTCACAAATCCTAATCATGGCCTAGAAACATAATGAATGATCACTGTTTGCTTACGTACGTATGAATGATATGATGATTGTAGACATATTAAATATATAAATAATTTTTCTTCTTCGACCTTAACGAATATTTGAAATTATGAAGCTATAGATGATCCAATAGAATTTCGAGGAAGTAACGATTTCGTCATTACACCGTGAGTAACTTAAAACCGAACCGTACAAACAGATGGGTCTCCATTAACGTAATTATAGTCGGTTTGAATGTATCTACGGATCGACCACGTTATGATGGGCATTGGAATCCATTAATACAGCTTCGGCTACGCGTAGGTTCATTATCGTGCATTAATTAGCGACACCCTATATCACTACGTTCGTACCGATATCGGTTCGGCTTGCTATTTCGTGGCTAACCGCGCTCTCGTGACATTCTAATCGCGGTACAGACTACCGACCATACGTACCATACCGATTAGTTTTTCATAGAAATTAGACATAATATTTATGATTTATCTTCAACAATATAATTAATGTTATAACAATTTCATCATTTCCATTCCTAGAAGCAATAAAACTCAATAAATTATCTTATAAAACTATATACGCGCGTAAGAAATATAAAAGTAAAGAGAGATGAACTTAATTAGAGATTTATGAAACATGGTTTCTTGAAACAAAACCTTGAATAGTGTCTAATAGAAAAGAATCAAATATGTTGTACACATATGTAGGTACATAGTAAAGATAAAAAGTAGAAAGAAGAGAATGAAAGAAAGAGGAAGACGGAGACAGAGGCAGAGAGAGAGAGAGAGAGAGAGAGAGAGAGAGAGAGAGAGAAAAGGAGAGAAAGGGTGAAGAAGAGGAAGAGGAAGAAGAGGGAGGAGAGGAGTGCGACCAGAATTGGATAGGATAGGAGAACTGGTGATTACAGAGGCCGGAGATTCTCTAGGGAGAAGCACCGTTCCCGCGGGCTTCCACCTAATTCCATCCTGGCTGACTACTGACTGCATCTCTCTCTCTCTCTCTCTCTCTCTCTCTCTCTCTCTCTCTCTCTCTGTCCCTCCCTCCCTCCCCCTCTCTCCCTCTCGTTCTCTCGCTCTTTCTATCCTCTTCTCGATCCTCTCTCGCTCGACCACCACATACGTATGCTTCCATCCTAACCGAAACACCTGGTCAACACATAGACACTCACGCACGACATTATACGAGCACGAACGTGCTGTCTGATGTGTTTATTCCTCCTCCTTCTTTTCATTCTTCTTTAGAAACAAAACCGTAGTTTCTTTATCTTTTCGTCTCTTATTTCTTCACGTGTCTTTCCTATTATAAACGTTTATTTGTGATATCCTAACCTCGTTAAAAGTTAGAACGTTTTGCAATCGATCAGAAAATCTTTTCGATGAAACGAAATGATTTATAAAAATATTTGAATTTAGATACCTGTTAGTTTATCTATTTTTTTTTTTCTATACGATAAACAATAAATGATTATTCACATTGTTCACAATTACGATTTGGATTCAAAATTTTGACAATACTGTTGGCCGCCATCTTGTTTATCGATCGATACAAACATTATCGATGATGCGTATCATTAACATCGATCGTTATAGTTATGTCGATAATTCCTATTTATTCGATTTTCGTTGATTTATAGTAACTAAAGATATATATATGTGTGTGTATATATATATATATGTATATATAAGAAATAAAGTATATAAGAAACAAAGCAAAACTGTGCATATAAGCTTTTTTCTTAGATAAAAAATAAAATACAAAAATTCGTTGTTTCTCTTTCGTTTCTATACAATGTAAACCAACAAATTCATAGACTTTGATCTTGTAAAGCTATCGATTGTTGTCCTTGTACGTTGTTCTTTCTTTCCATTCTATTTTTCTATGGAATATGCAGTGTTTTACTGTACTTTTACCGTACTTTTATATTCCGACATCTTGATACTAGGATACGATGACATTTAACTTCTCTACCAATGTATCAATGTCACGTAAATTTGTAAACATTTACTAACAAACTCATCAAACTTTCGATCGATGTATTTTTCTATACATGTATCCACGTAAAAAGTTTCATTTAATGTATATTAAATTAATACGTATCATTTTTACATGTAAAAAAATTAACTTTGAAAATATTAATAAGTTTTAGGTTAAAAATAATGTTTGGAATATCTACTTATTTTGTGTAATCTGAACGAAAACGAATTAGAAAAGAAAGTAATTTGAAACATTGTAACATGATTGAAATAAGAATTAAAAATATTAGATAGAAAAATATTTACGTTTTAAGGATCGTGGCTTCGCCTGCTTTCTTCTGGACATATCACCAACACGAACACTTTGGAAAATCGTCGAAGGATTAAAGGAAATAAGCTAGTCCATCCTTGCACTTGTAAAAATGAATTTCATTCGCACCGTTTTTTGTTCGAAGTAATTTAACGAACTAACGTACAAATTTTCTAATCGATCTTTCACTTTCGATATATCTCAAGTAACTGAAATGATACAAAAGTCGTTGATTGGTTCAGATCGTTAACAACTTCAATCACATCAACGAAGCTTAACTAATTATCGATATCAAAAAATGAATGAAAATATTATTCGAATTAATTTTGTGAATCTTCCAAAATTAATTTTACTCTCCTTTCTCTCTCTCTTTCTCTCTTTCTCTCTCTCTCTCTTTCTCTCTCTCTCTCTCCCTCCCTCTCTCTCTCTCTATCCCGTTACATTTATTTTTTAATTATGACAAATCTATGTAAATCATTTTGACACATCTAACCTACAATGGACAATCTAAAATAATAGACTTAATGTAAATTATCCTTCGATATTATTTATATTTAGAAAAACTTTGTAACATCGTTAATGACAAAAACGATCAAAATTTAGAAGAAATTATATTCTTGAAGAATTCAAATAAAAAAAAACAAATCACTAATGAAATAATGGCACTTGTTAAAAATTGTCGTACATTGTAATAAACGAAGAAGGTCGGTGATTGGCCGATGAGTAGAGTAAAAGAATCGCGCGGGAACATATAAAACAACAAGCCACGTGGTCTCAAGACGAATGAGACATAGCACGTTTTAGCCTTTACTAACACACTCGCGAATCCGGATAATCGTCGACAGACGCGCTTGAAAGACGCGCGACGAATGAAGAGCTTCGCGAGATCCCTTACCGCGTATATTCAGAGAACCACTGTCGAATGAGTCGCGCAAGCGTCATTGCTTGTGATCTGTTTTCATTTAATATTGTTTTTTTCTTTTATTCCTGTTTAATAAAAATAATTCCTGTTTTGTAAAAAAAGAAAGAAAAAAATAACAAGCAAACGATTAAATGTAAATTATTTTCAAATAATTTAAATTATACACGTGTGTGTGTGTGTTATATATATTATATATATGTGTGTATGTATTACATATATTATAGTATTCTATTCTAAATCTAAATAACATCTGTAATAAAATATATGCAATAACTTGTGCAAAGAAATATCAATATTATTGGTTAATTTTCAAGCAAATTGTGTATGAACTTACTTATACTTTGTTCCTCTAATTAAAATAATTCTATTGAAATGTCATTGCCATATTATTGATGTTAGAGATTAGATCGATAAGTAATAAAAAATATTTCTTTCCAGTATTAATCTTCACAATTACAACCAACGAATTATATTATTTATGTTTCTGTCCTAAATCAAGATGGATTAATATATCTTTTTTAATGTGCGGTTTAGCCGGTAGGTAGCGCACATAACGGCATTACTGCACCAACCACTGCACATATAAACGCATGTGTATTTCACCCTTTTAATGACAGGTAAATGAACTTGTAATTAATCGTTAAACAGGTGTTGCCAGTAGAATGTTGGTAATATTAGAGAATTGTTTTTAACGTAATTTCGGAGAATACCTGTGCCTTTATCGATTTGCATTGTTTCAAATAATTTTTCAAAAGTATTTAAATAATTGTTAAATTGAAGTAATATGGATGAAAATACGACAGAAACTTATGACGATGACATACGAGATCAACCAGTAGATTACAGTAAAAAATATGTTGAAAGAAATAGATTAAAGCAAAATCATCTTTTGAATGATGTACAAAAAAATCAGTCTGCGAATGAGGATATTAAAGAATGTGAATCCGAAACAGTATTATTTGGGGATTATGCGGAAACAGATCTTGATCAACCAACGGACTATAGTTTAAGATATGCAGAAAATGATACTGACGAAGATGAAAAGCCAACTACGGAATACTTTTCTGGCAGCGTGCAAGAAGATACTATTAAAACTTATTGTACAGAAGGTACACCTTATGAAACACCTTTTAACTTTTCCACTGCAACATCTATGTCCGATTTAAGAGTCGAAGATACAAAAGATAACGATCATTCTAAAAAGATACAAAAAAAAGGACTTGATGTTAGACACAAGAAAAGCATATCTTTTGAGGATAGAAGATCAGAAGAATGTCACGAGCAACAACATTTGATAACAGAGAATACAGAGAGACAAAAGCATATTATTAATATAAGTTCAAATCATATGATCCCTGAAAAACCAATAAGTTATTATAAAGAGGAAGAATCTAGTAGTTCTTCCTGCGTTAATTCGCTCAGTTCTTTTAACAGCGAAATAGCACAACGCAATAATGTATCTGAAATAATATCAAAAGTAAGTTTAGAGGATTCTATAAGTAAATCAGAAACAGAAACAAGTAATTCTAATGTAACAGAATTAAATAGCAACGAATTAATCTCTGCTTCGATAAGCAATAGTCCTGTGGAAATTAAAAATAGTTCACGTATTGTCGATAAAGAAGGTACGTTTTTTAAAGGTTTGCGTCAAAAAATAAAAAAATTATCTGTTTCCCCTTCGATATTAAATCTTGATATAATCTTCAGGAAAAATGGTAACATTCAGTGGACAAGACTTTTATGCTGAACAGACACCTCTAATGTTTTCACGTTGTAGTTCTCTTGGTTCATTGAGCGGTTTCGAACAGCATTCTATACACGATGACCGTAGCTCCGTTGTCAGCGATTTCAGGTATATACAATTTTTGTACGTTACAAGTTGTATATTTTTACATTGTTTTTAGCATTTAAAGTATTTGTTTTTTAGTCGTAGAACAAGCGGAGTGGTCTCACCAAGTGAATTGCCAGATTCTCCTACCCAAACTGTACCACCCAGTCCCCGTATACAAAAAATTAAATCTACACATTTTATGAATAAAATGCAAGAAGAAGAAGTAAAACCATCGCATTCTCATTTATGTATGCAATGATATTGAATATATTATTAGGGTATATATTTTAACAAAAACATTAATATACATACTAACAATTTTGCTAATTAGTAAAGCTACACAAGCTTCCTATTTCTACATAAATATCACAGTACAATGCGTTAAGTATTTATTTGTTTCAGTGTGTTCGAAATATGGTGTAAAAAGGACTAGTGTTTTCGAAGATGACATTGCTACTTTTAAAGAGGAATCAACACCTATAGAATTTTCTACTGCTACAAGTTTGAGTTCTTTAACTATTGACGACGAAGTGAAAAGTTCTGATTATACCAAAAGTGGAGATAAATTGGAAGAAATATCAGAACCGGCCCATCAAAATATCGAAAAAGGTACATCTTTCGTAAAAGTAAATGTTTTAGAAGTTGAAAAACAACCAGAGCAAATAAGTGACGGCGATGAAGATGATGAAGATATGCTAGCTGCTTGTATTAGCATGGGAATGCAAAATAATAGGTATTCTAACTATTCTGTAATATTAATCGCATTATTATTGTTACGACAATAATCATATATATATATACTACAGATACAGACAATCTTTAAAAACCGAAAGTATTTCAAAAGCTACGCATTCTAAATCATCGAGTGTCTTGATGTCATGTGACAAGAAATCACCATTAAATAGATCACAAGCTTGTGTTTCTGTTTCCCCTGGAGAGTCATCGGCCGTCCCTAAAATTTGTAAACCACCAATGGAAATTGTTGTTGTCCCAGATACAGTACATGTTTATTGTACAGAAGATACACCAGCGGGTATCTCTCCTGTTGGTTCGCAATCAAATCTTTCAGTGTTATCTATGCCAAGCGTTCCAGAAGATATAGAGAAAATCGAACCAATTAAATCTTCGGAACTTGAATGCCACAGAAATGATCTTTCGGATGAGAGTTATAATCTTTCTGACGAAGATGAAAAAATTCTTGATGAATGCATTCAATCGGGTATACCGAAGGTATAGAATATGGAATATAGAAAATATCTCCGAGATAATTTCAAAATTACATAATCGTTCTTGCTTAAAGGTGAGACAAATTACCCCACCTCCGACGAAAAGTATACCTTGTGTAAAAAAACCTGAGACCATGCCACCAAAGTTTAATATATGCGGGACACCTTCGTCATCTCCCGTTGAATCAACTTCCAACAATAAAAATCCTGTAATAATTAAACCTTTATGCCATATGCCAATGGAAAATGAAAAGGAATTCTCAGATGACAGTCCCAATCATTCGGACGACGAAGCTATTTTAATAGAATGTATACAATCTGCAAAGGTATTCTATTGATATTTTTTACATAAATTACTCGCTAGTATAATTGCTAGTATATTACTTATCATGTAACTACCAATTTACCCAAGTTACACTATATAAATATACTTTTTCAGGCTAGATTAAGATGCTCACCATCGCCATTATTAAAAGGAACTAAGATATCAAAACCTAGAACTCAATGTCCCACCTCTCTATTCTCAAGACTTCGACCAGAAAAAGTAAAACATATATTCCTTGGAATATTCCTGCCACTTACATATTATCTTATTTTTTCAGGTAGCGCAAGAACATAATACTACTTCGTACAGTTCAACGAGTGTATTTTATCCTACGGAAGATAGTTACAGTCCTTCGGAGGAAGAAGAAGATATTATTTTAGCGCAATGTATTCAATCTGGCATGCCAAAAGTAAGTTTTTTCCATCTATTACATAAGTAGTAATCAATATATACCTCTTATACTTATTTATATTTCGATTGATATAGGTGTTGAACGTACCAACTACGACAATTCAAAGACAAGTTGCAACAAAAAAACGAGAAGAGTATTTAAGATCGATGGGATCGTCCAGTAGTTCCACTGCTTATCTTCTAAATAATGCTTATCCAATTAATGCCTTGTACGCACAACTGCCTTATAAAAGTGTAGAGAACAGCGTTTCCCATTACATCGTTGGAAGTTCATCTTGCAGTTATAATAATTTTCCAACAAAAGCATCTAGTAGTAGCTAAGAACACAGATTATTTATTCGTTGATGAAATAATACCATCTATCTTATATTAAAAGCAATCAGAAATTCTGGAACGTATAATTGCAGACACAAACTAGTTAAATTAAGGTTAAGATTCATTCGATATTAAAGACTGAATACATTTTACAACGATTAAAAACAACGAACATATTATTTAAGTACAATTTTGCTATACCTACAGCCTCATTTCCTTTTCTATTATTTATAGGTTATCCTTCCATGTTTACCTTACGACAAAGCGTCGTTATATCGTTAAGTAACGTTTGTACGCGTCAAGTGGCTACGAATCTATTAACTCGTCTAAATAAATATCTTATTTTAATTTACAATTACTGGACGACAAAGTTCCGAATACGAGGTTTCAAATTAAAATTATTTTATATTCGAACTGCGTTTATAGCTACGTGATTTATAAACAAACGCAATATCGTTTAATTACAAATAATAATAACAATATATCAATACGCATATGCTATATGTCGTTGGAATAAAAAGTAATATCAAGTAACGATTAATAATAACAATGATAAGTAACTTAAAAATAACGAATTAAATACATATATCTTTCTGGTAAAAAGTTTGTAGGTTAAGATCGAATACCCTTACTCCCCGT
The DNA here is from genome assembly GCF_014466175.1 of Vespula pensylvanica. Classification (NCBI taxonomy): domain Eukaryota; kingdom Metazoa; phylum Arthropoda; class Insecta; order Hymenoptera; family Vespidae; genus Vespula; species Vespula pensylvanica. The sequence continues at coordinate 597,126 of NC_057702.1, read as the reverse complement.
CGACGTCGTATCGCTTACACACGCAAATGTGTAATGACGCATGCGAGACCCCACTCTCTCCCACCATACCTCCATTACATTCTCCCACCAGACCCTTTGTACGTGTATTTAATTTCTCGAGTAAATCCGCGTAACTTCGTATGTTTTTATTATGTCATAACAAGGTTACAATAAATACAATTTACGTTACTTTATGTTTTCTTTTTATGTATCGTTGTTAACAAAAGATCATATATGTATACATATTATAAAAGAGAATATTAAAAAATTATACCTCTAAATAACGTATTTAAAAAAGCTCGGAAAATGATAATTCTTCATAAATTTATAATATCACATTGATTTTATTTGAATCGTTCCTCCTAAGTTATTCGTCGTTCTAAGAAGAAATGATTTATTATCGTTTTTCGAACATCCTTAATCCGATATGCCGAGTTTTTCAGGAAACCCTTCGAAATATCATTTAAACGGATAACGCGCATCCCCATTCCCTAACCCTCATAAAACTTTCACTTAAAACAATGTGCTATACATATCTTTGAATAAAATAACAATAGCGACCGAAGGAAAATAAAAGAAAGAAGGCACAAAAGGGACAACTTTACACATCCATTTGGAATGACACATTTATGGGGATGCACCCTGCTTAATCCAATCATTATTCTTCTTCTGAAAGTTTTATGATTGGTCAACGACTACCTGAAATCCTATTGTTATTGGTTTTCAAGAAATTGTATATGCGTCTTCGTTGGTAAGAAAGTTGGCACCATCTGGCACAATTGTGTTTGACTTGAGCAGGCTAATAAAAATCACTGCAAGCAAAGAGCCACGCTCATTCCAGTTGTCGACGGAGTGTTGAGTAGGTTGTACCGGGTTCCGTTGTGATGTTCTCCGAGTCGACGAAAAGCTCGTAGTAATCTTTGTAGTAGACGAACAAGTAGAAAATTCAATTTTACATTCAATATCAAGATCTGTCGTACACGAGTGTTTCTTTTAATGTATTCTATATTTTTTCTTCTTTATTAAGACGAATCTAAGTCGATTGAAAAATATCTCGATATAAAGTGTGCAAAATTACAAGAATAGGAAACACAACTTTAAAGAAGAATTTTTCATGCTTTCCATACGGGATTGTAAAAACACATGTTACGTTATACGTTACTTGTCATACGTTCATCTTTTTACCAATCGATCTAAGTGCCGTCCGTATAATAACTTCAGCAACATCTCTTATATTTATTAACGATATCGCGATAAAAGACGCAACCCAAGACTAATTTCAATGTGTCTCTCTTTTGTGGATATTGCTCGCGGAGAAACACATGAATTGACAGAGACTTTTGACAATCATGGATGTTGATTGTCCGATAGTCAGTTTAAAACGATCAAGCAGTGCGCCTATGATTAATGAGATCAGTGCCACAATGTCTGTTACCTCACCCTCTACTTCTGCACCAAGGTATCTATAATCGATTATTATTTAAACGTCTTTATTTAAACACATCCTTTAGAATTATCTTTACTCCCATTGTCAAATAAATCATTTCATGTTTTCTTTGAAATACCTTCAGAAATGACGATTTTAATGATTTTTCCTTTATCATTGACTGAGTGGAGATATAAATTTCTTGGACCACTCAAATTCAAATTTTATTACATTTTAATAAACGTCTTCACGATTATCCAATAAATTGGAATTTTTTTAGTAAGATTATATATATTCTCAATAAGCAATCTCTGTACATTGTTATGCCTGTTATATACCAGCTTTATCTAACAAAGTCGATCTTTGAAAAGAAATCTATATTTTCGACATAATGTTTATAAGAGATCTGACAAGATTTCTTAATGACTCTTTTATTATACCTTTATGGGGCTACTATTTAACTGTGGTTTTTATTTCTTATTATTTTCAGAAATGCTGTATCGACGTTCAATGTATTTGCCAATTCACCTCGTCTACGACGATTCAGCACTAGTGTAAGATATTTCTTATTCGATATACATAGATTTGAGAACGTATAATTTTTAAGACGAGCTATAATATAACGTAATTGTTTGGCATTTAAATATTTTTATCGTCGTTTTGCTTATTGTAGAGTCCTTGTAGTATACCACGTTTAACACCAAGAGTCAGCCAATTAAGGCAAGAAGAATGTATAGATGTTGCTGGTCGTGAAGCTGCACATGAAAAGGAAATTCACAGTGCGATGCAAATATCTCAATCATGGGAAGATCTTACCCTAGAAGCAGAGGGCTTGTCATTTAAGGATTCAGAATCTCCTTCTCATCTTAACAGAGCAGAACGACAAATCGCGAAAAGGATATTAGACCCGCTCAGTTTAAATTTATCCGCAAATGGTCCACCATTGTGTTCGTCGCCATCGCCTACAAGATCGGGATTAAATCAACGACAGTGTTATTCTCCTGGTATTCATATGGTTAATTGGAAAAGTAATTTGTCGCCTAGTCCAACGAGAAAAGCTTTTGCTACAAGGTACAAATTGACTCGATAAGTAAATCCAACAGATAGAGAATTGCCAAATATATTAAAGTTAACAAATTTAATAAGGGAGATAGCCGTATAATTTATCATTATCGAGTATTAATTTTTTATAGGCGCAGTCTAAGTCCAATAAGGCCAAGCTGCTTGGGTCCTGTTAAACGAAAATTTGAACTAGATGATACCGGTGTAGATCATCATTTGTATCCTCCAGCCAAACGTACATCGGGTTCTATAATACAAAGTGCATTCAGGTAATATTCATAAATTATTCGTATCTTTTTCACATTGTGATATAAATTTGATAACTAATAAATACATGTATGTACGCACGCACACACACATACACACATAATGTTATTTATTACATTCAGATTAGATACAATATCCAGTCCACTTTCTGGAACCATTAGTTCTGTTGGAACTCCTGAATCATTATCTAGTGCAGATTCACCAAGTTTTTCCTTTCAACCAGTGGATAGTCCTTCGCCAGTTTGTATTGGTCCTAATAGCGATGATATATTGAATGAAACAAGCATGCAAGCCGAAACAATAGACCAAATTCAAACAGATAAAATTAGTCAAGGTAATGACAGATGAATATAAACACCTAAAAACTGACAATTCACGACGTGTCATATTATCTCTTGTTGTATGATGTATTGTAATACTGACTTGAAATAGTTGTATTAGTATTTCTTGCATTACCATAATCAAGGGGAATTTTGTGCTGATTCTCATATACTAAAATCATAGCAGCTACAGATGAGAGTACCTGCTTTAACTATGTTCCTGTAAATAGAAAGGAACTAAGGTTATTCTAAACACATGATTAAAATAATGGAAAAAAAATATATATATATATTAAATAATTACTATAAATATAGATTGGAATGTTTTCAATGTTTTTCAATTTTAGTACAATATCAAGTATATCTTAGTGAAAAAGATTTCTTCATATTTTTGAAAGACATTATTTTACAAATATAATATCATAATAGATATATAAATATTTAGTGTTACTTATGGTATTGTTTTTCGTCTACGAATTACACATGTGCCACTTTATTAGCAGTGCTATCCAAATATTAACTTGTATTAATAGCTCTGATCCTCTTATGAATCATCATTAATAGCATATAATTGCTGAATTATTCTAATCATGTTAATTATCTATTCAGTAATATCTACAATTTATTTGTGTGTAATATTGGAATTGCATTAATTGCACAGATTGTTTTATCTCTCTTTTTAAATTTGAATTGTTAGCCTTGTTGCCATGTTATGAACCAAATTTCAATAGACTTACATTAGCTACGGTAATGCCATTGTGGTTAGTTAGTAAAAATGAGATAGTTTCAGGTAATAATTGTAATACGTGGAGTGTTTTAGATACGATGCACTTCCATGATAAAACTGGATTTTGTGTAAAAAAAATTAATATAAGAAATTGGAATTAGAATGTGCTTGCACAATTTAATATTGGTCTATATTTCATGACACGATACAAACAGTCTTGATGAGCAAACAAATGCAATATTTAATAACATTGATATCTGAAAATTTTCAACAAATTATGCATAGACTCTCAGAGTAAATTTGCCTGCATTCCTTTTCCATTGTTGTACATCGACTATGGAAGAACGAGATATCAACCGTGAGATAATCAACATTTTTAAAAGGTGTCCTTTTAACTTACACCAAAGTTTTAGTTAAGATTGAACTTTGTCACATAAAAATAGTTTTAGTTTTTGCTTATATTATATCAAATAAAATTTGCAAACTTTAGCTTATTAATTATTCTGTACTTTTTCGAAGTAAACTATAAACATAATGCAGTTATAAATAATTTGTACCATATTGTTAAATATTTATATATAATTAGTCCTTTTCAAATACATGCTTTGACTATAATAAGCAACATTTGTTTTTCATGTTCTGAATCGAAATTGGAAGCCTACGTTATTGTAATAAATTATAATGTAAAACTATTGTCACTTTGATCTGCGTCAAGCTACGGAGAGAGAAGAAGTATTATTAATCGCGTTATATCTAGTATATTTTTAACATCTTTCAAAAGTAAAACAACTTGCATTGATGATTCTAATAATGCCTTGTAGATAATATGTATGTTGTTAGCTTAAATATTAAAAGATCATTATTATTAGTATTAAGAATCGTGGAAAAAACAATTCATCAATGCTGTTGTTTGGTAGACAAATCAATCTTGTATATTCCTAAAGTCAAAGTGAACTTCTCAGAAGATACATATGCTTCCTAAGTTTAAGACTGAAATTAATGTTTTATAAGGCACTTTTTTTATAAATCAAAATGGCCTCCACCCAATTGAAAAAAAAATCATGTGTAAATAAAACAGTACTTTCTCAATCAACTTCTTCAAAATTGATTAAGTTTTAAATAAATACGTATGCGTTCATGCACGTAAAAAATTTTGTATTAACCCTTTGGTGCGTGCAAATATTAGATGAAAATGTGAAATATCAATAGATGGAATAATCATTGTAAAATCAACTAAACGTATTAATGTTTCCTACATATACGATGAGATAGAACAATAACATTAATTGTGTCTGATATTTTACGAAAGAATACATACTTATACATAACGTACATGGGCTTTAAATATTGCAATGGAATAATAGTGCGTGATGGTTTTATATATTCTACATATTTTCATACGTAATTACATTAATTTATGAATTAATTTGTATTATATATGAATTATTTGTAATAGAAACGAGCAAGAGACTATTAAATTTAATATCAAAAGTATTTATAACCTATCATTTATAATTTTCTAATTGAAATTTTAACAAGATTCAGCATTATTGAACTTTTATTTATCATTTTGTACGATATATGACGATGCAAGCACTAAAGGGATCGCCAAAAAATATAATAATAAAGTGTTTTGCAGCTAATACGACATACTTTTATGAAAATCTAAAAAAATAAATTAATAAGTTTATGTAAATAGCAAAATCATTATGATTTTATCAATTTCGCGTATGAATCGATGATAATGTGTAAATTATTTTTTGCGTGCTTAATTAAAAAGAACAAGTTGTCACATAATTATAAATATATGTCTAATAACTCCATATGTGAATATTGAAATTCTTACGTTAATGTAAACACCACAGTGGATTGAGAACAAATTTAACTCAATAAAAACTGTTATTATTCAGAAATTTCTATCGAAATGAATCGTTTCCTTGTTACTGAAATGTCTGATTTTATAACTGTTTTTAATAGTAATAAAAATTGTTGTTTACTTAATCAAGCGACGATATATTTTTATAATCAAATTCCAAATTGGCGCTTAAATTAAATTTATAAATTGGATGTGACAGAAGCGACGCCAGCGGCAAACAGACGTATTATATTGTTTTTTAGCAAGACAAATGCAGTAACATCAGTAATGTTTTTAAGAAATTTCTCAATAACATTCTGAACTAATTTAATTTAATTAAATCACAAATAAAATATCATGTATAAATTCTTGAACATTGTTTTTTATCATTGATATCATCATCGAATTTCAAAGTGATCTGTACCGATCAAACAGGAATACTCCTGTAATAACAAGGAACTGACTTGTCACTCTATCTCTATTTTCACCTATTTCTAAACTTGCAAGTTGTGTTCTTTCTGTCAGACTTATATTTTTTTTGTATATTTCCAGTAATTTTTGCGAATTCCTGTTGTTATAAAAATAATTATTATAAATTATTCAAATAAATACACAGTAATAGCAATAATTCAATTTAAAAGAATGTATTTAACTTTAATTTACGCCTTAATCGTGAGTATTTTAAAATCCGCCGGTGCAGAATGGAATACAAAGGATTATATGAAACGAGAACATTCTTTAATACGGCCTTATCAAGGTTTGTAAATTGAATTTCGTATTATATATATTATTACGTAGTAATCTTCTATCAAATTTTTCCATGCTATCATTTATGAATTATAGATTGTTTCTTTCATTAAAACAATGATTATAGGTTATGATATTGATAAAAAAAAAAAAAAATAAAAAAAAGAAAAAAAGAAAAAAAGAAAAAAATCGTTAATAACATAATATCAAAAATATTTGAATGAATATTTTATAGGTTCTGGCATGACAATTCCTTATTGGGATTTTATGGGTAGTACAATGGTTACAAATAACTATGTAAGATTGACACCAGATTTACAAAGTAAACAAGGAGCTATATGGAACTCCATTGTAAGAAAATATTTTCATATTATTTCTTTTATTTAAAATATGTAATTTAATTTTTTATTCGCTATTAAAATGTTATAAAAAAATATATTCGTGATTGTATGTTTTATAGGCATGTTTTGTTAGAAATTGGGAGCTTCAAATACATTTTAAGGTACATGGGAAAGAAAAGGATTTATTTGGAGATGGCTTTGCTATTTGGTATGCTAAACAACGTATGAAACATGGTCCTGTTTTTGGAAATATGGATTATTTCCAAGGCTTGGCAATAATATTGGATACGTACAGCAATCACAATGGTCCTCACAATGTAATATAATATTAATCGTTTAACTATAGCAAATTATTATGGTTCACATATAATCATAATATTTTCTTTATTTGCAGCATCAACATCCTTATGTTTCAGCTATGGTAAATAATGGTTCTTTGCATTATGATCATGATCGTGATGGAACACATACACAACTTGCAGGATGCGAAGCAAAATTCAGAAATCTTGATCATGATTCACATATAGCAATAAGATATGAAAAAGATACTTTAACTGGTAAATCATAATTTCATTAGTTTATGCAATTTTATTGTAATTAATACAAATTTAAAATTATTATCTTTATGATACAGTTTCCATAGATATAGCAAACAAAGCAGCTTGGAAAGAATGTTTTTCTGTAAAGGGTATTAAATTACCTACAGGTTATTATTTTGGTATCTCTGCAACAACAGGAGATCTAAGTGATAACCATGACATTTTATCGATTCGTCTATTTGAATTAGATTTACCGGATGATGTAAGTAATTCTTTCTGCATAACTTGTTGGACGTTATTAGAAATATGTGTACGAAAAAAATTGGATATTTTCTAATGATAAGCTTAATAAAAAATAAATTTTACATTTATATAGCCGAAAGATTATGAGGACAGATCTACTATTTTACCATCTGCAGCTTTCTTTGAATCCCCACGTGGTAAGATATCTTTAAATAAATGAATATAATTTATGAATATAATTATACCATAACTTAATTTGTAGAACGTGTGGACGATCCAAAACAAACTCCTTTAAGTGGTATAAAAATGTTCCTTTTAATGCTTGTGGGAGTAATAGCAATAATAGTTTGTATCGTGATAGGGATCATGTTATATCAGAAACATCAGGAAAATAGTCGAAAGCGCTTTTATTGATTTATTCCACGGATGGCAATTTACCAAACAATTCATTTTGGATTCTTTTACTCAGGATTTTTCCTGTACCAGGAATGTTTGTAGTGTAATATTTAAAGTGTTCATGAGACTGGTCGTGCTAAAAATTGATTTAAACACGATTAATATAGTATAATTTCTTCTCGGAAAAAAGACTTCTAGACAAAGAATCACATATATGTCAGAACATGACATAAAAAAGTGAAATAATTCATATATGTATATGATATATAATACTGTAATTGTGAATGTATCAAGCTATATAGTAATTGTGCTGGACCGGACCTAAGTACTTTTATTATATGTAAAGTATTAAGAAGTTAATCAGTGTATATATAAGTTGAATTTAATAAGTAAATATTAGATATAAAATATAAATTGAGAAAAAAAATATATACATGTGTGTATGTTTGCCTGGTGTGTGTATGTATATATATGTGTATATGTTCGTGTGTGTGTGTGTGTCCACACACATATATATACACATATATATGTATGTATGTATGTATATATATTACTCAACTGACCGAGTAAATATATATGCTCAAATAATAAAAAAGTAGGATGCAAGAGAATGTAAATTTTTGCTTAATAATGTAAGCAATTGATTGCTTTAATTTTTAAGAGATTCAATTCTTTTGGTTTTAATTAGAACAATAAAAAATCTTATATTTCTAAATTACACATTTGAGTAAAATTGCACTGATTGACTTTGATAATCTTTATATATTACGAAATTGTTTCAATATCATTATAATGTTTTTAAGTGCCTGTAAGAATTTCATCAGATTAAGAGTACATTCATTTTTGTTATCACAGTATACCCTAAGAAAATGTTACAGATATTATTAGAATACAAACTTCTTTGAAACATATGAAATATTCATATCCTGAATTATACTGCATGGTATTTTTGTAATTTATATTCTTGCAAAATAACAAGTGAATTGCATTAAGATTGTAATACAGAATGAATAGTTCAGTATGTTATAAATGGATAAATAATGGTGTAATCTTTTTCATTCAATTTTCAGTTTACATAAATGATTTTTGTTATTTTATATTATCTTTCCTTTTTTTCTTTTTTTATTCGGATTAAACGTAAGCAAAATAGTTGATTAATGTAGATTTTATATTTGTACATAAGTGAAACGAACACTATTATCTATGCGAAATAATTATAGAGTATCTTTCTCTTATAAAATTTTTTTTATATAAAATTGATAAAAAAGAAAAAGAAACAAAGAACCAAACCAATTAATTACCTTGTTAAGGAAAAAAATGTTTAAAGAATAATGTATCATAATCTGTTGCCAAATGTAAAATAAATTTATTAACAACTGCAGGAAATCAAGTTTTTCCTTTTTTTTATTATTCAAATGTTCTTTAATAATTATTTAAAAAAAATCATATGACTATTCTTAAAAATACATTCCTCAGTTTTTTTGTTTTCTTTTGTTTTTTTTTTTTTTTTTATAAATAAATTAATATTTGAACAAAAGAATCTTAAGGCACTTCTAATTCTATCATATCTTTTTACTATGTTATTTGTTATTCATCATCCTCATTATCTGATATGATACATCAGGTAGTATTATTATTTCTATGGACTTGGTAGTTTCTGTATTACTTATCGAATCTTACATTGAGATTTTGAACATTTATATCAATATAGCATTAATTTTCCTTTCTGTCTTGATACAGTGTTTGGTTTTTTGTCCATGTATTCGTAATATTTAGATATATATAATTGTATTAATACGTTGTCCTAGTTTATCGTTATGTCGATTAGTTTGATGTCTATTCTAGATACATAGTTTCTCTATGATCTGTTATCATTTTACATATCAATAGGTAATAGTTGTTAATTTAGTTATACTATTTTTTGTATGTGTGCTATTATTATGTTTTGGAAAAATTAAAATATTTCCTAAATATTAATTATTTTAATTAAATTAGATTTCAGTATCTATAATCTAAGATACAATACAATATTACTGAAATCGTTTATTAAGTTTTATATTTCTGTCAAAATTAAATTCAAAACTTTCATTTTCTTCATATCCTGAAAATGTAATAGAAAAATATTAAGCATATTCTCCATTTTGAATGGCAGTAAAGCATACGGATAAATGTTATTCCTAAAATATATATATGTACGCATACATATTCAGATTTTATAAAATAGATATTTTAGAATAAAATATGAATTTAAAATGACTGACTGAGGTAATATAAAACATGATAATACAGCTTAAGTATGTGCTTAATGAATTATATTATTTCTGCCATTCGGGACACAACTATCATGATCTATTTAGGATAAAGATTAACCATTGTGAAGTTATTTTCGTACCAAGTATTAAGGAAAAAGTGTTTGTCACTTTTTAAATACATTTGTACGATATTCGTATAAGCATGTACTTTTTCGAAAGGAAAAAAAGTTATTTTTCCTGTCACGAATGCATTAGAATTACTTAAATAAAACGATAGGATTTAGTAAAAAATTAAGAACAGTCTTTATGCCAAGCCAGAAATTATTCACTATTGAAGTTAATGTTATGTGATATTTGTGTCGTTTAAAAGACTTGAGGTCAGCAGAATGACAGGCTAAACAACTAATCTCATCTAATTCAATGTGAGGCTCCCCACCACCAAGCAAAGATTCCTTTTCTAAACCTGTGTTCGATAACGTACCAGAAAACCAAATTTTATCACGTGGATATATACTTAAACTAAAATTGGTAAATGAGTGATCTGCAATGAGCACGATTTCTGCATTGCTTCTCCATATACCACTTTTCATTTTGACAAAAATTTCAAATTCATATTGATCCCATGCAGGAAAATGACACTTATGCCTTTTCTTTTGAATATTTACAAAATGTTCACAATTCTTTCTACGTATTTCGTCGTACGTATCACAATTTTCTTTATACGGTTCGCCGTATGTACAGCTGAACGTAGTTCTAATACTGTCAGGTAGCATGCGTAATATTGTACCAATATTGTTTTTAATCGATTTTAACCGAACATTTGTTACGTAACCCTCCCATGAGATTGGAATGCCTTCTAAGTGAGCGCATTCAATTTGTACTTGCGCCTTCGATGATATATCTTCCCATGCAGGTTGGTGACAATGATTTTGGTATTGCTCCCACGATAATGTGGCTGCAATTTCGTAGGAATTGTTATCAGAATCTTCTTTATATTCTGTTATCACTTGCCATGATAAAAATATAGCAGCACTTGTGCCTAAAACGAGCTGAAAGAAAGATTATATTAATAATCGAATGAAAATTTCAAATTGATGATATTAATATAAATATTTTTAATATAGATAGCATGAAAAAACCTGCACAACAGTGATGATCCAATTAAATCTTGGAGTTCTTAATCTCCTCATGTACCAAGAAGCAACGAATGGTAATCCTCCAAGTATGGCAGTTACAATTATTCTCATTGCCAAATCACTTTCTGATAAATACTTTGCAGCTGCTATAATTGGCAAAATAATAGAAGCTAAACCAGCAATTGGCAGAAAAAGTACCATACCGACTAATGCGAGAGCACCCCTAATTAAACCATACCATGTCGCACTTTGCGAACTAAATATTGCTATCTGCCACCAGCTTAGGGTGACGCAATGAGGAATTAAAGTTTTGTATGTGCCACGCCAATTTTCTCTAGCAGCCATTTTACAAAAAACCGCTGGTATCAACAAATAGAAAACAACACGAAAATTGAGGCAGAATTCAATGCCATTACCAACAACATAGGAAGCAAACGTAGGTACTCGTATATCGAGGAATCTCCAACCTTGCGCAACAACAATATCCGTTTCATAAGGATATTTTGCGAGTACATGCACGCCAAAACTAAAGAGAGCTAAAAGATCAGGAAAATTCGATGAATTATTCCACATAAAATTGAGTAATGTCACTAATGTCAACGTAACAGAAATAATAGTGAACTCAGATTGTGGGGTCCATTGATGAGCTATCGCAGGATAAATCATTAGATTGAGCAATAAAGCAAGAAAGAAATGACCATAGGGCTTTAAATTATTGCAACAAAATTGATACTCTGCCTCCTCAGGATTTAGATTACCACCTGAATAACTGAGGAATAGGCGTGACCATACACGGAAATTATTCAATTTACGCTTTCTGTGTAACATCTGGAAGGTAGAAATAACCATTACAATAAAAGACAGATAATAGAGCGCCATTGGAATGAAAAGTATTAAACTTTCTGTTCCAAACAAGGAATACAACAAAAGTAACAAAAGTATATGTATGTTTGATGTGAAAAGGACTTTTATAATCGGTCTACTCTTATGGCCTATTATCTCTATTAACCAAATATAGAAACACTTTAAGGATGCTAACGGATGAATGAACGGTCTTTGTAAAAGAGGAATAGCAGCTAATTCCATTTCAGGTGAGTCTACCATACACAATGTACGAGAAACCATTGGGAGCATTCCATGAGCATAGCTTGTAGCTGCAGATACTAAAGCTGCTTCAGTTATTTTTTCGCTTTGATGACCCATCCAGTCTACGATTATAAAGTGTACATAGTAATTCATATTAAATTTATCATTAATAAATGTAATATAAGAGTTGTACAATTACCATAAGTTACGTTGTGTATTTTACTTTCCTCTTTTATGGATGTATTATCTTCAGGAAGCCCATTTCGACTAAACTTATTACTTAAAACATCATTTAGCTTCTCGTCTGAAGCACTGGATGATGACTTAGGTGACTGACAATTACTGAATCTACTACTAGATGGAGATGTTACATCCCTCATACATCTTTGTAGTTGTTCCGTTGTTATAAAATCCTCACCGTTTGATAAACTATATATAAAGTTAAAAAATTAATGAAATCAAAGGAGAATTGCTAAAGAGGAATGCCCTTTATAATAGGAAGAACAGAAGCAACGATAAACGGCAAATAATACAAAACAATATTGGAAAAATTACTAACTAGGGACGACGATTATCTTGATCTTCATCTTTACCTAGTAAACATTTCCCTTGCAGCTTTTTTAGCTAGTTTTTCATCTTGTGTCATATCCAAACAATTTTTAACATCGTAGTAATTATGTTCTGTAATCCCACGACCTGTAGCTAAACATTGTTTAAGAATTTCCGTTGCCTCTAAATTTCCTTGTTCCGAGGCTTTAGTTAACCAATAAACGCCCAATTTTGCATTTTCTTCTTTATCAACTTCCAAATCTTAAATAAAATAATGCAACAATGTACTACTACTCTTAATGTATACTATTACAAAATATGACGCATAATATACCACATCTTTCTTCCAAAAGTTGTTTGGCTAAAACTACTTGAGATTCTGGACATCCATCCTCTGCCATTTGAGATCGTAATCGTCTAAGAGAACCGCGTGTTCCATCTAACAAAAACAAGATAGTATAATTTGTCTATTACAATAATAAAGAAGATACAATGTATATATCTGTTATAGATATATATATATATATATCATGAGACAACATACATTTCCAAGTTTACACATGAAGTAGTCTGTGATTAGTATTGGTTAAAATAGATTTATATATTAATCTATCAATATAAATAACGTTTGACCTAAGAGTTATTGACAGATGTCTGACTCTCTCGAAACCCTTTTTGGCAACTGATCTATTAGCTTTCTCAATCATTGTTAAGAGATTGATTTCACTTTTTTTTTTATTTTATCAAAATAATTGCTTTGTGTTAAGAAATATGATAGAGAAAATCAAATGAAAAGTATTACTAAACTACTTTTTTGGAACAGTAATTACCACCGTGTAACGTCCATTGTTTTCTACCGGGTCTTCCTGACAACGGCATAATGCCAGCCATTGTAAAAGCGTTATCAACCAACTTTGACGTCCGAATCTTTTTTATTAATATTATTTATCATTTATCCACATAAGAATAACGAACACGTATTTCCTTTACGATACAAACGAGGCCGCCTAAACAATGCGACTATCGACAATGTGGCTGACAGAGGTAGGCGCATGTTACATTCTATCGCGCATGCGCATAATAAACAATGTTATATACTTTCGTCCTTTCTCTTTTATATATATATATATATATATCTACAAATAACCTTCACCCATAAAAGAACGTTGTATCTTCATTGATAAATAACATAGATCAAAATAATTGAAAGAAATTAAAGTTATATTTCTTATAAAGCCTTAAAATTTACGAAAGAAAGTCATTAGAATATCGTATCGAAAAGATAATTTGGAATGGACCAATCAGAGAATGATTTTTATAATACTGATCTCTCAATGGTCTAATTTAAAACAAATATTTTGTCCGCCAAATTCAAAACATTTTGAAATTATGTTCTTAACTATGGATTATATATGAACATAAAAAAAGAATAAAATTTATAAAATAAGGATAATTTAACGAGGAAATTTAGACAATTTTATTATGACTTTATTTGTTATTATTAAAAGATTATCATTTTATGTTATATAGTCTAAGGCTCCTTTAAATGAAATATGTAGAGCACACTTAATTAAGTTAACTACTTTATCGTTGATTTAAGCACTAATTATAATTTATGGAGCCAGTTTCGATGATTTTGCAATTTCTCTGTCCAAAGCGCAAATGTATTTTTATCGTATGTGCTTAGCAAAACCACGTTTTTCCTGGCTCCTCGTATAGTCAGAAATCTGTCCTCATACCTACGCTAAAAATTTCATATATCATTACTATTACTATTATATAATCTTTATATATTGTTTATATTATTTCATAATAATTATTATTAAACGTACAAATTGCTTGGTCCAGTATAAGGTGGCGGATTAGGTCGAATATATGGATTACAACGTTCATTAGAAATTCTGCAAACATAGTGTGAATTAATATAAAAAATTAATTATTAATTAATAGATTACACAATATTTCTATACCTCGGTGTACGTGTTAAAGAGTCATTAGGACTGGAAGGTGGTACAGATAATGATCTCAAAGTACCTCTCTCAGGAGCTACATATTGTACCATTTGCACTCCATTCTTGCTCATTGTTTCTACCGACGAAGATTCTGTTTTTTTGCTATAAATAAAAGAACTAATTACACACGGTTATACGTTTACATATGCAAGAAAAGTTATCTTTTAATATCTATAAGCTATATAAAGAGAAACTGTACCTACCGACTATAGAATGGCATGCAAACGGATAATATGCATAACTGCAAAATAAAGAATTTCTCAGCGTTACAAAACTAATGTAGCAATGCAGAAATAAAAGATATTCAAAATAATATGAGTTAAACAAATAAATTTGCGACGGTAACGAGCAATCTCGTTATAAAGTCACAGTGAAAATTTATTGATAGCGTCGAAAATTGCTTATCGAACTTTTATTATTCAACCGAGCATACAAATCATAATTATAGTTTTATTAATTGAGGAAATAAACGAGGTAATAGATATACCTAACAATTTCCTTTCGGATATGAAAAATATTAAATAATTCATAGAAGTGTAATTGAGATTCCGGATCTATTCTATAAAAGTAAAATACAACTAACATTTTAGCGATTAATTTCTACAAATGATAAATGTTAGAATACGGAAGTCACAACGAAAATGTGACCGTAAACTAATAATTTTACTTACATCGATGATAATCTTTACGTCATAGCAAATGATCATTTTACGTAGTACGATGACGTGCGATTCTCGAGTCTGTTTACGTAGGTTGCGCGTTATTCGCATTATCATTATCATAAGGAAATGACGATTAACTCGATTACGTGAGATCGGGAATCTTGATATTTTGTAGGATCGAGCTAAACTACGTTGGAATATAAAAAAAAAAAAACTTTAATAAAGCCATCTGTCCACAATTAATCTAACTATAAATATCTCGACATTTCGATTTGTATATTAATGTTTGTTAGATAAAAAAAATCAATAAATTTCAATTTACAAAATGCTAATAACGAGTTTGCTTCTCGATAAAAACTCATAAATATTGCTCGATTATGTATAAATTACTAATTGTCAAATAGAATGGTAAACAAGAAATTATAATGATGATTATTTGATAGTAACAATATTGTTTTATCCCACACTTTACCGGATGTCCCGTACTTTATTTTTCTCTGTCAGAATAATTATATGCTAAGCGAGATAGGAAATGAATGCGATCCTTGTGTTTATATTTTCCCATTTATATATAAAGTCTAGTTTGTGAAATCCGAATGACGCGAGTAATTTAATCTACCACTTGTTTGTAAAGCCATTTGAACTATTTCAAATCTACGGGTATCTAAGTATATACATAGATCTCTTGAGAAAAGAAATTGCTGAATATTAATCAATAGCAAGTATTAAATATGATAATCTTTTATTAAAAACTTTTGACGCAAATATCATTTTTTACTTATGTATTTTTATTATTTCGACGACGCGCTTATGTTTCAACGATAACACATATGTTTCTTTGTATATATACGCATGCATGTATGCATGGTGTGTGTGTGTGTGTGTGTGTGTGTGTTTGTGTGTACGTATGTGTACAAGCCGATTACATTTATCGAGTGTTCACGGACCACATCGCATTCATATTTTCGACCGTACTGAGCGTCACGACATTGCTTGGTCAGATATCGTTCCTACTTATGAATGAAACCTACTATGAGAGTTCCTTGTCCTCTGTCTCGCTCGTTTATACTCGATATGCTGCTACACGTGTGACCGATTTTACGAGCTGAGACACCCAAACAGAAAGAATGACTTTCGAGCCCTAACGATATTTTTTGTTTCTAACGACTCAAAGAAAAGATTAAAGAAGCTGATAAGAATGAAATATTTACAATTTTTGGGATGTATGGAAAGTGTTCGTTTTGGAAAATCGTTCCGATTGGAGAGTATAAAACAATTTACCACCAGCTTACATTTTGTCACGATGAAGACAAAGTGCTGTACTCAGAGAAGTGGCCAAAAGAAGAAGTAATATCGTTGGTACGAAGATCGTTGTAACGATTTCTTTGAAATAACTTCTCGTAGGAATATCAGCTTTCGTTGATCTTGCCCATTGCCATTCGCTATGTTCAGAGATTCCAGAAGATGGTAAACCAACGATGTTCATACTCGGTCCATGTCTCGAACTTCCTGGTTGCTCGTCGCTTGTGATCTTTTCATAACGTAAACCGACAAATGATTATTAGATCATTTTGTCTATTGATTAAAATATTCGTCTATATATATATATATATATATAGAAACATATCCGACCAGTTTGAAGGAACACCAATCCAATAAGAAACCGGCTTCTCTGAATAGTCTCTCCACGCTCGTTCTTTTCAAATCTCTTGGACAGGATGGTAGTAACTTCCAAAGCGGTTTTACTTCCTTTTGAAGTTCTATCAACTCTTGTGAAAATGGTACCGAACTGCCCAGTCTCATGACGACTCTGTAAAAAATGCCAGTTAAAATATGGAAATAAAGAAAGTCGATCGAGATAGTAATTTTTTTCCCGAATGTTATTTCATAGAAAAAAAAGAAAGAAAGAAAAAAAAAAACGAGGGAATGAACCGATTCTAACATCTAACGTTGATAACTCGATCTAGAAATTGATAAAAGCATGTGATTCACGAAAAAAATTTCCCGAGTCTTGTTCGTTCCAACGCACTCGTTTTATAAGTGAAAATAATATCATAATATCTCGGCGGTCTTGAAAACGTTTGTTATCATTGTCATACATATTTATTTATTTTCCTCCGAAACTGATGTCGTGACGTAAGTACTAAAAAACACGTCAGACAAGTAAAAAAATTCTTTCGTCGTAAGTACAACGAACACATCAAAGCTACAGGTGCGTTGAGTTTTCTCAACGAGAGATAAGAGAGAATTTCGTTTCCTGATAAATTACTTGAAATGACCTCATGGTGAACCGAAAAAGGTGATACACACTGACGAGTCAAAAATACAAGGATTCTTTTTGCGTGATTATACTACCGAATGTGAGTTATATCGTGCATTTTATTTTATGGTATTTGCGTCATTCCTACCAAGGATCCTCTCAAATATTATTTCGTTTTTGTTGGCCAGCATTATTTATAATCAATCAAGGAAAAAGAAGTGGTTGTTTGTCGTCGAAACGTTTTACGCGTATTATCTAGCGATAATCGTGCAATTTATATATATATATATATACATATATATTTCTCATACCTACAAAAAAATGACGACAGATTGTCTCTATTATTACACCGCAATTATAAGCGACGATCGTGAAATGCATGTGCGCGCGTGTGTGTGTCAATGATCTAATTCCTTCACGCGCAGTTATTCTTGATTCCATGAAAAAAAAAAGAAAATATCCAAAAAGTTCTAATTTTTTCAAAGATGCAATTTGAGAGACACTGGCCCAATACGTAACTAAAGAGGCATTATGAGTTAGGTGGTGAGGCGAGGTGAGAGGAGACGAGGTGCGGCCTTATCGCGTGCGTGGGACAGGAGAACGTCATTCAGTGAAGCGCTTCGATTATCTTCGCCTGTAGCGTTGACAATGTCGTACTTGTTCGAGCAGTCAGACTATTTACACGCTGTGTACATATTAGAGGCGTTACGTTGCCGCAAGGAGGCGGACTGCTTTAGTCTTTTAGTAGCTGCGCGGGCACCGTTCCATCGAGGTCTTTGACAAGGCACGAGACGCGCGATACGTTTTATCTATTCCTCTTACACTTCTATGATCATTAAATCAAGTTGCATAACTTTTTTATCAGCAGAATCGAGTTTCCCAAAGAGATTGTGATCGTATGATTTTCTTTGTCTTCTCTTTCAAAACCGTACACGGACCGATATTTCTTTCCAACAGAGAAGAAGAATGTTCATGGATCTAAATCGGTTGATAGAATCAATGAAGATGAAAAGAAGATATTCGTTATCGCAAAAAGAAACGTTCTATTAATCGCAACTCTAACTTTGGTACGTATATTGCAATCGAAAATTGAGAAATTTTTGACACGAAATTAGAAATATTTGATACTATCATAGAAAGAAAAGAAAAAAAAAAAATACTTTTCGTAAGTAATACTTGCGTAAGTACCTTACCATATAAAGATTGGAAGGCCGGCACCCGCGGTTATCTAATCTCATGAAATATTTCCTTTGAATACTTCCGATTGTACGTACCACACGAAAGAATCAAATCTTAACATGACGTATCGTAGATGTTATATACGCGGTTTGTAAAACGATTAAAATTTATGTCGAGAACGTTCGTCATTTCCCGTGGATGTACGATAATATGTGCTATGAAGAACGATGGGTATATTATCAACCCCGTTGCTTCATTGATTTTTCCTTGAAATTTGTACGCTTCGATAACTTCTATAGTCTTCTAAAATATCTCCCTGCGATCATTGGGGACGCTTATCTCTCGTCATTTTCTCCTAAAACCATTATATTTCATGACGTGATAGTATTCCAGTGTAAAACATAATATATATAAATGCTTTCTTATAAGAAAGCTTTTTTAATCGTAAGAACAAAATAGGAATTTCTGACGCAAAGTTCACAAAATTTCCTTATAGAATCGAAAGTTTATTTCTCGTATAGAACGTAGCCGCGAATAATATTATACCGTTAGTCACCTGTATGAGTGACACAGGTGATAATACGAAAGACGACTTCTCCCTATCTTACGAGGAAAATCATGCTGATTAACAACAAAGATGCGTACGTTTAACGTGAAAGATAAACTCGTACGAGGAATAACGTTTCTTTCGAAATCCTTTTCATGTTACAAAGTCTTAATTACACGCTCTATGAGAATATCATCATAAATAAAAAATTTTCAGACTACAGTATTAATGATAAATCATCGATGATATTACGTAAGAATTTTGGTCTTTAACGAAATCAACGTAAGAAATGAATATAAAATTGATACTAACGTGTACGCGTGTAAATGTGCTCGTATATATGTTATAAACGTCTGACGATCATAGAGACTTGAAAAAGAACGTAAAATGCACGTCAGTGCGTTATTTTCTGTTGGCGATCAGATGATCGATACGTCAGCGATAACGAAGAAATGTTTTGATCTTTCACTCCTTCGCATGGCACATAAGTTTGAAGTCTTCTAGAAAATAAGATCAGCTTACCCCTCGCTTTCTCCAGGTTTAAGGGGTAAACGCGCACCGAGTTCGACCGCTGAAGCCAGAAAAGTGACATACAAATCCGTGGCAGTCGTCCAAAGTTTGTTTCTGGAAGATCGTGTGTCTCGTGTGAATATAATGAGGGGGGAAGTAAAAACAGATATAAATTTTATAAAAAGTATATATCCGTCGCGAGGCAGACCTGAAAACATCAAGAAGTTTTTCGGTTCGATTACGACCAAACGTATCTTCCACATTGAGATTATCGATTTTTAAGTTGACCTCATATCTCGTTAAATTCTGTTTCTCAAGAACGTTGATGTCGAGTACTTTATATTTCGTCTCGTACGTGTGCTTGTTCAGACCAACAATCTCCAACTGAAAATATGTATATATTTATATATACACATATTTTTTTCTTGTCAAGTATAACAACAACTAAAACGCGATAGATTTGAATAAGGAGATGATAATGATAAGAAATCGTGTGCTTACTTGAAAATATTTTTGATTTTTGGGTGCGACACCATAAAGAAATCCACCGTGATCTCTTTTACTATGAACATAGTGAATCCATGAAGGAAGATCGGGAGCGTTGAGCAAGGACGGTTGGTACGTAAACTGATCGTATTTTCCTTCTACAGTGACGAACGATCGTGGAATGAAAAGCCATTGTTAAGACATTAAACTTATATATGGTCAATGGTAAAGGAACGTGTAACTGTTTACACAAATTTACATAAAGGGAATGTGTATATATGTATATATATATATTATTCATTCATTCTTTCTTTCTTTCTTTCTTTCTTCCTTTCTTTTTTCTTTCTTTCTTTCTTTCCTTGCGTCTTTCTCTCTTTCTCTGTTCTCCTTCAAAGAAATCAAGCTAGCTCGTCTTTCGCGTCGTTTGTATTAACGTAAACTGTCTCGTCGACCATAAATCGTTTACCCACGCGTCATGTAACATAAGATAAAGCAATCATACGTTTCTCACAATCTTAAATTGTGTAGTCTCGACATTCTTATATTAAAGTCCAAATAACTATCGGGCACGTGGTCGAAGATAAAACACAATTTTATTTTTAACACACGACCATTCATTGCTAATATACGAATAATAAATATAAAGAAACGTTTCGTGATAACTCATCTTAGAAACGAAACTTCACGCTAATACGATTAGAATTATCGAGATTCATCGAAACGAAAGTAGAAAATACGGAATAAAATAAAATAATGAAAGGACGAATCGTGACAACGACGACGTCGAGTTTGTTTTATCGAAACAATGATCCATAATGAATCATTAGCAAAAGTTAAGTTAATTAGCAGAAAATCGACCGTACCTTTCGACGAAACTCATCGATTACGTGAGCGAACGACTTTCAACGTTTATGATTAGACAAATTTGGCGAAAGGCGTATTAGAAAGCGTCTCTTGAAATGCATATAAGAAAGAGAAAGAAAGAAAGAGAAGCGGACGCGTGTCGTGTACGAGGTCGGACGCTATTAACGCTCGAGACGCGTCTATAATTGCTATTCGTGGTGCGCGCCGAATGACGTGCGAGACGTACTTTAATTTCAAATTGTGAAGCGGGTTAACGGGTGACAACGGACACCTTTTTCTTTCTTCTTTTTCCCATTCTTTCTTCCTTTTCTGTTTCTTTTTCTTTTTTTTTTTTTTTTCACTACAGCATGCGTTAGAAAAAAAAGATAATTTTTATTCTTTATTTGACAAATTATTTCTTCGTTCATTCTATTTTATTGCCTTTATTTATTATTCTTATTTGTTATCGTTTCGTCATAAACGTTACTGATTTAATTATCTATTTGTCCGTCTTACCATCTGGACTCCAATCGAAAGTTTCCGGTCTGATAGGTATGACAAAGACCTCGGTCATTAGAATATTCTCAGCACAGACAAAGGTCGTCAGAATTGTTAATATTCCCACGTGTCGATGCATTTCGCTGAAAAAAAAAAAATATCAACAAACGACGTGTTAATTATAGATCGATCGATGTCAATTTGAAAAACGCGCGCATATTTCAGTCGATAAAGAAGCCGGACAAATGAATATCTCGATCTTAATGACGATAATGATAACACGACGATAATGGTATCGTTTTTATATTAAAGGACGAACGACGATGTTTTCTTTGATCGCGCTAAAAGTGCATTCAATGAGAAATTTAAGTGATCAACGATTCGAAAATCATTTATTATCATTTCTATTGAAATTGAATTTGCCGCGTTGAATATTTTCTCGTTGATCACGACGCACTATAATGCGTGTGTCCTTCTTCGATATAAATAAAATTTCTTTCAGAGAGAATCTCGATGCGAAATTTTTAGTTAACCTCGATGAAACTCTTTACGGATGTTAAATTCTTGATGCATCTTTCCGAATGAGGTTAATTCCATACATCGAATATGCAACGGCGAATAAATACAAGAGAGCTGAATAAATACGAACGTACACGAAATACACGCGCGTATATTCTAAAAAATACAATCTTTTGAGAATAGTTCTTAAGGAGAGACAGAAAGAGAGAAAAAGAAAACTCGTAATTACAAACGATGCCGTTTACGACGACTTCTTTTTCCATATAATTCATTCGATCGAACGTCTAACCTTTTACTATGTATATCCTCCTAATGATCGTATCATCCATTTATGTGTATGCATGAATATACACATGGAACGGAAAAAAAAAAGAAGTTTAAAACGAACGGTAAAAGTCATACGTCAAAAATAGCAATCGAATT
Source organism: Vespula pensylvanica (assembly GCF_014466175.1). Taxonomy (NCBI): domain Eukaryota; kingdom Metazoa; phylum Arthropoda; class Insecta; order Hymenoptera; family Vespidae; genus Vespula; species Vespula pensylvanica. The sequence goes on along the minus strand of NC_057702.1, from coordinate 574,241 downwards.
TTGCCGCATGACAGATGAGGCCTTTCACCTTCGATAAGATCTCGATCGGTTTGAGGGAAATTTTGTCAAGAATTGACAGGCAAAAAGATACTTACTTACGATTTTCTTTGAACAGAATTTTCACGAAATGTAAATCGATCGTCCCAATGCGAATATCATGTCGCTCGGGTTTGAGCGATGTGTTTTTGGAGTGCACGGAAAAGCCGAATATCGTAGGACAACTGGATACAGTTCGTTCGTCGTAACTTCGAGGATGGATTATCGACCCGACGTAACAAACTTCGTCATGCTTCGTCATACTTCGTAGTATTTCGTAAACCTATGCAAGAGCACCTTAAAAACGAACGTAACTTGGTGTACGTTGTATCACTTTTATCGAAATATTTCTATCGTCTATTTTCGTTACAAGATTTACGTTATTGATTACAGTCGAGAAATTTGGTATCGGCACGTTGATTCGCGTGACATCTTTTTAAAAAAAAAAAAAAAAGAAAGAAAGAGAACGAAGCATAAGCGGCGCGTAAAGGCGCGTGCGCATTCGCTTCGTGCGCAACTGTAAGCGCCACTTTCCTACCCAGGTGTGTATCATTAAAGCGTTTACAAAGAACTATATATTAATTTTCTATATATTTACCTGGTCTTTCTTCCTAATACTCTTGACTCATCTATGACGTGTGTAAAATCTGACGCGGATAATTAATCGATTAACTTGTCGAAAAACATTTCTTTTCCTCTTTTTCTTTTTTTTTTGCGAGTATCCTTTCAACCGAAGAAACTCGCTTCGTGTTGTCGAACTAATAATTTTACGAATAACGACTATTATCTCGATGGATAATAGTTATTATAGTATAATAATTGATTATTATATACATATATATATATATATATATATATATATATATAAAGTAAATTGCATAATATTCCATCTTAAAACAAACGTAACGATGGATGGTACGTGTGACTACTTTTATCTGACCTTTTATCGCATCAATTCGATTTATCATCAAGATGTCTTAATTGTTTTAGATAAGTTAACCTCACCAAGTTCGAAAAACCAAACAGAATCGCGAATTACGTCGACATATTTGGCAGAAAAATTACGAACCTGAAAGTATGAAAATAAACGCGATTAATTTCTCTCGTACAAAGGTACAACGTAAATTCAGACGATCCAACGTACGGTTCGAGATTTTTAAATATATAAAATACGTATATTTTTAAACGTAGATAACGCAACATGCAGAACGCGCGCCATACTATCAAAATTTGTCTCGTAGACGTTGAACGATATCGATCTTTCGATTTAATTCGATAACGATCTTGATCGAAGATCACACATATCGTTTAACAAATATAAAAAAGTATTCAAAAGCTCTGATTGGTTCCGATGCATTACATGAAAACGATAATTGATTGAAATAATCGGTCGCAATTGTCGTAAGGAGAATCATAGAAAGGCTTATTACGAATTCGTTAGAAATAAATTCGGCATCTTAAACGTCTCTTAGAAAATGTAATAAAAAGGAAAAAAAAGTCGTATAAATCGTCTCGTGAATTCCTCTAAGGCACGATTTGTTCTTTGTTACGACGAAAGAGCAATAAAGCACGAGCGAGTGGAAACTAGACATAAAACTGAAATTCATCAACTTTAATAAATGCGGAACGTTATCGCAAATAACGTCAGACAGTTTTTTCGGGTTTTACCTAAATCGAAGAAACGCGCTTACGAGAGATCTTGAAGAGATGACGCGAAGCAAGTCATTCGGACGTTCCACCGTGATCAAATCTACGTGTGAATGCTCGCGTATGCACGTGTTCGAACTTTTCGAAGAAATTAATACGACGATTTCCTTCGTTATCGTTGATTTGTCACCTTTCGTACAAAACCAGTATTTACGGAAAAGAAAAGCGAGCGATACGATTAAGCCGACATTGTCATATAAAATCTTAAAAAAAAGTAACGAACTTGGCTAAATAATAGTATCCAAATTTTTCGAGATATCTCGAAAAAACAACAAAGTAATTATCGATCGATCGAAGTTATCGAGCGTTGATTTCGATAAGTTAAAAATGTCAATCTTACAAACGTTTTAATTTTATAAGGGGGATGAAAGAGAACATAGAAGAAAAAAAAAAACAAGAAAAGAAGCAAAAAAGAGATATCGTTATGCGCACTTGAGAAAACGAAGTATATACGGTACTGCCTATTGACGTCCACGGTAGGCGTGGTCTCGGACGGCGGCCCGATAGAGATATATATTTACGGCACGACTTGTCCTCTCGTGCGCCAACGGGTCTCGGCCGTTATTCGATTAACGATGTGGTGTATTTGCAGCAGCAGTAGCAACAGCAGTAACAGCAGTAGTGCGAGCTTTGATGCAAGCGGGACACGGTGGACGACCGCGGCCACTCCTCGGCGTAGGGGTTGATTTTTCCCTCGGTCGGTACTGATTCCTGTCGTAAATCATCGTCGTGGTCGTCGTCGTCGTCGTCGTTGTCGTCGTCGTCGTCGTCGTCGTCGTCGTCGTCGTCGTCGTCGTCTTTTCTTCGGCAGTGCAGTGCGCGCGCGTTACAACAACTTTGTGTGACAGGTTGTGTGTGCAACCGAGCGTACGTCTTAAAAAAAAAAAAAAAAAAGAGAGAAACACACAGAGAAAGAGAGAGAGGAGAACGACACGCGCGGCGCATACGCACACGTTGCGCATTCACGTCGTTTCAAGGGCCTCCTCGACGTAAGCTCCTCTCCTTCTCAAGAGGATCCGCGACGAGGATATAGTTCGCTCGATTTTTCTTCTCTTCTTCTTCCTCTTCTTCTTCTTCTTCTTCTTCTTCTTCTTCTTCTTCTTCTTTCTATATTCGTCGAACCCTCGAGAATGGCTACCATCGAAGGCGTTCCGATCCTTTTGGTCACAGCAAACGTCGGCAGTATCTTCGAAGAGGTAAGTTTTATTTACAGTCTATATTTATTACGAACAACTATTTAATTCTCTCTGTTTTCCTTCCCTTTTCTTTTCTTTCCTTTCCTCAAGTCTTCGTTTCTTATTGTGTTTTTCATTTGGCGCGCTTTCGTCACGTATTTTGTTTTGCTTTGACTGTTTACTACTCGTACGCGCGTTCAAACTTTTATTTTGGTTATTATTGTTGTGAATGGTGATTGATCTCTGAAAGAAAACCGTCCGATGCGTTGCACTTTATCGAACGATTCTTACGCCGTCTCGTTTATATTATATGTACGTATGTGAAATTAAAATATTTTATCGTCGCAATTCAATTCGTTCGATATGACAACGTATCGTTTAGCGCGTGAGTATCTTATATACCTGTACGATGTACACGTGTGTGCGTGTCGAGTGCGTTTATACACGTATATATGTGCCGCCGGTACTGTTTGCAAGTGCCGACGCGTTCACAGCGAATCGAGGCGCTCGATTGTTTGATGTTTGATTTGCCGAATGCAAACGCGCGCGTTTTCTTTCTTTTCTTTCTTTTTCTCAACTTATTTCCGACGTAATACGAATGCGATTATTTTGACGTTTTTCGAACGATTATTGTCATTTAATAATGTTCTTTTCATTTTTTACTTCGCAGCCTAGTGTCATGTTAAAGATATGGACAGAAGAATTTTTATCGGTAAGTTTTACTACCGTCAATATTATCTTGCGAATTAAATGGAATCAAGTCGCATCCTTTTATAATTTCCCCCCTTTTTCTTTTTAGACCATATCGCGTCTAGATTCGAAGTTTATAGCGCTGCACTGCCAAGAAGTAGGTGGAAAAAATTATGAACAAAGTATGAGACACGTGGAAGACTTTGTTAGGTAAATGTCTATTCAATGTTTTCAATTCGTTAGTTTTTTTTTTTTTAATTAAAATTTCATTTCTACGAACATAAATCTCGATGCGCAATTTTAATGGCCTGTTAAAAGAATTGATTAAATGTGTCGCTTTATAAATGATTGAAGCAACTTCTTGATACGGTCCGTGCCGTTTCCTGTGTGCTCTCCAAGTAGTAACCAGAATCTCATTAGTGGTTTCTTTAAAGGTTTCTACTAACGCGGTTATGCAAAGATCGTTACATTCTAAACAGATTGTTATATCATTTTCTGTAAATTATATTACGGTACTTATCAAATTTTCTTTTACAGTTGTATGAATTATATACGATTAACTTTATTATTTTATCATCAATCAATACAACATTAATGCAACGTATCTTTAATATCGATACTTCATAGTATGCTATAATTAAAAAAAATGATATTACTTTTGTAACTTTACTGACGATCTTCACACGATTTATCTTTTTAATATAATATAGAAATTATAAACGAGCCTTTGAAGAAGCAAGGTAAATCAAATGGGTATCCTTGTTCGCGATATTGAATGTGATTTAACGCATAAGCGGCAGAAAAGGATAAAAATAGAATGTCACGCATGACTTTACGGTTGGTCGAGCCGCTTCAAAAGATTAGTTTATTGAATGATATCCATGTGGAAGCACAATATAAAAAGATGAAAAAAAAAAAGTCATAAGAGATCCTTAAAATTCTATAAAATTTACAGAACGTATAATCTTCCTCTTTAGACTTTTGTACTTATCAATGATTGAAGTTTCCTTTTCTCCTTAGCTTACTAATGTCTTCAGAAGAACTAAGGCTGTTTGATAAAACAAGAGTATTTCTAGATGAGGATTATTCGTCGGCTGAACACTTTACGGTAAGTTGAAATATGATAATAAAGATTTACTTTTTTTATTCTGGTGCATCGAGATTATTGAATAAATTTTTTTTATAGGCACTGGGAAATTTTTATTTTATTCACGAGTCTTTAAAAGACGTTTTATTGTGGGATTTCAAAGGTAGATAATCTATCAATCGTCACTTTAAAAAATGATCTAATTGGAATGATACGTTGACTTTGTTTTTGTTTCTTGATTTTAGAATGCTCTTTTGCACCGGTATGTGGCAAGGAAACTCATTCTGGTAATATAGAGGCAGTTACGACCAAAGAAAAAGCAAAGTTCCCTCAAGACTTTTTCCCAGAATGTAAGTGGTCCAGAAAAGGATATTTGCGAACGCGATGGAGTATTAATGGAACAGTTTTTGATCTCATAAACATACATCTGTTCCACGATGCAAGTAATTTTATTGCAATGGAAACTGTAAGTTAGACAATTCAGTTACGCGAGATAGAAAATCCTTTCCGCATTATTTTTTATCTCACCATTCTACTCCGTAATTGCAGTTTCCATCCGTTTATAGTAAGACGCGCAGAAGAGCGCTGGAGCATACGTTGGATAGATTTCACAGTGACAAATATCCAAAAGCACCGTACTTTTTATTTGGTGATTTTAATTTTAGAACTGACACTGCTGGTGTAATTAAGGTATAGATCGTATTGTTAAGGTCATTATCTGTACTGGATATTAACGAATATAAACTTTCAGTAATCATTTTCGTTATTGCAATTAATAGAAACTCACTGAGGATACTCAAGAAAGAAAACTATCGAATAAAGGAAATATTTCTAAATTACAATTTCACAACAAGGAAGATAATCTCGTATTATCATTGGGGAAAAAAGAGTTCTCGTATTATGAACATCAAAATGTTTTTGTCGATAATAGTGGACAATGGGTAAGTCATGCATTATTTTTTATTTGTTTAATCTATTGTTACTTATCGAAATGCATTAATAATTAGGAACTCCATAATGAAATAACCGATGTTTATGCAGCTACGAGAATATGACAAGGAATTGGAAGACTTTGAAGGAAGATTGTTTGAATTTCCAATTAATTTTATTCCAAGTTATCCTTTTCAAGAGGATGTAAATGAAGCTACAAGTTATATGCAAACAAGAGTGCCAGCTTGGTGCGACAGAGTATTACTGAGCCCCACTGCAAAGATGCTAGTCCAAAACGTATGCGATATAAACTTTATTTGTTTGACTGAACTCTTTGCGGTCGAAGGATATTCCTGGCAAGGCGTTTTTCTTGTGTCGTGCTTATCTTATTGTATCGCGCAGATATTTTTATACGTATATGAAGTATAAACAAAAAGTGAATTTCACACTCCTAATCCGTAGGAGTAGATTTTCCAGGCAACAATTAATCACGTACATCACCTACGTGTTATCCATTAAAGAGTATTACGACCGTAAAAAGTTAATAAAAGATATATTGGATAATTTTATACGATATATGGTATAATTTTTTTTTCTTCTCTTTTTTTCTTTTTCTCGTATTTTTTCTTTTTATTATTATTTCTCTTTTTCCTTTTTCTCCTTGCAGATATCCTCTTCTAATGCAGTAGAGTATGGTATAATAGGAAGAACAACTTGCATGGGTGATCATAAGGTAAGATATGTTGTATTATACATATGTCTCATAACGACAAATCTTACTTGCTATATTTATTATACTCGGTACATATATATTTACACACTTCCTAAATCTTATTCTGATGATCCACTGTTTTAATTATTATGGTGCAGCCTGTTTTTCTGGAGTTTCGAATGAATCTCTAAGCATTAAGGTACTATATGAACTGTCTGTCTATTTTTCTCTTTGGCTTCCCATGTACTTTTTATTTTCGTTAGATCTTTGTTGCTTTGATTGATTATATATTCATTGGGACCCTTTGGATGTAGTACCATAATTCAAATCTTACATTCTTCATGAATTTTGACTTGCTAGCTTTACTGTCGTTATCAAAAAAAGAAACGATCTGTAACGTTCAGCTTATCGTTTTTCCACATATTTACATCGTATGCACTTTGAAAGTAATTGATTGAAAAAAGAAAAGAAGACAAGGAAACTCCTTTTAAGTTTTTGATAACGATGGATAGATGTGAGTCATGCATTTTAATTGATCTTCCTCTATAATTGTACCTTATATAAAATCTAAGAAAAAAAGCCAACGAGTGTTATCCACAGATCACAGGACACATCACGACATCGAATCATGTTGACATTAGTTAACCTTTACGTAGAACTCCAATATATTAACGACATCTCTTGTTGAATTCTTTTGAAAAGTATACCACGATATATAAGGTTCGTGTGTTTTTTTCATTTTTACAGCCAGTCTACTTGAGGGTTAATCTCGCACCAGAAGCAGGTATGATTAATTGCTGCAGCTTGCCATGCGCACCAGAGTTTTGCTTTCGAGTTCCTGACAATTACTTGGATTTGTTACCAATGTTGCCTGATAGCACTAGTTACGTTAGTGCACGAACGCTCTCTGCTGATCGTTCATCCAACCTTTTGCACGCAGCACCTATTAAGCATGATCCCTATACTCCGGATAGTATGGACAGTCCAAGTCCAAACGCTATTTTAGTGTCGGGCGAAGTTCCTGATATAGATATCGATCATATAATTGATGCTAGTGACAGTGTTTTAACGCTTCAATCGGCTCATTCGTCGAATATACCAAGACGCATCGATAGAGCTGTATCACCAGCTTTATTGAAATCAAAATTAGAATTAATTGCACGTGATAAAAAGCGTGAAGCAGATATGGAAGGACAGTCCGTTATGAAAAAGAGTAGTAGTCAATGTCGCTTACACTCGTGGCCTGATACTCAGGAACAGTATTCGGACATAGAGAAAAGGAGATGCAATAGCGACATTTTATGGCAAAGATCGCATATATTAACCGAAGCTTGGATCGAGGGGAAAGGCCAACAGGGTTATCACAATTTTGACGACTCTATGAATTTATCGACTTCTAATTTAAATCCACCTGGCGGTGAATTGATTATACCACGTATAGCGATAATCAATGCAAGTAACATCGAATCCAACGAAAGTTCGGTTTACTTGCACGATAATAAATGCAATAATTATTTAGAGAATAAGTCAAACGTATACTCGAGTAGTCAAACAAATCTAACGTACGAAGAGCCACTGAATGCAGAAAAAAAAGCTCATGAAACTGGACTCCATTTGTCGTCAGCTGCAAACGAGGAACCATTGAAACAAGACGTAAAGAAATATTTAAATGAAAAATCAATAGAAGATATGGCATCGGTAGGTAGCAAAGTGAACGAATTAATGGAGGAAACTTCCGACGAAAGTATACAAAACATACGAGACGTAGGATCGAATGTAGATGGCGAAAATTATTATAGTGAAATGCATAGAAGCTGTGAAGCGGATAATACGTTAACTACCAATAGTGTGAATTTATGTGTTCCAAGAGAAAATTTGGAATGTGAGGAAATTCATTCTAAAGAATTTTCTATCAAAATTAATAGTACAAGTATAGAGGAGCTTAGGAAACAAGATAGAGTAGTTAATACGCAGTCACAAATTTCGGGTCAAGACAAATGCGATAGTGATATAAGAATAGCATCTTCGAGTGTATGTAGAATAATAGGTAACGAGGTAGAGATATTGAGATGCGAGAGTAAGCCAGAGATGGCTTCCAAAAATACTACTAGAAGTAATTCAATAAAAAGTCAAGATATTGGCGATAATACGGGGAATGTTAGATTGAAATTGAAAGCATACAAGGTAACGCAAAAATATAAAAATAATATTGTACAAAAGCAGAGTAGATGTCAAAGATGTTGCTGCGTTGTTTCGTGAGAGTCATCGTTCGTTATTGTTTTTTTTTTAAAGGCCCTACTTTTTCTATTCCATATGTTTTTCATTATAACTTTTATCACTTGCATAGAGTATTTATTTAACTTAAATCATTCTATATCATCTTTATATTTCCAGTTCAAATTATGTGACTGATTGTGACTGGTATATAAATCAAAGATATATTATTTAAATATTTCTTATAAAGAAATAGTATTACTTTTTCTTATGTGTCTTAAGAAGTTACGATGTGTGGCAAGTAGGAAGAGAGAAAATTAGAAAAATATAGAATGATAATAGAAGAAAATAATTTTAATATATTTTATATGAAAGTAAGAATAATAACACTCGAACTCGTTATACCTCGTTTAAAATTAGATATTGTCCGATTTACTTCCTGCTTATATCTGTAAAAATATCAATATTTTTTTTTTTTTTTTTTTTTTTTTGATTGCATGTCGTGTGACGATTTCAGTAGATGCATCCGAAGCTTTATCATACTGCCTTGATAATTATTTTCTAACAAATGCTATTGAAATACAAATTTACTGTGCGCTCTAAGACTCACAATGAATATCTATATATTCAAACTCTATGAATTTAATTATTGTACTTGCTTTATTCATAATGCATGTTTGAAATAAACCAGACATGATTTTAGAACGTTATTATCTCTAAAAAAATTTTTGTTGAAATTCAAGATATCAGTATTTTTTATAGCAAAGTGACGACGATTTTATTTTTAAATAGTTTCCGATTTGATAGTCAACAAAAAGTAATGTCAATTGTAATATTACATAACGTCTTCTTAGGTTTAATTTCAATTTTCTATTGAGATCTTGCTTTTTTTTAACGCTTCAGAATGCGTAACTTCTCAAAATAAGCATGTCTCGATCTTTCTTGCATGTAAAGTGATATCTAGGAGACTTATTTATATCTATAAAGCAATCATATTTAGATGTGTATGTATACGTCTATATATTACATCTGATATGTGAACTTAATAGCCAAAGCTTTAGATTTGTTATAATTCTAAAATATATATTAATTTATCTAATAAATATTGTGAAGATATGACAGTACAATATTATTATTTTATAGTGTTTTATTTATACTTTTTTAAATTATCTATGTCTATCTACAATCTATGCATTATTCAATTACAATGTTTAATATGACGTTATTTCGATACGTATAAACGTTTTTGTATTGCATTCCTTCGTGGTAATAAACTGCTAATGTACGATGTAAAATAAGTAGTCAAAATTAAAATCAACGAATTTTTAACGTGTATACGAATAGGATAAATAATTCTTTAGAAAGATCTTTAAAACAATTGGATGAACAATTAATATCCAATAGTTTTTTTTTCTTTTTTTTTCTAAAAAACTAACTTGTTCTCAAAACTGTTTTATAAATTATCACAAATTTTAAGTATCCGCAATAAGTATAAGTTTGCTGTTATTAATCTGAATAATATTGTAATTATATAATAAGTTAAATGCTTGAAAAAAGAGTTTGTTTACAATGTTTTATCATAAACTCGTATATTAGACGTAATAATATTTGAAAAAAGTTTATTCTCTACAAAACTTGCTAAGAATCGTTTACAAAAGTTGTATATGCGAAAGTGGAGGTTAATCGAATTTCAGTTCTTGTAAATATAAATTTCTTTTTATATATATCAACGGATTACATTTATTTACGACCTCTTAATACAATTTTATGAATGAAATTGTTCGTTCAAAGCTAAAAGTCAAATCTCAAAATTAAACTTCGAAGTCGTGTACTTGCACGTTTAATATTTTTTTATATTAAAATTTCAGAGATATACTATAATAATCCTAATAGAAAAAAAAGATGTATATATATATGTGTGTGTGTGTGTGCATATTCATCATGATTACGACGAGTTATTTTGTGTATCACTAATTTCGCTGAATGATATATTTTCGCCTAATTCTAATTTCATATATATATGTACATGTACACCACGTGTTTCGAGTGTTGCACGTCGCACTGCACTCTTTCTATGTGTTTTGTTATTAATTTGAACTACGCAGTACAACAGATCGAGGTAACCATAAAATCATTTTAAAATCTATAACGCTTATAAAAAAAAAAAAAAAAAAAAAAGAAAAAGAGAGAGAGAAAATTAATTGTACGTACGATAATAAATAATGTGAAGGTGAAAAATCTTTCGATCTGCATTACTGCGTTAAATAAAATTTGAGGAAAAGAATTAGTCAAAATGTCGTTCCTGGTCATATAGACAGAGCGATGGCGTTCCATGAAACAGACAAAAACGTGAATACCGAATTGAAGAATGTCAAGATATTAAACAATAATAACGAGAAAGGTGTAACGACGTTAACGAGATATGTACACGTGAAGCACGCAGACTCAACGGTGAAGATTTTTAAAGAAACAACGGTATGATGACGCCAATCCGACGAACACGCACGTTAGAAGATTTTACCAAGGAAGACTCGTTTGAACTATATGGCGTATTAACGTGTACATAGGGTTCTCCGATCCGACAGCGATTGCAAAAAAAAAATGCAAACAATACGTACGATAACAACAACAGTGGATTGCTTGAATGAATCCACGTGATCGGAAATCATATGATCGAAAATCACGTGATCCAATGTCGTACGAGGCTTCGCGATTGAAGAAAACAAAAGAGAAGGAAGAGAATGAATGAAAGAGAGAAAGAGAGCTGCTTTCGTAATAGATAATAAGGCTTCCATTAATCCAATAAGGTAAAAGTTTTTGGACAAAAATAAGTAAGTACGTATATAAAAGGAAGATCGTAGTAAACGACTCGTCGTCGTCGTCGTCTTTTCGCGTGTGACGAATCTACACGAAAGGTGCTTTGATATATCTCGAATTAAAACCATATTGATGTTCCTACGGAAGGTTATATCTAGAAAATCGACGTTACTTAAGATTATATAGGAAGGATATTTCCGTGTCGCATGAGATTTATCGTTGGACTCGATGTAGTCGCCTTTTTCGAACGAATTTCGATCAAATACCGCAATCGTATCGACGACAACAAAATTGGTAAACCAGTTTGACTGGAGAGTTTTCAAAAGATGAAACAGTATTTGACCTAGATTCGTTTATAAACCTAATAATCGTTGCCAAGTACATAAAGGAAATATTTCTCAATCGACCTTTCTCAAACGATTTTGCCAATTTGCCTTCTCGTCCTCGATGACATCGTCCATTCACGTAGGAACGATTACGAGCATTGTTTTTAATATGTAAACGTGTGTACCACGTACGCGTGCGTTGTTGACAAAACAAACGTAAAATATACGTAAATATAAGGAACGATATTGCTCTGAAACTTTCCTACGTAACAACTGCCCTAATTATATCATTTTTTATCTTCTTAAACGTCGTTTGAGAAATGCCGATAAAAAAGAATACGATATTTACGGGCCAACGAAGAATTAATTAAATACGATTGATCGGAAAGCTAAGCAAATAGATGATTAAACGACCCACCGAGAATAATGCGTTCACGCAGGTACATTCCACTATTATAGTTTAATCGATAAAGTGGTTTGGAGAAAGTGAAATTGCAAATGGGAAAAGAAAGAGATGGATGGATGGATGGATATCGTAACGTTAACATTCGTACGATCTATCGAAAAATTCATCGCACGATTTCGCGAGAAGAATCACTTTCTTACGTCGTTAATACGAAATGACCGAGATTATGTGTATTATGGCATATCGATCGTAGAAAAACGTGTCTGCCTGTTATATCGAGTATTATATAAATGTTCATGCTATATTCTTGTTATTATATAGATCACTATAACATATTTCTAAAATAGGATGAACAAAAAAAAACCACAGTCGATGTCCGATGCTATACGCTTATAACGTTATTTATTATACAAGCTGTGTATAGAGAAGTTAGGAATGATACATTTCATATATTTTGCGTTAGCAGCATACGCGGTAGCATGTAAAAAATGATATTTTTGTGCTAATTAATCGTTTCATTCTCACTGTGTGTATGTGCGTGCGCGTGCGTGTGCGTGTGCGTGTGCGTGTGCGTGTGCTTGCGTGCATGTGTATTTGCTCGAAAAATAACGTCAAAGTTAAAATCATTTTTGAATGTACCTGCTGCGACTGTTGGTCGCGTACTGCTTCTTATATTTGAGAAACGTATATTTATCAAATGTTTTGATCTTCTATGTGATCCGTCTAAAGTACTTACTCAAAGTGCAAGCCTCCAATCAAATCGAGTATGTATTTCATTTTCGATACCGTCTTGATAAATGTAATTTATAAATATAGGTTGATAATTGATTAACTTTTTTTTATTTGAATTTTTTTAATTAGCCTTTATTACGTTTGTACGTTCGAGACTGCGCCATACCAAAATTAATTCGCTAGGTTTTGCTACGAGCTTTCCAACGCGAACCTTTTACACGATCATATTTTGAAGGTTATGATTCTTTATGGGAAAAAAGTACGCGTAAAAAAGAAAAAGATATAAAAACAAAAAAAAAACACCATTCCTCCCGACTATGCCAATACAATTGTGTATATCGTGTATCGTGTTAATTGTTTGTAGACGAGTAAGTAATTTAATGCTGGAGTGATTCCACTGGTCGTCCAATCCGTCTAATAAGATTTTTCTAAAGAGAAGTTTGGATCCCGCCAAAAAAGATATTTGACGCGAGAATGAATTTCTTCGAAAGAAACTTTTCCGAAGAGACTCTTTGTGATCTTTATGTTTACGTTGTACAAAATCGATTCCGATCAATTCTTTGTTAGAAATATCGTCTCTGTACGGTCTGTACGGTCGATTTGCCAATTTCAAAATATATCTTTTCGAAATATCTATTTAGATTTATATTTCTTGCGTTAACGAATCGATGTGTTGTACTTTTATAAATATTTAATATGGACGTACTTATATTTTGTACTTACAGTACCTTGTGAGATTATTATATTTAATAATGATTGAAAACACCTACATATATAGAAATGTATAAGATCATGATATAATCTATAGGAAATTGTTTTTCGTTGTAATCGTTGAGAGATCATCGTCATAGAGATCGACGATTAAAGCGAGAAACGATTGAATCAATATGTACAGATAGCTCCGATTAATATTTGATTATTTATTGTTATTTGTTCTATAAATACTTTTATTATACGTATCTTCGAGATATAACAAAAATGAACGATATAGAAAAAAAGATTATTCGCAGCGCGTTATGTATTGTATTGAAAAATTACAAAATAATTAATATAATTTATAAAATGTAATTACATTGTTAGTCGGAAACTGTATGTATATCAGTGTTATAATATGCGTTATTCGAACGATGTTGTAGACTGCAGGAACCTGTTACCAACTGGCTTATAGCCAAGTACAAACTTGTAATTATTTGTTTTATGTATTAAAATGAATAAAGTTACCGTTCTGTAACAAATATTTACATACATGTATACGTATCAAAATTATTTAGTTTCATTATTATTTTACAAGATGTTAAGTTTTTGTGTAGTGGCACTCCTGATCGCGTCAGGGTTATATCCACTTGGTTAAAGTTGGTTAAGGTACGTTATTTTTGTAAGCGTAGATTTTCGAGTTGAAGTAATTAAAAATGAGTAAAGCGCATCCTCCAGAACTCAAAAAGTTAGTACATTTGTATTTATATATTCTACATAATATTTCGAATTGTATTTAAGTTCGATTGTATGAAATTGTTAGTGCTAAATTTTAGGTTATCTATTTGATGTTTACGAAATTATTATCTTTTTGTTTTATTATTCGTAGGTATATGGACAAACGTCTTTCACGTGAGTATAAACAAATAACATAATATTAGTTATAATTTGTAATCGTTTGTGGTAAAAGCTTTCTTGTAAATTTTCGTGGCGTCGATAAAGCAGGAAATTTCGTTTACAGTAAAATTAAACGGTGGAAGGCACGTAATTGGTATTTTACGTGGTTTTGATCCATTTATGAATATGGTAATCGATGAGAGCGTGGAAGAATGTAAAGATGGTACAAAAAACAATATTGGTATGGTGGTGAGTAATGCGTCGACGTTAAAATTAATTCTTTCCTCCTTCGATATTCAATCGTATTAATATTTTCTATTCCAGGTGATTCGAGGAAATAGCGTTATTATGTTAGAGGCGTTAGATAGAATATGAGTTAATAAATATGTAACTGTACATTTAGGTGATGCAAAGTTCCAAATAAGATCAACTATGGTTTATTAAATACACGTCTGTCCAACATATACAAATCGATTTTTCATCGTACAACTTATTCGTCATTTATATATATATATATATATATGTTTATATACACTTAATTTGATCTTTAGCATTCTCTATTTTCGTCCATTCAATCAATGGACAGTTTGCTTTAGCTATGCTTTATTGAAATAAAATAAAGAAGAAAAAAAAAAAAAAAGAATTAGTCCCAATAAAAAGTTACATTTTAAAATCTTGCAAAGTGTGATATCTTTTAAAACATTCTCCCACGTGAAGAGCGGGATGATCGGTACAAGTTTCGCAGTAATAATTCGTTTCTCGTCTTCCTCCTTTTATTTTCCTATTCGAGCAGACTTTACAATCTTTATGTTTATGCAAAGGGTTCAACTGAATAACGTGTAACTCGTTATTTAGTCGTTGGTTATCATTTAAAAATACACGCGGAATATTTGCCGAGGTGGAATAAAAATCTTTTGTTAGCCCTCTTACGAGAACTTTAACAAATTTTAAATACGTCGTAGGATTGCTCCCTCTTTCTCTATAATTATAAAGAATATACGAATTTATTACGGACATTTCTAAGCCCCAGAAAAATAATCTGCGCCACCATTTCAAGGTTTTTTTCATAAAACAATAAACCGAAGCGCAATCGTTGGCCAAATTAATGCCGCTCATATTTTTGTTATAATCCTGTATGACGTGTGGTATTTTGTTTTTGGTTTCTACGTCTATGGTATGCCAAGTACTTATCATACTAACAATCTTTTTATCTCTCAATTGAAACAATAACACGTTTTCATTTCTACAAGCTACAATATCACCCTTTTTCAACTTCCCTTCTTTAAAACAATCCGGAACATGTTTCCCATTCGTCATTATTATACCAGTAAAGTGACAAGAATGAGATAATAATTCTTTCGCGAGTGTTACACTGGAATAAAATCTACCAGTATATACGTGATAACCGCTTGCTTCTGGAATTGAATTTTGAAGATTCTTGTAGAGATATAAAACTGCTCTATTGGTAACAGGAAGTTCGGGATACGGTAAATGTTCAGTCGTTATACTTCCATAATACGGTAGAAAAGAATACAAATAACCGCTTTCTGAATCCGTTAAAACGTACAAACGAATGCCCCACTTTGTCGGTTTTTGAGGATTATAAACGGTAGAACCTAATCTTCCTTTGTACTTCACCACGGATTCGACTATGGAAATACATTTGTTAGGAATAAAATGTTCTCGGAATTTCAAATCTAGATATTCAAGATATTTGCTCACTTTTTGTAATCTAGTTTCTAATATTGCATTTGGTTCGTGTACTTCGTTTAAATGTAACATCCAAAATATTTGCATGAATCGACCTTTATCGATGACTTTAGAAAAGAATGGTACGTGAAATTCTTCCTCTTTGGACCAATAATCCTGTATATTAGATAAACGAACAATTCCCATATTCAATACAAGTCCTAAAAAAGCTTTCATTTCTGATACGGTTAAATCCTTCCAGGTATTCCATATCGACCTTTCGGACAATACTCTCTTCGCAATTTTCGAACGGGCATAGTTGTTCGTTTTTACAACAATATTTTCAATCAATTCATTGGTGAAGTATAATTGAAAATAGTCTAACGGATCTATACAATTATCACAGTTTTGCGGGCCGATTCTTTCTTGTCCGATCGAAAACGGAATCGTTGTATTTTCGTCATCTTTCGAAGTTAGTTCGACCCAAATGTCAGAGAGTCCATCGTAGTATACTTTACTACATTCCTCTTCGTCGTCGCTCGAATCGGAAATAAATCTTCTACACTTTCTTTGCGTTTTACTAGCAGCGTTTTCATCCTCTGTGTCACTCGAATATATATCGTTAATCGTTCTTTTATTACGTCGAGAAGTAAGTAAATTATAAGTATCCATGTATTCGTCATCACTACTGTCAGTGTCGCACATTATTTAACCGATGATTTTTTTTTTTTATAAGAATTGAGAACGGAAGCAGTACGTTCGACACTGCTGTAGAGTAACGACTGACAAAATGCGACGCATAAGGCTGGTCGTGAGTAAAAGGAAAACTATGTCGAGTGGTACTCGACATAAAGTTGCCATAGCGACCATTATTGTCGAGTCACACTCGACATAGGATTACCATAGCAACCGACTTGTCGAGTCACACTCTACTTCGAACGGTTAAATCTTAAGGCGCTGGAGAAGATGTTGCGAATTCTTACGATCGCAATTTTTCTCGGATATTAGCGATCGAGCGCTCACTCGAAAGGTAAAGGTTATACGAGGTTATCTTTTCAGATGTTTAAAAAAATGTTCGTATATAAAGACCACGTATAAAAATAAGCAATTCTCACGAGTAATCTTTACGCGAGTTGACAAAAACTGTTGAAAACGCGCCTGTTTCGCTCTCGCGTCGAGACAATAGCAACTCTTTCAAGGGACTACACGGACTTGGGATATCACACTTGCTTCGTAGCGATCGAATCAAGGCACTCGAAGCAAATCTCATCGTCGTATATAACATGTACGTGCACCGAGAAAAGACAGGCTTCTTCCGACGCTCCTTCGGTTCATTTCTTTTTTTTTTTTTTATACTTTTCGCCGAGCTGGTGTCGTATAATTTCGTCGTACGTCAATTCGATATGTACGGCGGACGAGCTAATGCGCATGCGCCGTAAGAAGGCATGTGAAAAAAGTATTTATCCGATTTCAAATTTCTTCTTCGATTTTTTGTCTTTTAAGTTTTCACGTGGAGTACTAAGTTCTAATTGTAAATAAAAATTGATAAATCAATTCATATACGTGTGTGTGGGTGTATACACGCTTGCGCGAGTACGTAGCGACGCATCGCGCATGCGCGTCCAAAGTGCCCGCTCACTTCGAACTCGCGTGCGCTGCTAGAAATCGTGACGAAGCTTCGTCTACGTTAATTAAAGGTAATTAGTATATTTTTTTGTTAACACGTTTATTTTCTATACCAATCGATCGTTGAAAATGCGATTTCCAAACACGAGTCGTGGCGACGTCGTCTCATTCGAAAGATACTCGCGAAGGTGATAACGTCGGTCCTCGGACGCAACCATGCGAACTTCACATATAGTTCCCGTTTGTGACTTCGTTGTTCGATATTTTCCATCGAGATCGACTTTATTTTACGAGATCGAAGAAAACGTTGATGCGTCATAATTCGACCTCTTTGTAATCCTCGACGAGGGCAGCTGTATTGTCTATAGCCTCTTGGAAGACTTTCTCTTCCATACCTTCGCCAACGTAGTGATGAACGAAAGCTCTTTTCTGATACATCAAGTCACATTTCCGTGCAATCCTGACCCAAGCGTGTCGAATCGCCGTGTTGTTGTATAACATCGTTACAGTTTTGTTCGAATAGGCCAAATCACCGCCAGGAACCGTCGTGGATGGCTGATAATTAATTCCTACCTAAATTAACAGAGACGATTAGTTTAAATTCTACTCTAAATTGTATCAACGATCGTCCTTGAGTTCACCTTGAATCCTGCCGGACTCCAACCAACGAATCGTATGAACCTTTTACCCTTCAAACTAGCGATGGTGTTATTAACGTCACTCGGACTTACGTCACCGCGATAAAGCAGACAGCAGCTCATGTAAATACCCGTACGAGGATCGCACTTTACCATCTAAGATCGAACGACAAAGACGAGTAAGATGATTTCGCTCCGTCTCGTGCAAACTCGATCTTGCTATGGTTTACTTGATTAGCAGGCTCGAAGCAATCGTACGTGATCCGTTGAACGGACATGGTCGTGTTCATTGCTCTTTCGGGCGTAGTTATGGGAGCATACGTTACCAAGGGGAAATGAATTCTTGGATAAGGTACTAAATTCGTCTGCAACTCCTCCAAATTGACGTTGACCGAACCTTCGAATCTTATCGACGCCGTGATGCTGGATACTACTTGAGCTTGCAATCTGTTGAGATTCGTGTAAGTCGGATTTTCCACGTTCAGATTCCTAGGGATGTGACAAACGTATGAGAAGGATATCTCAGGTATCGAAACGTTGTGCTACATAGAAAATTCGAACCTCGCACAAATATCGTACAAAGCTTCGTTATCGACGATAAAACAACAATCCTCGTAATCTAGAGTCCCGTGAGTCGTTAGTACGGAATTATAAGGTTCGACGACGGCTGTGGATATGTTTGGCGCTGGATAAATTGCGAAATCCAATTTCAATTTTTTCCCATAGTCCACGTAGAGATTTTCCAGCAGCAAAGTAGTTAAGCCGCTACCAGTGCCACCGCCAAAGGATCTAGAAGATAAATAACGCACTTGTCATCCTCCGTCTCGTTAACGACGAAGACTCGAGAGGAATATAGTAAACGAAATTTGTATTTTGCCTGAAGATGAGGAAGCCGGATAATCGGGAACAAGCCTCGCAGGTGGTTCGAATACGATCTAGAACGAGATCTTTTATCTCTCCACCGATCGAGTAATATCCTCTTGCAAAATTATTCGCTGCATCCTCCTTGCCAGTTATCAACGACGACGGATTAAAGAGATTTCTGTAAGCACCGGTTCTGATCTCGTCGACCACACTTGGCTCCAAATCCACTATCACGGTACGGGGCGTGCATTTTCCTGTCTAAAGTATCACAGTCGATCATGTTCCAACTATATTTCAGAGACTAGTGGACGTCTCACCGCGGTTGGTCCAAAGAACGTGTAGTAACGTTGATCGACGGCTCTGTATCCACGTTGAAGAAAACCATCAGGTCTGAGACCGTGTTCGAGACAAAGTAATTCCCAACAGGCACTTGCCACTTGAGTACCAGCTTGACCGATAAAAATAGTGACGACTTCGCCGGTCGTGCTCATCCTTTTAATTTACCGTTCATCTCTCTCAAGTTTCTTTTGATAGTTTGTAACGTTAAATTTTGTAATAACATTAGAGGGAGAGAGAGAGAGAGAGAGAGAGAAACGGGGGGAGAAAGAGAACACAGCTAACGTATTAGCGACATATTTTCCAGAGAATTTCGAAGATTCGCCGAGAGGATTTTTTTTTAACGACGTCTATTGTATTTTATTCGTTTATTAATGTTACGTTCGTCATTGCGACAGCTGACGTGACGGCTGATGATGATCAGCATTGAAGTCTAATCCTATTGTTCAATAAGATATCGAAGTATATTTGTTTGCATTAATCGATTATTTTTAATACGAAGATAATTGACGACGTAAGATAAAAACATTTTTGTTAAGATTACGAAGATAAAAGCGAAACGACGTCGTTGCAGTACTCGTTAGCCAATTGTTTCACGGTACGATTTTTATTATCGACGATGGAGAGATCCGAATGCGGAATCAAACTTTCGCAAACGGACACGCGAGCAGCAATAATAGCTCTGTGCAGAGCGGTACATCCATCGGCATCCTTCAAATCTGCATTAGCACCGTGCTTTAACAAAGATTCGACGACGCGATCGTGTCCTTGCGTAGCTGCTCTGTGAAGAGCAGTTGCTTGGCCGCAACGCGTTCTAGCGTTTACGTTAGCTCCATGTTGCAACAACATCTCACAGATCCGATAATGTCCATTCCGAGCTGCATAATGAAGAGCCGTGTATCCAGCGGAATCTTCGATGTCCGCCCTAATTCCCTTTCTTAAAAATCCTTCTACTTTGTCCTTGTCGTTGTATTGAGCTGGAAAAGAAACGTAAAACATCTAATATCGAATTGAAATTTATCGAAGCGATATTTTTGGACGACTCACCGGCGTACCATATGCCTCGCTCGAATTCGATCTCGGACAAAGATTGACTAACACCCAAGTTGGCGGATAAACTGCAACAGGAGTCTACTCCTCTCTCGTGCTCGTGCTCGTGCTCGTGCTCGTGCTCGTACTCTTTCGCCATTTTTTCTTCAATCTGTAACTCATTTGATTTTTAGATTTAAAGTCTCGTAATGTCGACACGCTTCGATCGCGCTAATTTATTTAGGATAGTGGTGTCATGTTACGCATAACGTATATGTCTATACGCACGCGTTGTAATAAAACAGATAACTCTTTCTTTCTCTCGGCCTCGTTGTTGAAAAAATTCAAACACTCTTATGCATGTATACACGTACGATTTAATCTCTTCTATAAAGAATAGAATACATGAATCTTAAAATGCAAGATTCGATAGAACGAATGATACATGAATATAGTATAATATAATAATACTAATACGGGAAAAAAGAGAAAACTTAAGTATAAACCACGTGGTTTGTGTAACAATACAATAAATCATTCAGTAGTTTGCTTTCGTCTTAAAGTAAACAGGACGATGAATCGGCAAAATTGACGTTTGAAATATCCATTCTCGGTCGAAGGTACGTTCTTTAATTATCGATAAACGATCGCTACGCAATCATTCTTACAACAACGATAAAAACTGATACGTCGATGAACATCGTAGATACAACGAGTTACTTAAAATACTTTCTATTTTCTTCTGTACATTGGTAAAAAATCTATAAACTTGTTAAACGTTGCTTCAACGTTAACGATACAAACTTTTTTATTCCTCAAACGATAAAGATATAAAGCGAAGAGAGAAACCGTTACCGTTATTTAGTTTCTTAACTATAGAGAATCCATATATTTGGACGCGTAATTTGCTTTTTTTTTTTTTCCTTTTCTTTTGAATGAATGTTCGCCTTGTTCTCCTATTGATACGATCTAAAAAATGTAAAATGCTGGGCCGCTAATCGTGTAGAAAAATTCGGATAGCTTCTCTTTCTAAGTTGCTAATTTCATTGGGAAACGCGTCGAGCGTTATGCTCGGGTTCGATTGAAATTGCCTAAAACACTGCATAACGTTCAACATAATATTCTTTTTACGTTGCAATATCATGCATAGGCATCGTTGTACGGTCGTTTAACGATTCCATTCTGTATATTTATCGAATTATGAAAATAGGCTAAACTCTGCAATGTTTTTTTCTTTCTTTCTTTTCATAAGAAAATGTATAAAAAGTATCTATCCTTGTACAATCCAATAAAATAATGACTAAAGTAGTTGCTAAAAAATAGTTACTAATCGAATGTATTTTTTTACAAATAACGATTCGTTATATTTGGTCCGTACGCATTTATCACCTAATGCTTATAACGACATATCGCTAGAGACTAACAACCGGCAAACGTAAAAAATAAAAAGCGAACGATCATCCATTAGTCCATAAAATAAGGGATTAGACAATTGTTCTAGGATCCTCTTTGATGATTGCGCAGATTAATGTTACATGTTACGCACAAAATACTGGTCTATATCTTTATATATGTGCATATTCATTACTACAAGTACAATCCTTTAGAAAAGTTAAACCTCTCGTTGCAGCGTCCAAAGAATTTCAGCTTCCCCGGTACTACAAATAACTCGATAGCCCAATTCGGCTAGAGCATTGATAACCGAAAAGGGTCGTCCTAAAAGAAATTGTCAACGATAAGTTTGTTACGATGTTTGTTTCATTATTCGTTCGAAAAAAGCAATCGATGTGCTCGAGAGTTTGATCGTCAATTTGAAAGAAAACGAAGTAGTTTGAAGTAAACTTATAGACTTATTCTGTTAATGTAAAAAATTTTGGATGAACCTTTGATCAGTGCGCCATTGACCACCGTCGAAGCAGAGCTTTGAAAACGTTTGGTAAGCGCCAAGAGTTCGTCCGGAGATAATTCGAAAACGGATGATTCGGTTGCGTACGGCGATCCTCTTACACCAACGTAATAAAAAGTTTCGCTCGTTGCGGTGTTAACCCATTTCTCAGGCATCGCACTGACCGGCTCCGCCATGGTGTCGATACAACTTTCGTTAGACTTCGCCATCTTTTCCTTCTAGAAGAAAATAATTACAATGCTTACGAGATCGAAGATGACAGATGCGATGAGAAAATAATGAGAGTGGGCTTTTCATGCTTTTACGTCTCCTTTTCTCTCAGCAATGTTTCTACGCAGAGACGATCAAATTATTATATACATACGCGTTTGTGCGAGGCATGACATGTATGGATTTAATAAGCTCAAGGTGACTTTCTTTTTATCGTTTTTTTGTTACTTAAAATTTTATTTAGTCGCAATATAAATCTTTTTCATATTTGATATTATAGAATATCCAAAGCGGTCGACCGTCGTGCTTAGGGAGTTTCTATAAATAACCACGGAATGCATGTTTGCGATTTGCAAGCGTGAAAGTTATAACGAGTATATCTTCTTGATAGAGAGTCTATCCTCGATTTCTGTTTTGGTCGATTAGTTTCCTTTCGTGCTCCTCTTGTAGTTGCATCATTCGCATTTCGTAAGCCCAGCGTATTTCGCTTTGAGCCTTGTCCCTTTCAAATTCCCATTGAAATCTTTCCAATTCCAGAGTTTTACGGCGTAACTCCAGCTCGGCTATCTTTCTCGAGGCCCGGCTCTCCAACAATTGTTCTTGATATATTTTGCTCTGTAAAGGCGAATAGCCTGGATCGCGGATAGAAAGAAACGGCCATCGCGAAATTCTTCTAGCCGGTAGGGATTTCTTACGACGAATGGTACCTTTATGTTCTTCGGATCCATCTGCGAAAGCGTTTAAAAATATACATTTGCGTAGTAACGATCGATTTCATAGTATCTAACGTTTTGAAATTACCAATTTTAGACATCTCTGCGTCGGTCTGACTCGAGTCCCTAGTTCTTATCTTTGAGCTTCCGTCGCCTCTGATACTTTGAACGTTAGAGTCGTGGCTTGTCCGTGACTTATCCTTAGATTGTATCGCTATTTTCGCGTCGCACTGTTGAATCGTTTCCGACATCTCGTCCGTGTAATATCGATTCTTATAATGCCAATCGTCTAGACCTTCCAATTCCAAGTCGGTAACACGTTCCAACGAAGATTCTCGCTTTCGCTGTTTGTCGTTGACTTTAACGCCGAGAACGTTTGCTTTGTTTCTTTTGTCGTTTCTTACTTGTACAAATTGTCGTCTAACTTCTCCTGGACACTTTAGACAGCGTTCCAAGTGTCTTTCCATACGCGCTGCATTTTGTATGTACGAATGATCGCAAAACTTGCAAAAAGCGATGACTTGAGAGCCATCCACTTTTTTGTTGTAATAGTTCCACACGATAGCACATTTTTTCACCATCTTCGATTCGATTAAACTTTATCGCTAATCGTTTCTACAAAACGTTGGATCTTTCGACGTAACGAAGCCAACTCTCCCGTCAACGATTATAAGAACGATGATAACCTTTAAACGAGAGATTTATAACCGAAGATCGTTATCGTCCTTTGACTCGGCAATACTCGACCGGGAGTCATTCTACTCGCTTTGAATTGGAAAATAAACAAAATATATCCTCTCTAAATCTCATTGATGTCGCGAATAAGAGACGAGTAACACGCGATTATGCAAAGTCGAAACGAACGAGTTTACACTTTTTTCCCCCCTACGTGCGTACCTTATTCGTCCTATCGATCGGCGAGTTTAAGATTTCCGATTGAAATAGTGCGAAGAGGACGAAAACGGTGCGTATTCATACCTGTTGTTTCTCGCTTCCACTTCTATCCATTTTCGCGTTAATTGCACTTTTCTCAGTCGAGGAATTCATGCGATAAATGACGCATCGCACTCTCGAATCAAATTTTGTTCAATACTTTATACGCACGCACACACACACACACACACACACACGCGTGCGCGCACCGTAGCCGCGATCGTAAGTACGGAATGAAGTAGGTTGACAATCGCGTCGAACGAAAAAAATGCGCAAAAGTAGATAGAAATTTTGAAATATCGACGAGGTTAAAAAGAAATTAATATTCCGTTCCAAGTTAAAAATAAATTAATTTCACTTTCGTTTGTATCACGTTGTTACGCGACACGTGATAATTTTTCCTCGATCATAAAACCAATGAAAAATGACAGACGTATTCTATCGTCGGGAAAGCGTATAAACCGTTTACTTTATTTTCATTGGTCCAGATAAGATGGAAGATGGTAAGTGACCATTCGCTCGATCGTTTTAAATTTACAAAGGACGTAGACTTTCGAGGAAGAGCCGAGTTACATCGAGATCGAAGCTTTTATCAAAGTTCGTAGAAATATCAGTAGGGAGTGTCGTCCGATCGGTTTTCAACCGTTAGGTTTTCACTTGTCCGTACGTAGGAACGTCGTACCTTACGTTCACTGTTGTTCCAACGAGCAGGTTTACTCGCAAGCTCCGAACCTCGACGACCGTCTCGCACGTACGTAACGTTGTCTCCTTTGGCGTTTTTCACGGAGTTTCTGCTACTTAAGAAAGTCCGTAACAATCGTCTCTAACCTATTTTTGAATTTTCCGATAGCACGTGTCGCTCGGCCGACACGACAGAAATAACGACTCGTTGCTCTGCCAAAGTTTCGTACGGCTTGGAAAGATTTACCTCGATGGATCTACAAGAGTTCGTGGAAACGGATCCGTCGGTGAAACTTACGTGCTTTTATGACGAGTTCAGGTTCAGGCTCCGAGAAATCTTTTCTCATAGTCCACATGTATTCGTTGTAGTCTTGCTTGACGCTGGTACTGGAAGAAGCGACCACCTTGTATCCGAGAACCTCCAGAGCGGTCAATATCACGCAAGGATGTTGCAAGTAGACTATCGTAGAATCGTCGCAATATCCTCCAGAAGCGAAGCGAGTAAGTTGCTCTATGTCGGACGCTAGAAAAAATAATCCATCGACTTGATCTCTTCCGCCATTCGAGAGACGGTTGGAGTACGGAGAAGCATTATTACCTTTGAGCCCGGATACTAGAACTCTCCAAGGATACCTGTGACCGTACGAAGCTAAATTACCACGCACCAGAATGTATGGCATCTGTGATAGTTGAAGCGTTCAACTATTTCTATACGCTAACTCTTCCAAGCGACACTGGAACGAGCGTTTGGATTCTTCTGCTCGCTGAAACATAGAACGGTAAAAACTTGGAGCGACGGGGGATTCGAAGCGTCTTCTCCGAGTGTTCTCTCTCGTAACGAGATTCACCGAATCGACAGGAACGTCCAGCACAAACGAATATCTTTCAAGTAGCGAATGTAATTCGTCGACAGAATCGGTATTTACTTCCGCTCGTTGAAAAGCTCTTGATCGAGCGATCTGCTTACGCACGCTATATTTAAAGGCGTTTCGTAACATACAGAGAACGCGAAACGTTTCTCACTTGCGAAACTTTCACTTTTCACGAGCGGCGTAAGAGCGCTACGTCTCTCGATCGATTTTCGAATCGGAGCTTTCGGAACGTAGGCTATGCAAAAAGATTTAGACGCGCAAGAGCGTTACGCCGCGAGATCGTATACTTCTCGCCGGTACCTTTAATTTTCTCCTACGCGTTTATATACGCGAGGAAAGCGTTCCCTCTCCGTGCGTGTACGCAACGTCTTGCCAAAGACGATAGATGCGCGAACGAGAGTTTGCCTTCCGAGAGCGCCAATTTCGAACGCGGAAAGGAGAAACGTTTGGAGGAGCGACACCGAGCGACCGTATCGTACGTCGATGATCGAAAAACGGGAGGATGTAACCCTTTCGAGAGGGAAAACGAGGCGGATCGCGTGGAATTCGATGGAACGAATACGCGGTTAAATCGGACTACCGATTCGAACCGTGACGTTTAACAGGCTTGAGAGAGAAAAGAGATAACGACGCTCGGGGCCGTCAGAGGTCTCTAGGGTCGATGCAAGAGCGCGTTTCGATTGGTCGAGCGAAAAATGATCGGACCAACGAGAATCGACCGCAAGGTTACCTTCGAGGAAGAGCATTCAAAAACGTTCGACGAGAACGTAGCCGGAACGCGGGGGAGAATATCGGAGAGACGCGACGTTCGTTAAGTAAAAGTTATTCCGATCGTACGAGATAATCGTGGAGGACGCGACGGGATGGACGTATCTATCGTACTCTTCCCAAGGCGATCGAAACGTTTCGACGCGCGATATTCGTGCGCTTGGTAACGAACCGAGGCGGAATCGTACGTTCTCGTTAAAAATCGTGCGTTCTCGTGGCTCGAATCGCGTTCGTCGAGGATCGTTTCGAGATCGCAGAGTGTCGCCACCTGGCGGAGCACCTTTCGCACGGGCAGGAGAAGAGAGTGCGTTGCGTGTACTCAGTCGTTTCACGAATACCGCGGGTGGTTTGCGCGTGCGAGCCCGGCCGCGTTACTCGGCGAAGGCAATTCGTTTTCTACGCGGAAAGCGATCGTTCTCTCGTGGATAATAGATCGCATTGGAGGTGCGCGCGGGCGCGCGTACCCTATCGCTCCAAGTTTTCGGCTCGAAGGGATATAACGGTTTCGCGAAGGAAAATCTACGCTGGCTCGCTCGCTCGCTCGCTCGCTCGCACGACGGTGGTGCCTCTCGGTCGAGTGTGTGTGACAATCGCGAGCAATGTAACCGTTCCGTGACGTCAGACACGGCTAATCAAGTGCACACACGGACACTGGAGTTTGCGCACTCGCGCACACCTATACACCGCCGACACGTCGTACTCTCCACGCCGCGCCGCGCCGCGCCGCGCAGCGATCGTAGAGAGCGCGTACGGGATCGTGCTGCGCACGGAGATAAAAAGAGAGGGAGGCAGGGAAAATTGTACGGTAGCAGCGAGCGATAGAGGAAAGAAAACGAAGGGCGTGGAGGGGAGAGAAGGAAGACGAGAACGATAAGAAAGGAGATACGACGAAGGCTATCGACGGGAAGAAGACGAAGCAGAGAAGGAGAGATCAAAGACGCGTATCTCGTTCTCGTCCGTCGCGCGCGCGCGCGCGCGCGAGAGAGAGAGAGAGAGAGAGAGAGAGAGAGAGAGACGGAGCGGACATGGGCGGGCTCGAGACGACGAGAGAAAGGCGAAGGTTCGTTCGCTAGAACTCGTCTTTTCTTCGTCGAGGCTGAAAGCTGTCGGGCGACGCCTCTCTATTTAGGATGTCTGCGTTTCGAGGTTCCTCGAGACAGAAGAGACGAGTTCTTTAAAACTAATCGTCGAGTAAGAACACGACACGGACGGCGGCAGTAGCGCAGCGGTTCGACACACGGTGCGCATACGGTGTGTGTACGTGCTCGCGCGTGTGGTGTGCTCGAGAACAGGAGAAAGAGAGATAGAATGAGCAAGAGTGTTTTGGGTGGGGGGGGAAGTCTTTACCGTGCTGCTACCGAGAGTGGAGGGGAGAGCGCGAAAAGGAGAGCCGCGGTCGCGTCTCGTGGCGCCCCGCTGTGCTTTTCTACAGAAAACTGTTGCAACCTATACGGTTCGTTCCGTCGTTCTTGGCGTTAAAGGCGGACGTAGAAGAGCCTGAGAAACGAAGAAACCAACGAGGAACGTATTTAAGAACGTGCCGGAAAGACTCGACGATCGCAGATTTTGGAAGAACCCTTCCGGTAAGAGAAAACGGGAGGAAGGAAGAACGCATTCGTTTTCGCGTATCAATCGTCCGAAGTGTGCGTTATTTCGCGTGTGTGTGCGCGATAATCGAAGAAGAGGAGAGTGTACGACATTGTCGTCGTTGTCGTCCGTAGTCGATAGAGGCCGATATTTACGCGTGCGTCCGTTACGATGTAACAGGAAAATGGCCTTTCCATCGGACGACGAGTGCTGTCTTTGAGTTGCGAACGAGCGAACACCAACGTCGTCGTGTCCCTTTCTTTCTTCGTGCTCTCGCGTCGTCGTCGTCGTCGTCGTCGTCGTCGTCGTCGTCGCCGCGCGTGTTTTCCTTTTTCTCGTGCGTGTTGTAGTGGCTTGCCTGTACAGACGTTTTCCGAGCAGGACGGACGGCGAGACAGAGACAGAGACAGAGAGAGAGAGAGAGAGAGAAAAGTCTCGAGGAGGTGTCGTCTCTTCGTCCTGACATGGAAGAACGATCCCTTTTCTCGATATCGACGGGCTGCATCTACGTCGGTGAGAAACAATTTTCTTTCGCCTCGATACTTATCGTAACGTCGTACGTTATCCGGTACGTCGTTAAAGCGTACACGCGTATCCATCCTTGTTCTCTCGATCTCTGTCTCGATAGTTTATCGCGATTTAACGACAAATCCTACGCATAACCTCTCTTTTTCGGTCGTTGGAAAGACGTATCGAGCACGTTTCCGAAGGAAGGTAAAGGAAAAGCAATAACGATGAAAATTCGTTTCGTGCGTATCTTTCATTCGACTACGTATCGTGGACGTGAAAATACTTCAAAGGGTAAAGGAGGTTAGGCTTTTGTTGTGATCGAAAACATCGTAATACGTTCGATTTAAATCTTGAAACGCGGATATACGTGACGATGCTCCGAATGAGAGACCTTTGAGGTTATGTGACGTTGTAACTCGAAAACCGACTAACGTTAGATCGAAATAAACCAAACAGGTGTAGACGAAAACATTTCGAAGAAGAGATTGTCGAGGTTATGCGACGTTTTAATATCGAGAATATATTCGATTTAAATGACGAGAAAGAGATCCAAAATATCGGAGAAAAAGTATGCGCGCGACGATTCTCTCTCTCTCTCTCTCTCTCTCTCCTTCTCTCTTTCTTTCTCTGCGGGCCCCCACCCCTCGTCCCTTCGGCGAGACGAAGCTTCGTAGAATCGAAGAACGTAGCCACCTTCGCACGGCCCAATGCGCATGCCCCGCGCGTTAACGTTACGAGATACATATATAAGTTTGCAAACGAAGAGGCGCGTCACGAGACGTTCGTTCGTTCGTTCATTTCTTCGTTCGCCCGCTCGCTCGCTCGCTCGCGAGACTTCGAAAAGCGACTCGAATTTCGATGGATCGCTGTGCGTGCGATTATTACGAGAGAACGTTGACTACGCTCGTGTCACTCGAGACGTTTCTTTCCAAGAGATTCTCCTTTATCTCTAGATAACGATTCATCATCGTTACAATTACCTCGTATTCTCTTTGTTGTCAAAGATCTTACATAATTATTTTACATTATTTACCCTTTACGATCCAATCCTCTCTTCGCCCGTGTCAAATCAAAAATTATCCAACGCGAAAGTTATCGGGTTTGACATAGTATTTTGTTTCGATGCGATAGTATGGTATCGGGTTGGCCAATAATAGAGGAAAGTAATGTGTCGCGAGGAATAGCAACCTATTTTTATTAAATCTGTCAATTTGGTAGCGGCTCGAAAGGAGGAAAGACGATCGAGTAAACTCGACTAACCTAGGTCGATCTAACGATTGCAAAGATATCGATAATATTTTTAAAAGAGACGCTAGAGAGTCGTAGCGTTAAAGTTACGCGATATGTCGCAGAGAGGGATGTTTCGAATGCTCGAATAAATAATCAAGACGAAATGTTGCCAGGCTCAGTCGTGTAAAGATTCGAATTCGGGTCATCGTTGTTGCGATAGAGCAATAAATGGCCCACTTTTCGAAATCCCTCGAGTCGTAACGAGTTCAGAACGATAACGTCTATTTCGTGGGTAGGCATCGAGTTTATCGTTCTTCACGTATCTAAATTCTATGCTTAAAATGCAATTTTTTGATCATTTTTAAACGGGCGCGCGCGCGCGCGCGCACATAGGTATGACGTGGGTGTGTATATATATATATAGACACACACGGATGCATATATATATATATATATCGATTTTGAGATGACTCGAGGTCGATAAACGAGGGCATTCGGATTAACAATGCGCTATCTGACAGATAATAATTTCTTATCGCAACTACGTTTCTTTGGTAAGGAGATGCTCGTTTCTTTGAAACAACCTAGCCGTACCACGTGGATACGACCGAGTAACGCGTAAAACTGGGATACTTTGGACACGAACGAATGATCGATAAAAAATATTTCAACGTTTCGAAGAGAGTACGTTTGCCAATCTCTACGTAGCGATGGAGTGTAGCATTCGATATCGATATACGGATTATCCGTAAACCCTTCGTCGAGTTGTTAATTAAAATAGAAAAACAAGGAAGTTGTTCGGTGTCGCGAGGAAGACTACGTCAAAGGATTTTTTTTTACAAGATGCACCTTTCTAGGAAAATCTTCTTTTTTCGAGATGGTGTTTTTTCCCTCCCCCCACTTGTAGGGATATATCGATATTGATTATCACTATTAATAATATTTATACGACGACGAAGAATAACGCGGGACGATATTCAGAGTCGTCGTCGTCGATCCGCTGATATCTCTTCGTTCGTTTTTTTACGCGAAAGTTGGAATTACGAGGGCATTGAGGACAGACGCAATGTCTCGATCGTTCGTAAATCGTCGTAAAGAAGTTTTCCCCGAGAAAATTCGCGGTCCGTACGAACGATCTCCTCTCTAAATCTGTTATTGAAACGAGATAAGTTCTTCCAGAGCGAACGAGGGATTTTGAAATCGCTGACGTTACGTATCGGCCAACCCGATGCGACGCGTTGCCCGAGCCAATCGAAAAGAAAGATAGAGGGTTTTCGTTAGGCGAAGAAAGGCACCGAAGAGATTTCTAATAACGAATGTTTTCTCTTACGTTTTAGAATCGATCGACGAATCGTTAAGGTTTCGTACAATCGACACGAGAGAATTAGAACCGTGAGGAGTATAAGGGAAAAAGCGGTAAAGGTGGAGGTGGAGGAGGGCGGAGGACGGTCGCGTCGTCGTCGAGGAGTTCGACGATTGAAAATTATGTTCAAACTGAATGTTACGGGAGTGGCGAAGAAGAAGAAGAGGAATTCGATCGGGCTATCTTGCTCGTGTAGAGAAAAAGGGATCGAGGAGAAGGAGGAAGACGGGGAGGAGGTCGTCACCGGCTTTGCCGTCCTCGTCGTCCTCGTCGTTGACGTCGTTGACGTCGTTGACGTCGTGGACGTCGTTGACGTCGTTTCGTCGTTCGAAAACGTTAGATTTCACGATTCCCGTGAAAGTCTCGGCGACTCTCGCTGCCGCTCTCGTATCATCTTCATTTCTCATCGAGACGAAGAAGACGAAGAGAAAAAGAAGGAGAAGAAGAAGGATACCGGTGAACTTCGATAAACGAGAGGCCAACGAGAGAGAGAGAGAGAGCGATAGGCCTCGTTTTACGACGAATCGTGAACGAAGAGAAAGAAAAACTCCAATTTCGGAAGTGCTTCGGAAGAAAGTAGTTTGGTGAAAACTTGTGCTCGCTATTATTTTCTTCGGCTATTATCGTTTTCGTTTCGTTTCGTTTCGCTCTCTTCTTTTCTTCTTCCTCCTCTTCCTTTCTTCTCTTTCTTCTTATACGGTGAATGTACGTAGAGAAAAATCGTCGTTCCCCGTGAGTTCGGTGAACTCGTGCATCTTTGTTCTAACGTGACTCGTTCGGCAGAGGTGTCTTTGGATTTTCAGACATTTTGCACGGATCTTCCCCGGCAATGCGACGCCGCGCCTATTCTCCGTGAGAGGAGGCACATGTCCATTGCTACGGCTGAAAATGCAGGGTAAGTTTGTCCATTTTTCTTTTTTCTTTTTTCTTTTTTCTTTTTTTCTTCTTCTTCTTCTTTTCCTTTTTCCTAAATCCTCCTTGTCGCTATTTCCGGTGCGCTACGTTAGCATCGATCGTCTCGATTCGCGAAGAAAGTTGAGATACGCGGAGAGCGAGTTTGAAAATTGGAAGCGGCGTGAAGTCGAGTCGGCCGAAACATCGTTTCTTCTTTAGCCTTTATCGTTCACGCCGTGCTGTTATATAACGAGTTACGATTCGGATCGCGCGTCGTTGCATCGAATTTGCGTGCGCGAATCGAAACGACTTCCACTCCTTCTACGTTACTTTATTCTCTTCTCCCTCTTGCCTCTCCTCCCCTGTATCAAACGTAGAAACGCGAAATTCGTTGATTCGTCATCGAGAAGAAAGCCACGGGCCATGCTCGTTGCTTCTATCTTTCTTTTTCGCTCTCGCTCTCGCTCTCTCTCTCTCTCTCGCTCTCTCTCGCTCTCTCTCCCTCCCCCCCTCTCTCTCTCTCTACAAGGAGGAGCATTATTAGCCGAAGAAATTTTATTCGATGACGAGTAACACTGCGTTTCTTCGGATTGGGGATCGGGCGGGAAGAAGGAGGAGAGGTACGATATCAACGTCCGTCGTAAATACGTTATTTTTAGTATTCAACGCGCTTAACAACGATTACTATACAGTGTCAAGATATCTTTAATCGTTCCGTGGATGTTTGCCTCGGCGCTGACATTGATTGGCCGACAAGTTGCGTGACCTCCTTGTGTCGTTGATCGTAAAGAAAATTTGAGCGTTTCGAGAGGGAAATCGTAAGATATACCTATTTTCGATACAATTTTTCCTTTTAGAGAAACTATCACGTTCTTACTTACCGATATTTTCTTTTCTAATTCATCCACTCGTATCCCTCGTAGAAACGATCGGAAACTTATGCGTAAAATTCAAAGAGGAAAACCCTAAGACGCGTTTAACGTAATCTTCTCTCTATTGCAGGAAGTAGTATTTCGCATTTTATTAGTTTATTTGTCTTGCCGGTCGAAAAAATCGGTCGATTTCTTTGACTCGGGCAATTTCGCATAATTTCGACGTCCCCGAGGCTTCGTTGATGAAGGGTCTGATTTCAGAGGTAGGCAATCATGGCGAATTATCGGCATATTTTTCGTCATTAGCTTACTTGGCCGATAGTCGAAGAACTAGAGGGAACAAACGACCACCGTTAGATCCTACGTCGTGTAGTTCCTTCATAGAGAGGAATCTTCTCAAGGTCAACAGCAGGCAAGCAGTCGGCAAAGCGGCGGGCGGTGGCGGTGGCGGTGGCGGTGGCGGTGGCGGTGGTGGTGGAGGCGGCGGCGACGACGACTGTGCCAACTCCAGGCCACGAGGCACACGCGGCTGTTCTTATGTGGCCTCCCTCTCCCATTGAGCGTATACTCTCCGTCTGTTTCGGATCAGGCCCTTCCGGCCGGCCCTTCCTAGTTTCAGTTCCCCTCCACTCGGACGTGTCGGTCGAATGCATCGCCTTCTTAATTCCTCTCGAAAAAGTTCTATCTTATTCTCGACGTCCAAGCTTCGATCGACTTTATCTCGAAAACGCTGATTCTGCTGCGCGAAATCGAAAGAGAGTGGGGACATTCGGAGCATCGAACGCCGTCTAATCTTTCGTCTCTGAATGGCATTTGAATAATTTCGACTGCAGGAAATATCGATCAGTCGTACGTTTGCTTCGAGAGTTAACCGCTTTCTCGATTCCCGCCCGTATACATATCGATCGGTCCCGTATGATAACAGGGTCGTGGACGTTCATAAATTCCGTCTTGGTGCCGTTGACGTTGAGAGTATTTCTTTTCGTTAAAAAAATGTTAGTTCGTTACCTTGACGTCATTTCTTATTAATCCGCTCGAACGGAATCCGAGGTTAACGACCTTTCTACCCCCTTCTCTATCTCCCTCCCCTTCGAAGGCAAAGTAAGCTCGACGAGGAAGCAAAAGTTGAGCGTAACGATCGTCTTAAAAGTATCGCTAAAAACTCGCTCGGTACGTTTCTTATTTTTCGATCTTTATGTATCGGCCAATCTCGGGAAGATCCAATAAGAGAGAGAGAGAGAGAGAGGGTGGGAGGGAGACGAGCGAGGGTGAGGGAGAGCCCTCGGAGAGAAAGAAGTAAAGAGGCCTCGTTTCCTCGGCAATTTAGGCATGCACCCGCTTCTTCTACCTTCCTACCTGCCACTCGGTGGGGGCTAAAATTACGTTTTCTCGGTAAAGCAACGCAAGAAGCGAAGCCACGGCCGAGCAAAAGGATCAAAATCGTCGACGCCGAGTGTGCGCATGCTGCTGCTGCTGCTGCTGCTGCTGCTGCTGCTGCTCGAGAGAGAGAGAGAGAGGAGTAGGCAGTTTTGTCTAGAAAGTTAGGCGACGTCGAGGGGATGACCATGGAAGTAAACTACGTTACACAAGCTTAACGGCGTGGCATGCCGCTGTTACGGCACACCGCGTGTTGTCGCTACTTGTGAGAGAAACTCGGCACAGAGAGAATATTGTTTTTACTAAAAATTCAAGCAGAATTCACAAGGCGTTTGGAAGAAGCGTGTTCTTTAGGTTAATGCGAATTTCTCTCGATTCTCCGCGACTTCGTGACGCGAGTATGATATTTTTGTGTGTCTTTCGTGGCACTGGCCCAAAGCAAGCACGTGACCCTTTCGTTTCCAGGGAGTTTGAGAGAGAAATGCTCGTATCGTCGTTTGTAGGGGGTAAGGTTCTCGTTAAAAATTTCTTATTAATTTCTCCTCGTTCGTCGTTGCGCGTAGGAAACGCCTGACGTTCGATTCTCCTTCGATATCGCGATCGCTAGCATCGGCGAATAAGCGCGTCGTTTTCGCTGCCACTCCTCCACCTTTTTCTTCGACTAAGAAACATAACGGTCGACGTCTTCGACGCTCTATCGTAGGTATCGTATTCCGGTCACGAGATACCGAGCCGATCGCGTCCGACGAGTTGGTCGCTTCAACGACGATTCGAGATCTTCGGCGAAGGAAAAAAATCAAATTTTATTTCGCGCGTGCCCGATATATCGCTTTTATCGTCGACCTAGCTATCGTAGATTTTAGCGGAGAAAGAACGAAATTGAATGAAGTAATCGCGCGGAAGAAAAAACATGTCTGGCTGTAGAATCTCCGATCGGGAGGAACTTTACGATGGAGCTCGTTTTCCAAAGTATCCTTCGCGATCCCTAAAACACTGACCGTCTGAAAGGAGAAAAAGGCCCGATCGAAAGCGGATTCGAATTCGGTTGAAAATTGTGCTACGTTAAACGTGGATATAGTCTGCGTCGACTGTGGCGGCATCCGCGAAATCGATACAACGCGTTCACGAACACATTGCACCGGACTACGGACTAGAAGGCACGACTACAATAATAAGAAGTAGGAAGAGTAGGAGTAGAGAGGGTGAAGGACGAAGAGGAGGGAGGAGGAAACCGAGGGAGGATGGCAGTAGCGACGCGACGATGGCGACGACGACGCCGACGCCGCTCGTCGAGAGAAACGATCTCTCTCTCTCTCTCTCGCTCGCTCGCTCGCTCGCTCGCTGCCTCTCTCGCCCTCCCGAACGAGAGGCAAAGAGGGGACGAGGGAACGACGTTATATCGCGGAGGGATGGAGAGCGGCACATATCGACCGGTCTACGAAGAACGAGCGCCAGTCGAGAACAGGGGTCAAGGTCGTCGAATGTACCACGCCTGCCTCCATCACCCAATAACGCGGCCGACGTAGACCAGTGGAGTAGAATACTTTTCTCTCTCTCTCTCTCTCTCTCTCCTCCCCCTACACGTTCACCTCCGTTTTTCCTCCGTTTTTACTTGCCATTTTTTTCGTCCAAGCACCTTTACGAATTTGCCAATGCCCGCTGAAATTGAATAAAAATTGATCGTTAACGCTTAAAAAGCATCCAGACGGGGAGCTATCGTGTTCGTTTACCTCGTTTGTGTAATAATTTAGAGAGCGGAGGTTCTGATGTAAGACGGTATCCTCGAAAGAGGACTATACTTGGATTTATGATTCATCTCTTTCGCGAAACAATGGCTGGAAACGTAGACGTGAAAAATTTCAAGTCCGCTACGGGAGAACAATGATAAATCTCAGGGTCTAATTTATTTGGAAATTTCTCGTTCGTATAAAAAATATAACTATCGGATGGAAATGGACGGATGAAATGCCGGTACTTACTTATCGACTCGCCGGGGACTCGTTTATTTCCATTATGTTCGCTCGAAGTATTTCATGGTTGTTCCTAACGACATTCACTATACAATTTCACGCTTCGCACGAAGCGATTGCGTCGCCGCGCGGTGTCGAAACGCACACGGGAGTCGTGTGTGCGGAGGAATTCGAGTACGGCACGCGTTCTTTCCTCGACGTGTCTTGGCCTCGACGATTTTTACACCGGGAAATCGATAAACTTTGCTTTCATAATAATATGGGTACTTGGACGTGTTTACGATTCGGACTTTTCGAGCGTTAAACATAAAGGAACGAAGAAAGAATTTGGCAAAATGCTGAAAGAAAAGGATTCGATTCGTCGAGGAGCGGTGGTGAAGCTGCCCCGTGTCAAACGAGTTCCGTGCATAGAAAGGTGTATTCGGAATATCGGTAAACGTGCTTTCGAGACAAGGTCGAAACGTATAGAGTATCCTGTCTCCGAAGGGAGCGTTCGCATTTCGGCAGAAGCGAAGCGTGTGGAATTTCATTTTGCGTCTTGAACGCTTCGCTCCGCTCCGTTTCTCCTCCCCTCTCCCTCCACGTTCCGCACTGTCCTGCCCTAACCGTGCGGCGCACCGTAAAAAGAACCTAAACGCCCTAGCCGTAGACAGATTCTATAAGGCTCCCTCGAACCCTTTGTTCTCCGAAGGCCACGAATTTTGCCCGTATACGCCTAGTCTCGGCCATTATTATTATTATTATATAACCTAACCGAACGATATATCTAGTTTCGCTTCGAAACCACGATCGCGTTGCCTCTACGAAAACGCGTTTCTGTTTCCTCGACGAGCCGAATTCTATTCCGCTTAGATAATTTTCATTTTAATAATTCTTTATCGAAACTCGAGCGTTCCTTCCAAGGCGGTTCGACTCGTTCGATCTAGTCTCGCTCGGTACGGTAGTTTAGGACGAGTATTCGTCGAGACGTAGGGTCGCTTCATGAAAATATTTTTCGATAAGATGCGAGGGGTTCGACTCGATTTATATAATAGTGCAAGTCTCCGTAGACGTATCGCTAATCTTCGAACTGTCGTCGTAACGAGTCCATCCACATCGTTACCTCGTTTTTATCGCCTTCGCCTTTCGTACACATATACGCTATAATCTCTGCGATTAGAGATAACAAAATTGAAATTTCTCGTCGACTGCTCGCGATCGGCTGGCACTATTACGCCATTTAACGTTCGCATCGGCCGTTCGTCTTTACTCGAAACAACAAAGAAGGAAAAAAAAGAGAAAAGGAAAGATTTGAACCGCAGTAGCGGAATGTACTAGCAACGGCTACTGGCAATACGCGCAAAGTACGATAGTTGATGCCAAATCAAAACCGGAAACCTGTTATTTTTTCGTACCGTTGCTACTGTCTAACGTACGAGAGAGTGCTCGGTCTTAAAATCTCTCCCCTCTCCCTCCATATTCATCGACGAGTTTCCACTCGGTTTGAAAATACCAACCGCGATTTACATCGATGCCCGTCGATGCTTCTCGTGGGGCAGGTCAGTCCAGCTCGCACGGTATATGCCTACTTGGCATAACGTGCGCGCGCGCAACTTACGCTTCCTTCGGACTTTTTCCCATCGAATCAAAACTCTTCCAACTCGTTCTTTCGCACATAGTCCGCCGGTTCTAAATTCAGAGCGAGTTGGTATTTCCTATCGACCATGCTTCTCGCATCGATCCTTAAAGCGTTTTATAAGGTTAAAACGTCATCCGCGTTAGCGTACCCGTCGTTAAATGTCGTTCAATTTGTATCGAGATACGAAGACGCGTAGAGTCGTTGAAAAAATTGAACCTTTGAAAACGGACGCGTCCGTCGAGAAGGCTTCGCGCGTAATTTTTGCCGAGACAAAGACGCGCGTTCTAAAACGTTCGAGTTCTTTCTCAGGGAACTGAAAAGAAGGAATACTTGCTATCGGTAAAAGGGGAGGTACAAGGGTTTGACCTTGGAGGCAGCCGGCCTCGCGGAGAATCGTGTACGCGTTATAATCTGTCCGGCTTTTCGGCCGTTCTTTCGCATGAAATTTTGCTCCCTTTCGATGCAACAAGACGTTCTCCGACGACCGGATTTTAATTTTAACGTCGAGGGAGAGAGAGAGAGAGAGAGAGAGAGAGAGAGAGAGAGGAGCGTACGACGACGTTCTAAGAACTCGCTCCTCTTCCCTCTCTCTCTCTCCCTCCCGTTTCTTTTTCTTCGTGTTTCGAGGCACGATCTACGCGGTCCGCAAATCCCCGCATTTTCGGTAGATGCGCTTCTGAGAGAAATAAAAGAGAGGAAGCAGCCCTTATTCGAAATTCGTCGAGCAGAGAGAGAGAGAGAGAGAGAGAGAGAGAGAGAGAGAGGGTCTACTATCGATCCGTGCCAAGCCCTGTGACCGATGCGTTACGTGTAAACGCGTAACCTATGCGCGTTCTATGCGTTACAACGCGACGTACGTAGGTACGGATCTACGTGCGTATCGTTCCACACGAAATTTCCTTCCTACGGTTCGATCCCGATCGATCGACGATATCAACGATTTCGAAGTTGCAAGTGCGTTCCTCGATCCCGCGTTCGTCTAGCGTTTCAACTGCTGACGTCGACGGTACCCGCAGCAACGACCGCAGCGGAAATTCGAGCGGCAAAGTTAGTCGCGATCGAGCCTCGTCATCGTACGTCCACCTACACAAATATTGATACTCTCAACGTGTCATCATCTTTTTCTTTCGCGTCCGCAGTCCTCGTCTTCGCTTCGATAGCTATTATCTTTCTTACGTCGTGTTCGAGCGTCCTCCGTTGCGCGCCAGTTCTCTGTTTTGAGAATCTTCCGCGTTAAAAGTCGACAAAGTCGCGAAAAACGCATCCCCCGGCGCGTAAGAGGTAAAGACGAAAAACAGAAAACGGAAGAAAGAAGAAAAATCTCTCCCCGGGAAAGACTTTTGACGCTCTTTTCGGAGATGACGATACTAGTTCGGAATCGTAGGAGGAGGTCGCGCACTCGCTCGAACGCCGACGACTTCGACGGTTTTCGCATGATCCTTAACGGAGCGAGTTCGGTGCGACCATTTTCGGTGTACGCATTTTCCAAGAAGGAAATTTCTTTTTCCACGACTCGCGAACGACGTTTTCCGCGCGATCACCGAGGAGTCGAGAGGAGGAAGGAGTCCCTGGACGAAGAAAGAAACAAAAAAAAAAAAAAAAGAAAGAAAGAAAAAATGATCGATCCGTCGTATTGATCTTC
The DNA here is from genome assembly GCF_014466175.1 of Vespula pensylvanica. Taxonomy (NCBI): domain Eukaryota; kingdom Metazoa; phylum Arthropoda; class Insecta; order Hymenoptera; family Vespidae; genus Vespula; species Vespula pensylvanica. The sequence goes on along the minus strand of NC_057702.1, from coordinate 534,491 downwards.
GTTACGTAACGCTGTCCTGCCCTAGAAGAGCGGGGCTGCCTGGACAGCGGAGGAGAGATGGGGGTGAGGAGGACGCGTCGCGTCGCGTCTAAACCACTCCCTCTCTCCTCTTTCTCCATCTCTCTTTCTCTCTTCCTCCCGTGACGTAAAGACGCGAGTTACGTCATCATAGCAACAGCGGGGACACCGAGGCGGCGTCGTCTGTCGACATGGCAACTATTTCTCTCCCTTCCCACGTTACGTCTACATCGTGTTTATCATTAGCATCTCATCGAGCATAGCAGTATACCTCGTATTGTACGGCGGTCTTTCGGTCTTTTCTCGCAGCTAGTTTTTCGCCACGCACACGCGCGCGCACGAGCCGATTAACTCCCTACAAAGGCACGTTGCTTCGAATTCGTGCGTTCGTATTAGGCGCGCTCGATGCATTACCCGTAGCCTTTATTATATCGTTTATCGAAAAGAAAAAGAGAAAAACCGACTCGCTCGAATTCCGATCGAGGTATCTCGAGCGAGTCGAACGATCGAAATGGGACCGAGCCAAAAGCGAATTTCAGGTTGCCGCGAGAGAGAAATGGAGAGTCGTTCCGAGTATCCAGCTGGTGCTACAAGTTCAATCTGGCAGCTGTTCGAAAGCACGAACTTGGGAGAGGGAGCGAGGGGAGGGGAGGAGGAGGAGAGAGAGAGGGGGTGGGAGGGAAGAAAGAGCGACCGAGCGACGCTCGTCGATGGAAGAGATCGTAGAGACGTCATCGAGGCGTATCGGTTTAAAGTTCGATCGATGCCGAGAACGGTACGTCGGTCGCTGAAACGCCATGGTGGTGTGTCCGAGCTCTCGGCGAAACGAGGACGCGCGTTTTTCTTTCATTTTTTTTCTCCTTCTTTCTTCTTTCCTTCTTGTTTCGTTGAAAAACGATAATGACCCTTCGAACGTACGTCTCAGCTTCGTTTTCTACGTGTCTCTTTCGATTTCTTACTTTCGCGTTCGGCGAAAAGATTCGGTCGACGGTCGTAAACGTTTTTCGAATGTTTTTATTTAAATTTAGAACGACGAGGAAACGTTCGCGCGATCGGAGATTCGTAGATCGTCTCGATACCGGAGCAGTCGGAGTTTTCCCCGCTGGAAACGATAAAAAGATAAAACGGTGGCTAGTTCGCGGCTGTTCGTAGGAAGTGACCGCACATTTAATTTGGTCGAGGTCTCTCGGTTACGCTTCGCTAGTAACACACTTCTCTGGTATAGGCACGCGCTCGTAAACTGTTCCAAAGACGCGAGTACCTCAGCCACGGCCATCGACCAGAGAGTTTCTGCGCTTAACTACTACCGATGTGTGTATACCCACCTCTCCGTTAGTGACCTACGCTTTCGCCGTTCCGATTCTTCTTTACGGAGTTCAGGTTCACTTTCCTTCGTCGTCCTCGCACGTTTGCCGTTCCCCCTTACCCGCTCTCCCCCGAGCCCTAGAGCTCCGTCCTCGAGCAAAGATTTTCTTTACGAGTCGAGATTCCCTAAAGGCGATCGAGATATCGCGGCCGTTAGCACGACTTGGAAGATTACGAAATCGTCAGGAAAAGTTTCTTCTTTCGATTTTTCTCGCGATTCGTAATTTATTCGCGAGCTAAGCCCTCTTTTTACGGACGATTCCGATCGATCGATTACGACGAATTTATCTTTCGATACGTCGGCTAAGAAGGATCGATCGTCTCGTATCTTGGCGTGTTTCTTATTTTTCGGCCGTCGCCCGGTTCGCCCGTTCTTTCCTAGGCGAGTTCGAATTTCCAGAGATTTCGATCTTCGTCGAAACGTCGCCTCTCTTCTCGAACGACCGACGATGGCAATTTTGAAAGCGAATTCGGTTGCCCGGTGAAAGCCGGTTGATGTCTCGGTAACGAACGCGCGCGACGCGGTCATCGAATCGTAGAATCGTTCTCTTTCGTCGATTCGCTTTTTTCTCTTTCGTCAAATCTAGCCTAGCGATTCGCGTTACGAAAGATCTTTCGCATCTTTCCAGAGATCGTTCGTTCGTTCGTTCGTTCGTTCGGTCGGTCGGTCGACTGCCATAGAAGGTCATTGGCGAACCGCTACTCCACTTTTCGATTCGAACGTTTCTAATATCGCGCGCTAGACTAAATATTAAACGAGACGACGCCGCCCCGCCTTTCCAAGTCTATTTCTAAATTCCCCTCGTTGTTCTTTCCTCGTCGATCGGTCGTGTGGAAAAGGGAACGTTATCGCGGCGAAGGAGACAAAAGGAAGGGAAATCGTTCGATCTTACGAAACGAATTGTCGAGATCGGGCCGAATAGTTAACGAATAAAATGCTCGATAGAACAGGTGTTCGTCCGTGAAAGTGCGAGTTTACCGTGATTGGAAGCGCGCTAGAAGCGAACGTCGCAACGGAGGACGATATATATCGACTGGAAGGAAGGCGAATGAGTGGTCGTATCGGTATGCGAGAAAGAGACGGTCGCAACCTTGGAGGGATCGGAACTTTAGAAGGCAGGAAGAATGTCGCATGAAAGTCGTATGAAAACGAAAACGTTTGAAAACTTTGCGAGAATTTCGACTTTCAGCGGATCTTCGCGTATCGAAAAAAATTGTGCGTCTTGCGTACGTCGCTCGGGCCATGGTTTTGTTCTACGAAACGAGTCGGACTACGCGATAGTTCGATCTTTGAATCTTTCTCGAAATCGGAAGCGTATCTTTCGAAGAAGGAGCGTGCCTCTCCTCCTCGTACGAACCTAGGAGCCTCGATACGATCGTTCTTTGAAAAAATCAAATGAAAGAAACGAAAGAAATAAAAGAAGGAAAGAGAGATATACTCCGAGAGAGTCGAGAACGTCTCGCTCGCTCGTTCGCGGGCTCGACGCGCATGTCCGCGTTGCCATGATCGCCCTGGCCCACTGACCTATATTACACGCGGGTACAGGTCCCGCATTTACGTGTCGACCCACAACCGATACTCCGAGCGTGGCGTCACAGCCGAGCCACGCTAGTTTGCTCGCTCGCGTCACGATTTTTCTTCTTTCTCGTACCTTACCTTTGCTCTTTCTGTTTCTCTCTCTTTCTCTTGCTCGCTCTCTCTCTCTCTCTCTCTCTCTCTTGATAATAGGAAACGAGTCGATCTATGATCTGGTGACGTTGGTGTATACTAGAAAAAGGAGAAGGGAGATACACGCGTGTGTGCGGGTGTCGTTGCCGAGCGTCTCTCTCTCTCTTTCTCTTAGAATTTAGTGCCGTCGTTGCTGCTATTAGGTGACGGGAGAAAGAGAAGAAGAAGAGAAATTGTCTCTCTCTCTCTCTCTCGCTCTCGCTCTCGCCGTAGTCAACGCGGTGAAAAGAGAAACCGAAAGAAGAAGAGAAGTTGTCTCTCTCTCTTCATCCTCTCCGCAAGAATTTCGTGTTATCGTTCCCGTTATTAACCCGTTGAAAAGAGAAACCGAAAGAAGCAGAGAAGAGGAGAGGTTCTTCCTGCCTGTCTCTCTTTTTTCACTTCTCTGCAGGAATTTAGCGTTATCTTCGCTGTTATTAGCCTGGCGAAAAGAGAAACCAAAAGAGAAGGAGACTGGATAAATCTGGGCAGAGGGAGAGAGAGAAAGAGGCGCAGCGAGTTGACAGCAACGTGGATGCACGGCACGATGCAAGGTGCTTTTCTGTGTGATAAGTTATGACGTAGGATCTCCGATCGTGTTCGCTCTCTCACCTACTTTTGCATCTCTTTTCATCGGATTGAAAGAGGGTGCGCGCGTCTTCCCGACGACCGTATCCCCTCCGTTTCGCTCGTTCCGTTCCGTTCGGTTTCATGGCGCATCGTGCAGTAGCAAGAATGAAAAAGTCAGTGGGTGTTGTTTCCTAGTCGACGACGTTCGCGATCAAGAGTTTCGGCGTATCGGTAATAATGGAGACCGAAGGAGTAACAAGAAAGATCGTTGTCGCGAGAGAAAAGAAACCGAATTTGTCCATCTTCGGGACGTTTCCCGTGTTTTCTTCCGCAAGACGGAAAATTGGAATCCTTGCGATCGCAGGGAAAGATCGCTCGGTGAGAGGCTCGTATTCTCGCGCGCAAAAGTTATTGATCAAGGCTCGCTTCGGCGTGGATGCTTGACGTAGTCGCAGAGAGAGAGAGAGAGAGGGGGGGGGGGGGAGATGGCAGAAAGTGCCGTTTTCCACAGAGAAACGACTACTTATCTGAAACAAGTTGCCCAAGATCTACATACCTACTAGTTCGTTAGATACTGCGAAACAATAGAATAGCGTGATTATCGGATTCCATGGATTCACCTTGCTTTCCAGTCTCATGAACACCATGCGACCGAGTTACGTTCGACCGTAATGTTACTCTCTTTCCTTTTCCCTTTCTCTGGAATCTCCTCGCCTCTAACTTTTTCACCAAAATATTTCTTTCTCTTTCGCTTTTTCCGTAGACGGCGACGAATGAAAATCTAGATCAGCGTCACGCGTAACGCCCATTATTTTCTCATTAGAGATTCGATCGTACTTCTGTTTACCACTTGTGACAGGAAATTTGTATCAACGTTGCTTTTCTTTTTTTCGGTCCGTAGGCCTAGCCCGTGTGAACTGCTGGACCCGCTGTGGGTCAAAATGAGCGCGATCACCGGTAGCATCGGCAAGAAAAGAAAGAAATCGGATGCCAAACCGCAATCGCAGATGTGAGTAAATACACACGACGATATATAATTCAGTAGATATTTAAACGAGAGGAATTTTCTAAGGAGAACGGATAGGCGAGTTGGACCTAAAATGTATTTACCGATAAAACGGAGGCACCGTACGAAATGACGTTTGCTTTTCGATCGTTTACAGTAACAAGTGCCTTAACGAAAAACGACGACGTAACCAGGAGAACCTGTATTTCGATGAGCTTGCCGAGCTGATTTCCGCCACGGACATGAGCTCTGGCAAGACCGACAAATGTCAGATCCTTCAGAGAACCGTCGATCAGGTAAGCTTCGCTCTTTTTTTCCACTTAATTTTGCGTCAGGATTGCGTAAATCGTACGCGATAGTACGGATGTATATTATATAAATTATGTAACGCGTCGTTCGCGTCATCGACGTGAATCGTTAAATTCGATGCTTCGCTTTTAGCGAATCAATCGCGATCGAAGATGGACAACGAAAAGCCGTGTAGCGTAAAACTCGGGAAATCGATCTAGAAATTCGTTCGTGGTCGCAGACCGTGTTTTCAAATCAAATTTGTTTTCCTATCGATAACGATTCGCTATCTCGTTCAACAACGACGATACCGATATGCTCGTTGATATTTCTTTAAATATTCTACTTTGGAAGCGCAAAGACTACGTGTACGCGCATATGTATGTGCGCGTATATATATATAGAGGGAGAGAGAACGCTGTAATCTTTGCGCTAGTCGAGAAACGAAACGTGGACCATCGAGATTTCGACCGACGAGATTTTGAATTAAGTGCTTCGCAAACAGATGATACGTAGGAAAGATTTCTCGATCGGGAGAAATCGGTATATGTAATTGCGATCGCACAAACGTCGAACGTTCTTATCGATAGCGTACGTTTTATCGATGCCAATACTGAAAGTATATCTCATTGGTTTTATCATTAATACCAATTAACTGTCAATATTTTTCGTTCAAGAAAGTATCACGAGATTTCGTTTTTGTTCGATCGCGAGAGAGAGAGAGAGAGAGAGAGAGAGAGTTTACCGACCTCTCGCGCAAAACTTTGATTTTCCTTTAACGTTGGTAATTTTCGTTCGTTCGGTCGTGTCGATCGCCTGGACGAATTTATTTTTCCTAAAGACTCAAACGTACGGGAACAAAGTGTTAAAAGGATAACATCGTTACTATCACCGTATATGGGTACGTGACGCATCGGACAGTTAAGAAAGATCTCTATGGAATGCACTGAAATCATAGCGCTACCATCGTCGTCGTTATTGTTGTTTCTACGGCGCGTCGTCGTTATTACGGATAAATATATTCAGTCCGATAAAATTCCAAATCGAAAAGTATTTTCTTCGATGGGAAAGAAAGAGAGCGATATAGTTCGATTCATCGCTTTCTTAAAATTCGTCGAAGCGGTCTTTGTTCTTGAGCATTCGGAGATTAGGAGAGTTAGAAACGTCGACGCTCTGACGCATCCGCTTGCGTAAATAAGACGCGATTGTCCCGTCCTTCCGTAATCGTCCATTATTCTTTCGATCGAGGATTAGTAATCGTCGATCGACTACGACGACCTCGTTTTCTACGTCTTTTGTGTTATGGATTACTAATTGTACGTATATACGTATAGAGGTGGTACAAACGTTTGCATTTTTTTCGATATAATTCGTAGTAGTTGGATTCGGGCTTTTGGACGGACAAGGTTCATCGATGCGCGATTGAGAGATGTCGATTGGAACGAATCGAGTATCGCGAAGCGAGGGTCTACTCGCGATTAGAAGAAACGTCGCGTAGGCGGGATTACCGAGTTCCTTCCAGGATGTCCGTGGGATATCGTGCCGTTGATAGCCACGGGCATACCGATGCAGTCGTTTCGAAGCGAAACCGTTCCAGTTGAAAACGTTTTTCTCTAAAGTTTTTTTTTTCCCCAAGTACGGAATATAGGTCGTAGCAGATTCGACGAGTCGTCGGCGTAGTTACACCTGTATACGCGATCTTTCGAAGTTTGATGGCGTTATGGAAGATTAAAAACTTGGGTCTTTTTAGAAACGCTGCTCGATCGAGAATGACTCCGCGGAGAAAGGGCTTTTGCTTTCTTTGTAAAGCAAAAGTAAAGGTATAATACGAGGCTACTCCTCGAGTCGTCGACCGAGCGAGATATCTCTAAATCTGGGCCAAGCGCGTCTTTTTTTCTTCTCGTTGAATCGATCCTGCTACGCGTCGCTCGAACGTATGCACCTCTTCGTGCGTACGAACGCGATCGTTGTGCGTCCGATGGAGCAGAGCGGAGGAAGAAGAGGAAAATCGAAGAAGAGATTATCGTCGTTTCCGTCTAAATTGCCACGTCAATGGCACCAAGAAAAAAGTCGCCGCGAGTGTTCCAGATTCCCTGAAATTCTCTCCGACGAATGAAATAATCTTCCGACGAAAATATTCGTCCGATCTAGTCGATAACATTCTACTTTTGTTTTCGAATCAATCTTCGTTTTACTGGAGTGACGAGCCGACCGATGACAAGATTATGCACGATTTTATTTTTAGGAGACGTTACGCGCGTTTCAACGTTCTTGCGAGACAATCGTCGTATCACGCTGGGAACGATGCAAAAGTTATATCGCGATAACGTTATATAGCGATTCGATGAAATCCTGTTAGGCTTACTTTACGCAGCGCATCGAATTATGATTCGGCAATAGAGTTACACGTTCGTGAGGTTCAGTTTTGGCGTCGCTGGCACAAATGCGACAAGCATCGATCTCGTTTCTCGAGGAAGAAGAGAGAGCTGTCTCGCTGCTCGTGGCTCGTGGCAGAGTTTCGCAAATCGCAGAAAGGTGTCCGTACTTTGCCCGGTTACCGGCTATGGAATGGATGTGTGCGCGCGCGCGCGAGTGCGTGCGTCGTGCGTGCGTGTATCGCGTCGAAGGAAAGAGAAGGGTTACGACTTCCCGTCTTCTCTGTCTCTCTCTCTCTCTCTCTCACACGCAGCACACACGCGCACCGTCACTCGCCGACTAACTCTCTCGCGCGAGCACGTTGCGCTAGAATCGTGCGCTTCACGGCCGAGCACGTGTCGATTCCGAAGGCGACAGCTTCGTAACGAAACGAAACGAAACTTCGCTCGCGCTGTGCCTTCTTCTTCATTCTCTTTTTTCCTTTGCGCATCTGTTTCGGAAATAACAGAAAACGCATCTTTGCACTTTTCTTTTTGAATTTTATTTTTACGTATCCTACGCAGGATAATGTTTGATCTTTAATAGTTTTACGATTCGATCGACAATGTCTAGTTTTTCGTCGATACCGATAGATGCGTTTTCTTCGTACTCTAAGCGAACAGAACTTTTCGATAGATCCAATCGATCTTCGTAGATTCGTCGGGGCCGTTGTCGGCTTGTCTAGTCTATTTGCGCAGGTACGTTCGATGGAAGGGACTCGGTCGTCTCTGGAAAGAGACGTTCTGATTTTGCAACGGTATTCGCGACGTAACGATGAAAACTAAAGAAAGAAAGTATGAATGGCAAAGATAGTGAGAGAAAGCTTAGGAGAGAGCGAGAAAGAGGGAGATGGATGGATAGATAGATAGTGCAACAAGACGGAGAGTAGACGGTTGGACGGACGGACAGAACTCGTGACGTGACCTTGAGTGACGTCACTGAGATCAATAGGAAGCGTCCTTTTTCGCGGCGTTACAACCCGAGAGAGCTACCTGAGCATGGATCTGCGTGACGTCACGTGCGCAGTAACGCGTTGCGCACGATCTTTCAGCGAGGCACCGACAGGCGGCTAGTAGGAAAGGGAGAGGAAAAGGAGGGTGAGGAGGCAAAGAGATACGACGACGACGACGACGACGACGACGGCGGCGGCGGCGGCGGTGGCGGTGGCGGCAGCAACGATCGAGTCTCCTGAGAGGAGAAACGAATCGAAAGAATTCGCAGCCTCGTATTTCGATCTTCTTCTCGATTCTCTAGGTCTAGAGCGGACTTTGACCTCGATAAGAAGAAGGTATATCTATGCGTACGAAAAGCGACGAACGAGGTTTCTTTTTTATCCATTTTTAGCTGCTCCCTTCGTTTGGATTTTTTCTTCTTCATAAATTGTACTTTATAAAGAATTCAGGGGAGGAAGAGAGTTAAGAATTTATCACGCTAAAATGGAGCTAGAGGTATCGCGATACTCGTACATATGTATGTATATGCACGCGCACGCGCATATGCGTGTGCCATCGTGAAACGACTAGCGGCAACATCGCACACCGTTTGTCGGACTCGGTGGAGTCACCGACTTTTCGAGGCCACCACCGCCACCACCACCAC